>NC_139899.1:22700684-23195684 GCF_905171665.1 Trachurus trachurus
TGATGACGAACATGAGATTAATTAGAAGAAATACACTGTTATTGTTACTCATTGATGTAACTGGAATGTGAGACGTTTCCCTCAACGTCTCATCTCTGCATCACAGTGAAAGTTGAAGCACTTAGGTTGAACTTTTTTGACGACTCAGCAATGATTAAGAGCACATTCACACAGGGCTGAAGATCTGCAAGACAAGAAGAAGCACATGTGTTTCACACGACCTTGAAAAGCCACATTATTTAAAGCTGTTGCTTGCACAACGACCGCAGAGTGTGAAACCAGACGTCGTAGACCTCGTTCAAAGTGTAACGCTCAGTAGAGCCAGAGACAGAAGTTCAAACTGTGTCCGTTATCTGTGAGCTGAGAAAAAACAGTCAGTACGTTTACATGCACAGCTTAATCGAGCTATGCTCAGATTTGATTTTGGCATCTAATAGGAGTTCTGTCCTTTTCCCAGTTTACATGTAACAGAAAAAATCGAATAACTGACGATGTCCTCCTCCTCATACGGCGATATGCGTCGTTTCAGCGGGTTAATACGACCCCCTGTCCTGTTGACTTTTCTGTCCCCGAGTAAAAAACTGAATATAAACAACTAAATTAGCTTAATAAATTCTCAACTATAGTACCCAACCAGACCCGCTGGTCTGGGCCGGGTTCAGGCTGAGAATAGGATACAAATGACGGTCCATGGGCTTCCTCTCACTCACTCACTCTCTTTTTTTTTTTTTTATAAAACACAACCTCTCGCTGGTCACACTGTGTAAAATGCACTGAATCGGTGCTGACGCCGTTTTTTCTTTTCTTTACTTGGCCGGGTTCGGGCGACTTCTCAGCTCCACTTTGTGCCGTCTCTACTGTTGTGGAGCATGCGCACATGCATTGTCCAGTTTCAGTCCGATTAAGGCGAATACATGCTGAAGAAAATCGATTTCCAGTCACATTATCTGGGTGTCTTAATCGTAGTTGGAGAACTCCGGTATTAGTCGGACTAACGTGTTTACATGCACTCAGTTGTCCAGTTATAGTCGGATTAAGGCAATAATTCGTTTTTTTCCAAGTGTCATGTAAACGTACTGAGTGTGAAATTGGTTTTGAATGTTGAGTGAGCAGCTTGTAAAGCTACAGAAACAGTGGTCTCTGATGCTAGTCGGCCATGTTGACATTAAGCAGGTGTAACATGACACAGACAAGTTTTATAAGCCACAGACAAAGTCCAGCTGAGATGATGGGAACATGATTAATTTTGCAGTTGGTCTAAACAGGGCAACTGGCCTTTTTCATCTACTTGCGCATGTGCAATCAGGAAATTTGCTATTATTCGGGTGAAATGTGGGCAGGTCAACTCAAAGAATCTGGTATCTGTCACTGTAGGTGTCAGGCCAGTGTGCACGAGAATCATGAATGAAAAGGAAATGTAAACACTGTGCTCCAAGTAAAAAAAGATAAGTACCTAAGTACTCGTAGTAGGTCAGTAGATGCTACTGAGGCTGTTTGTGTTTGTGTCATGTGAGCTCACGGTAGAAAGAGGTCATTTCGCTGTTGGACTGCTCCAAAACACTTCTGTGAATTGTGAGCTACAGTCGGTCTCTTCAGTCATGTGCTCAAAGTCCTGGAGGTCCTGAAGTCACACAATATTTTTTTTTTGTCATGCAATAATTCAGATTTTTCTTCTAATGAACTTAACTAAAAGTTTCCCTTAATGACACGTCAGCTCTAAACTCGAGACACAGTGAAAAGATCTTCATGTCTGACATGTTTTTGCACACTGAACAACATGTTTAGTCGCTGAAGCCAAGAGGTCCCTTCTTAATGTAATTGCAGTGTAAGAAATGGGGCAAAAACAAAGATGGCAATTGTGCGCTCAGAAAATTACTTTGAAAAAACTTTGGAAAATCCTCAATTGATTTATGTGAAGCCTCTTTTTAACTCCAGCTGACCTTTTTAAAATGTATTTTTAAAACAGAGAGTCTGGTTGATTCTGGATTTCATCTCTTCTAATGGTAACGTGTCAGGAAAGAATCCAGTAAGGACAGTAGGAGTTATCATCACAGTGACCATCGATGTACAATATATGAGCATGTCGGTATTATTTTTGGAAGGCTGAAGTGTTTTTAGCGACCACAACGGGAGGCGGGGTGAAACGCCGACCACCAAACAGAGAAGGGGTTAAGACATTCGCAGCGTTCACAGGAAAAGTGACAAGAATATTTGTGTGAAGAATAAACTGTGAGTGTGAGGGTGAAGATTGAACCCTGCTTTTTGTTTTTCACCTCTGCACAGCTGGACGACCGCAGCGTGAATTGGTTTTGAATTTTTAGCTCGGCTGTTTTGCATGTACAGTACAAAGCCCCCCAGTCCCCCCCCCCCCCCCCCGCTCTAATCTGGACCGTGGTGTCACTTCCTGTAGAGTAAGTTTTCTGGTTTCATGATGAACTTATACAGCTGCGTGCATCAGATAACGTCTTGTAAGTGTCGTAGCAGCAGCAGCAGAAGCAGCAGAAGGAGATGCAGTTTAGAGGACAAAGAGGCTGATGGGACAAACATTAGGGAACAGTTTTATTACACAGCGTCACGTCAGGAAAAAGCGAACTTCACCTCCAGCCGAGTCTGTTAATGAATCATCAACAGTTGGAAACCAGTCAAAAAGCAGTGGGAGACAACACAGCTGTTAATGAGAGAGTGTGTCTGTGTGTGTTTCACTGATAAAGCCACAGTAAGACATCACACTGCAGTCTCTGTCTTAACGCTGACATCATTTTCCAACCCAAATGAGGGTTTAAGTTAAAAACGAATGAATGAATAAAAGAGGCAATGAAAAGATCCTCTGATCGGTTCAAGAAAATGAGGCGACATCCACTTTTAATTCTGTCTCCCCAGCTTCAAACTGGACGTGATTTCATCCACGTGGAGAACTACATACTGTGTAACGATGCTGACGGTGCATTATCTTGACAGCGCTAATTTTCTGCACCACTTTGCAATTTCAGATAATGAAGGAAACTGTCAGGTCACAATTTGAAAACATGACAAATTATATATAAAACTTTTTCCCCCCATGATCTATGTAAGATCAAAGAATCATTTATTAATCTTTTTTTTAATATATTTCTCATAGGATTTTTATCGCAGTGTTACACATTGTCATGTCATAACTCTTTTTCACACTAGAAGTAATAGTGGTTTTAAAAAATCAATTAATAATTCAGCGTTGATGTTTCAAGACCTGCAAGTTCTCCAAATCAAATGACTAAGTATCTTTGTGCCTTTTGCAGCTAAAATCGAATTTCCTGTTTAATCAGATGTAGAAATGTGTAATAGGGAGAAGGAAAAAAAGCCAAATTTCAGTGTTAATAGAGATAAACTTCAGTTTCTACCTCAAGAGGACGCAAGAGACGGACCAGGGATGTTTCCACACTCTATTTACTGACCTAGTTACACGATGGGAGGACTGGAGACATCACAGATGCATCTTTTCAGCGTCTGGCCAGAGTGCGTGTCAGACCAAACCGTGGTGGGGTCATTTAATTTGTCGACAATAATGTGTTTTCATTTTCGTCAGATTTTGGCTCAAAAACAACTTGGTCAGGAAACAAGTGGCTATCTCTCGCCAATATCCAGCGTTCAGGTGACCCAAGACTTGACCTCGACGTCCTCCCCGACTTCCCCCTTTTCTCCCAGTGGACAACAGTTATAATTACTGCTAAAGGACGCAGTCGTCAAAGGACACATGCTGAAATAACTGATGCAGCCATCGGTGTGTGTAATGTGTGAATTTCTGAATTTTTGCTGCAATCTTTGTCAAATGTTTACATTGAATAGGTTTAAATTACACTGTTCAATGTCTCAATTTGCACCAAAAATACAACAAAAGACAATTGGAGATGGGGCGGTGCGTGGCGCAGTGGTTAAGGCGGCTGCCGCCCCATGTCGAGGCTACAGTCCTCAACGCAGGCGTCCCCGGTTCGAATCCTGCGTCGGGCAGACCTTTCCTGCATGTCATTCCCCCTCTCTCTGCCTCCCCCTTTCCTGTCTATCTATACTGTGTGCTATCAAATAAAGAAAAGGCAAAAACGCCACAAAAATATACTTAAAAAAAAAAAAAGACAATTGGAGATGTAAAAAGAAAACTGACCGTTCTTGTTGAACAAAATTTAATCGTAATGTCTTTCATTCAGCTGAGCTCTGAGTTTGTCCCAACACTGTTGCTCTACCTCTGAGGCTAACACAAGGTTATTCACTAACGAAGAAAATAAACAAAAACTTTACTAGTGTATTTCACCTGTTCTCAGTTGACGCCATTTGCAGGGTTCCTACGCAAGTATGGAAAAGTATGGAATTTGATTTTATACATTTCCTGGTCTGGAAAAGTAAGGAAATGGAGACTATTGTATGGAAATATATTTATCTTAATACTTATCTGGGTTTGATCTTATCTGAAGTTATTTGGGTTAATTATTTTGTATGAGCTATTGTATCTAGCTTCTCCTGGAAATGATTGGGTAACATAATGGCATACAAATTCAGAATAATTAAAACAACTTGCATGATTTATTTACATGATACACATCTAATTACTCAAATGTCACAAATAATTTGATTGAAAAAGTATGGAATTTGGAAATTTCAAATGTGTAAGGACCCTGCATTTGGTTTATTATGGGTTTTCAAGGCAAATCTTACTTTAATCCACGTACTTTAAACAGATCTGCATCTACCTTTCTCTCTTTCTGTTGTTTACGTTTCTATCTTTGTGAAGGAACTCTGATATGATCCTTAAAGCCACTTTTGAAAACTCAATTTTCCACTTAAAACTAAAAACTTCACTTTCACTTTTAACAGACTTTCATTGGTGTAATGTGTTCTCTAGTCTGCTACCCGAACCCTCATCAACACTGACTTTCTTAAAATGTCCTCACGCCCAAGGTCTAAAACTCAAACTGGTCTTCACAAAGACACACACACACACACACACACACACACACACACACACACACACACACACACACACACACACACACACACACACACACACACACACACACACACACACACACACACACACACACATATGTGCACACACAGACACACACAGGAGCCTCATTAGGGCCGATTTTAGTGTGAACCCGTTATAGCTTCCTTCCCCCCAACATACACACACACCCACCACAGGAGGTCACAGATATGAAGCCAGCAGCTGGATCCAACACACACACACACACACACACACACACACACACACACACACACACACACACACACACACACACACACACACACACACGGAGAGATCTTTTCCTGTCTGGCAGGAGACCAGAGTGGGACAAGGTCTTGTGTGTGTGTGTGTGTGTGTGTGTGTGTAGTTGTCAGAGATAAGCAGGTCAGGACCACAGAGAGATATAGGGATGGTGGGGCAGAGGGGGGGTATGAAGCCCCCCCCTCTGCCCTCGCCCCTCCTTCACACATTGGCTGCAACGGCTGTTTGAACCAATCAGATCGTCTCTCAGCGTTGAGCTCGTTAAAAGACTATCAGTTTCCCTCCAGGAGAGATTTTAGCTGCAGGTCATTAACATAATTAATTGATGCTCGTTAGCTTAATGAGGCTGCAGGTTAACAGGCAGAACAAAGTCCTCGGTGTTCGTTTAAGACTCTGACACAGCAGAAGAGTTCATTTAACACCTCAAGTCGCTTCAGCGCTGCGAACAAACAAATAAAATATGTAAACAGTCGGTGAAATATTAACACTCATCAATAATGTGGCGGTGTTCAAAGGAATTTAACAACAGGAAAGCAAACAATACATCAATGATGCAGCACATAATAACCTAATTCAACATCACACATGCTATACTCAGTAATTTAATTTCCAAAAAAACATGTTACCAGACATGAATAGGCTTTTGTAATGTGGTGTAGAGATAAGATTTCTGTCCAGACTGAAGACATTTTTTCATTCAACTGATCAGATCTTTATTCTAATAATAGTCTGGGGAATGTTTTGTCTATTAAGATGCTCTCAGACGGCGAGCGGTGCCCCGCCACTCCCTCCATTGTTTCCAATGCAAACACAATGGCAGCCAGGAGAGGACAAGAGGGGCTGTTCTTTTCTCTTTTTTTTGTGTCTGATATCTCACTTCTGGAAGATGCATCTCCACACCAGTGGTCAACAAACACATCAATCCTGCAGCAACATCTGTCATCTTTCACTAACTACAGCATGTTGATGATATCAGCAGAATAAACTCACTTTATTGTCACTTTTTCGTGCAAGTTTGCAGAATATTGGGTCCATTTTGAGCGGCCGCCTGCCCATTCTTTAGCTGCACAGTGAGATTACAAAAGGTGGATATTTGTAACTCGTATCTTATATTAGTAAGTTTGATTGGATCCTGTCTCAGACATATCAGTATCAGCACCTGTATAGCAATCCTATTGAGAATCTGTGGCAAGACCCATCTAATCTGACTGAACTGGAGCTTTTCTGCAAAGAAGAATGGGCGAAAATTGCAGTCTGTAGATGTGCAAAGCTGGTAGAGACATATCCCAAAAGATTTTCAGCTGTAACTGCAGCGAATGGTTATTCAACAAAGTATTGACTCTGTCAGTACGTTTACAGCTTAATCGAGCTATGCTCAAAATTCGATTTTGGCGTCTAATTGGACTTCTGTCCTTGTCCCAGTTTACATGCTACTGAGAAAATCGAATAACTGACGGGAACATGTCCTCCTCCTCAACACCAAGTGGCGATTATGCGTCGTTTCAGCGGGTTAATACAGCCCCTTCTCCGGTTGACCTATTAGCCAGACGACAGCAAGATGGTTAATCGTACAGCTTTGTTCATCTTGTACGTAATGTCTGCGTTACTTATTGTGCAGATGAGGTGCACGCTATCCCTCGTGGTCATGGTGATTTCGAGAGGCAGACAAGAACGCTGTAACGCTGCAACAATAGCTTCTGCAACCGGCTTTCTTGGATGTTTTTGTTCCGGGGTCTTGCACCAGCGTGGGGGGTGTGGAGCATGTTGGAGTTGGTCGGACTAACGCGTATACATGCACTCAGTTGTCCAGTTATAGTCGGATTAGGGCAATAATTTGGTTTTCTAGAGTTTCATGCAAAAGTACTGAGTGGGGCTGAATACATATGCACGCCACACTTTTCAGACTTTTATTTGTAAGAAATCTTCAACACCATGTATAATTTTCCTTCTACTTCACAATTGTGCGCTACTTTGTGTTGGTCTATCACATGAAATCCCAATAAAACACATTTAAGTTTGTGGTTATAACGTGACAAAATGTGGAAAAGTTCAAGGGTTGTGAAGACTTTACTTTTGCAAGGCACTGTACGTACCTGTCGTTCGCCAAAGCTGTTTCTTCTTTCACTGTTCCAAAGTATTTTATCGGGACTTTATTCATACAACAAAGTTAACATTGTGATTCCCACACGTTTATCTGTATTGTATCTGTATTGTGTTTTTACAAACACGGTCGACCACGCACTTATCTGACCTGTATTGGTGTGAACATGCAGTAACCAAACACCACTGATGTTGGATTCTTGCCGGTGCCGCTTCCTGTCGGACAGCACTATCAGAGTCAGACGGCACTGACTCAACCTTTTGGAGGGAAAAGGGGGCTGTCCACGGGAAGTCCACTTCCTGCTCAGCACAATGGCCGTTGTTTCAGACAGGATGTGACATCATCATCAAGGACTTTGGGGACAGGATGGAGATGCTGTTGGCGAAACTCAGCATCTCCTCCCGTAAAAGTGGAGGACAGTGTTTCTATCCATCCATCTCCTGTTCCACGTCCACGACAAAGCCACAGACTCTGATCCCAGCGCAGCAGCTGATTTATACATCAGTGAAAAGTGTTAGTCGTTTCAGTGGCTCTGCTGAAAATGTAGAAAGAAAGATGTGTGCAACGTTATCAGATCATGCTGTGTATTCAGGGTAATCCTGTTTACATTCTTTCATACTTTGTGTGGATAAGAGGAACAATGACGATGAGAAGATTTATGGAAATCGTTTTACTGTTTGACAGCGACTGAGTGGGGCCAAAATGGTCAGTGTGACATTGATTAACGATTTTACGAAATAGAAAACGATAATGTATTTTTAAGAAAAACAGAAACTAATTTGGACTTTTACTTCATTTTTCCAATGCACTCTGCCCCCCTCGTAAATCAATCACAATTGTGTCCTTGCAGCTGCAGCAATAAATACCCTCAGACAGATCTAATAAACTCTTATTTATTGTAACAAGACAACAAATGCTTCTGTGATTAAAAGTGAGTAAAATAGTGAGGTAGCTAATCATCATCATATCTTTATTGCAGACTCATGGTCCATTAGAAGAAAAGAAAAGTACAATACAAAACAAAGAGACACAGATTAAAGAAAAGTACAATATAAAACAAAGACACAGATTAATGGAAACTTTCCATTTTATACTGTCATAAGAGGATTTGATAACCCATTTACATGCTGTTTATTACGTGATAATGTCAAGAAATAGACAAGAAATAACAATTAATTGCGTAGTAATGTGCAAGAAATAGCATAAAAGTAACAGTCAATTTCATAGTAATGTCATATTTAATAATAATAGGCTAACGATTACACATGCTTTTCATGCTTTGAATTTTTCTCCAACAAATCCTTAAAATTGACTTTTATTTCTGGGCTATTTCTACGCAATCAATTGTTATTTCTTGTCCATATTTTTTGCGACATTACTATGAAATTGACTGTTATTTCTAGGCGATTTCTAGACATTCTGATGCAGTTAATTGTTATTTCTTGGTTATTTCTTGACATTATCACGTAATAACAGCCTGTAAATTAAAGGGTTGCCGAAGATTTTAACATTTAATCTAATAAAACATAAAACCTGCTCTAATGCCCAATACTTTTTTAACTCTTACATTTGTAGGTTTTCCTTTGGACAATGTGGACGCTGTGGTTTCCAGAGTCCCACTGAACATACACAACCTGCCACAGTCTAATTAGCCCCAGTATTTCATAATAAATCCTGAATATTTTATCACGTATACAGTGAGGGAGCAAAATCCAGTTTATGCTTTATGCCAGTTTTTGTGTAGTGTCCGTGTCTCTGTTTCTTGTTTTCATCTGCTTAGGTTTATGATTCAAAAAGCAACGGAAGAAGAATTGGCGCAGGTTCTTCCAGACTGACGTATTAAATAGTTTCAACAACGTAACGGTCATTTACGAAAAGAAACGTGTGAGCATGTGAGACCTGGCTGACCAGTCGCAGCTCTCCTGCAGCTCCGATGATGTATCGCTACAGTTTGAGTCACCAGGAGTATTAATCCAGCTGTGTTTATTTAAAACTGCGAAGGCTCAGACGTCTTCTCCTGCTTATCCTAAACATAAATGACCTGAAATTATTCGGACTGAATACACACACGTGAAGTGAAACTCACCAGACTCATAGCTTCTTAACGTAAAAGTCATCTGAAACTCCTTTAGAGACATTGCATTAGAGTCACAGCTCAGGACTTCCTTCATTATACCTGTAACATGTATTTATCATTTCTCACTCATGTCAGATTAATGTAAAGGCTGCAGTACCGCAATGTTCGATAAAGTAATAATAATAATGGCTATTTCTAGACATTATGGCACAATTAATTGTTATTTCTTGGCTATTTCTTGACATTATCACGTAATAAACGGCCTGTAAATCAAATGGTTGCCAATATTTCAATAAACTATGAAACACTGAATGTGAGGAAATTAGATTAGAGAAATGTGCGGTCACACAAAAAGATTTCAAAAGGCTTATGTAACTAAAGTCAGAATCAAATGTCTAATTTGTGTGCAACTTCTGTAGATTAAGACACATCCAGCAAATCACTTTACAAAGACCATTTGAGCAAACAGGGATTAAATGAAAATCCCAGTTTAACGTGTTATCGTTCAATCTCTGTGCAGTGATGGATATAAAATAGGCAGCAGAGTAAAGTATCTATACAAGCATGTCTCTAAATCATCAAGGCTTTAACTGCATAATAGGTTGTAAAATACATCATTGCAGCAGGTTGTTAGAGAACAGAAAACACTCTTTAAAAAAAAAAAAGTGATAGAAATGATCAAAAAGCAAAATGGATGTTTTGATAAAGCAGACAGTAGTTTCATTTTGTTTCTTCCCAACAGTCAGCTTTGGCCTCTTTAACCCACGACCGCGATCTTTCCCAAACCTCAATCGAGTGGTTAAATGTTGTAACCATGATGACTAAGTACTTCATGTAACACAAACCATGATCTTTCCCAATATCTAACCAAGTTGTCTTACGGCTAACCCAAACCAAATGTTAACCATAGGTGCTGTCAAAGAAACAAGGTGCTGTCAGATCAGTAAACACTGAATGTCTGTCACTCTCTGGATGGAAAACACAAACTGAATAGTTTGTTGTTTTATAAGGATGACTAGTTAAACCCTTTTAAATCACCACTCATTTCACGAGGAACCACATAATCACATGAGCATGTGGCTCCGTCTGTAAATGTCTGAATAATAGACACTTAACTGCACATTTGATCGATGGAAAATCATCAGGCTTTAGTCGTTAATTTAGTTTACAGCCTCATGACTAGTTTGGACTCCAGGGACGTTTTGCTGGGTGAAGGACGGACTGTTGGCCTTTATAAAACGTATTACTCAAAAAGCTCTTTATTCGTCACACTGTGATTGGTCGAAGTGATGTGATTAAATCTTTTCAACACATGAAGATAATTGTGAATCTTCTTGTTTAAGCAGTGGAGAGAGACTTCCAACTGTGTAGAAAAAGACTGAGAGCTGTCAAAGTGTCTGAGTCACTGTGTGTAGTCATTTCCTGTGTGTGTGTCCGTGTGTGTCCATCCGAAGGCATCTTCCTCAGTAACAGCTTGTGTTGCCTGTGGGACAACACACACACACACAGTAGAACTGCCTTAGGCCTGTCGCTCATTACTGATTCAACATATGGCCACACACACACTCTCTCTCTCTCTCTGACAGACACACACACACACACACACATAGAGTAAACACATTCTTCTGATGTTGTCGTTAATTACTGCTGTATTGAAAACAAGACAGACTGATGATATGAACTCTGGCCCTGTTCACTGGACCGGGTTTATTTGTGTGTCGTTCACAGTTGGGACTCATATGACTCTGTGAAGATTCTTCATTTATTCAGGTTGGGAGCTCCAGGTCAAAAGTACTTTTTTTTTTTTTTTCCTCTCTTCTCATCTGAGAAGCTTCTTCAGTTCCTCCGGCTGGTGAGAAGCCACAAATATTTTTAACTTCCTTTTTTATTCCATCTATTTCTGGCATTTTTTCCATGTTTCCGCCCCGTCTGTAGCATCCACTGCCCTCACACTGCAGTCCTTGTCTCCCTAATGACCCTGATAGAGTCTGACGGAGCTATGGACGGCATAGACAACCCAGTTCATACAGTCTGTACAGTCGTATACTGACATAATAGGAAAAAAGTCTAAATGATGAAGAGTTGTGTGGCTTGTGTGTCCTTTTTTCAACAACGGTCGTTGCTGTAGGACAATAGACGTTTTCTATGAAGGAAATGGCATTGATATAGATATTATTTTCTATTGTTTGATCTCCGAATGGACAATTCTGTCTGTATCTCATTATGTTGAGGTCTTATTCAGTACTTGATAATATCGACCTTGTAGGCCCAAATGTTGAACCAATAAAAACACGTCATGTGCATGTGAGTTGGAGCCAAAAGCCACATTTGGATAGAGTCAGGCTTTATGCTAAGCTAAGCTAAGCATCTGCTAGTTGGAGCTTTATAAAAATCTTGTTGTTGGCTTGTCATAGCTGCAAAATAGATCGCCTCTTTTTTAAAGCCAACATGTGATGAGTTTCATGTGGAAAGTAATGAAGTATCTTACCTAAATGCAGATGTCCCATATTTTGTCAAAAACTACTACATACTACAAGAATGCCTTAAGACAATGGTTCTCAAAGTGAGGTCCGGGGACCCCCAGGCGTCCTTGAGAGGTTCTCAAGGGGGTCCCCGACTTTTTCTTGAAATTTTACCACTTTTTTCTAGATTTCCCCCCCCCTTTTTTAATGGGAATTTTACCACTTTTCCCCCAGAAATGTCTCTACAGTATTTAAAAAAAATTGCACCATTGGCCCTAATTTGAATGTACATTGACTAAACATTCTTCAGTCTCAGAACAAATATTTATGTATTTCTGGTATTTGCTTCAAAATTTTGTCCAATGGGTGTCCGTGGTGTAATTTGTGTCAATTTAGGGGTCCTTGATGTAAAAAACGTTTGAGAGCCACTGCCTTAAGACAGGTCCATATAAAAACAAAGTTTGTGACATTAATAATGCAGTGAGTTAAAGCACTATACTTACTCAATAGCCCTTATTACACATTGAAATACAATATATATATATCATAAACCAATGTCCTTTGTTCCCAGTCAAAATACTGATATTTTATCTATTTAAGTTCAGATCATAGTCAACTTCCACTGATACCAGAGCCGCGACCTCTGAGATATTAAACCTCTTAGTAACAGATTGTTTATTTTGTTGGATTTGCCTACTCACACTGGACTAGATAAATCCGACACAATGCCGCCCCGCTGTGTGTGATATCAGACGTCATGGTGGCGTTCAGGAATCAGATGCCTGATGTGTGATACAACAGCATCGGCATCCGTCCTGCCGAGCCGTTATTGATCCTCCTCCTCCTCCTCCTCCTCCTCCTCCTCCTCCTCCGTGACGACCTCTCTGAAACAACAGGGCCTCTTTTGGATGTGTCATCATGAAGTTAGTGTAGGTGTCGGTGAGGTCACCTGTGACACAGGTCACACCGCAGTCACGGCAGAGTTGTTCACACTGATCTGAGGTGAGAATTGGTGTGAAGCCGCCTGTGGAGGACGTCAGGGCTCAATGTCTCACACTCTCGTCCTTCTGCCTCAGGAGTGAAGTCTCTTTTGTTCCCTTTTTTCTTGCACAAACCTCCTGTGTGACCACGCAGAAACTTGTTGTTTTCTTGTGTTTGCTTGTGTTTTTCCCTTAAAAACAGTGATAGTTTCTGTTTTTTTGCTCATTGCGTGTAATTTTAAAAGAGGTGGAAGGAATGTGAGACTCACTTGGAGGCTGCGTTTAACTGTGACTGACTGTGAGATAGATCAAGTAATTATTACAATGACAACTTAGTGCGCACACACACACACAAACACACACACACGGACTCACTCTGTGGCCTGATGGAACCAATTAGCAGACGTTATCATGGCCTGGAGACGTCACAAGCTGTTCAGACACCCCTACCCTCCCCTTCTCCCCAGAGGGGGTCTGTGAGTCTGTGAGAGCGAGCGAGTGTGTCTGTGTGTGTGTGTGTGTGTGTGTGTGTGTGTGTGTGTGTGTGTGTGTGTGTGTGTGTGTGTGTGTGTCGATGTGTCACTGCACATACATCACTGCTAAAATATTTACAGTCCTCTGTGCTTTACAGTTTATATTACTGACCTACATCCATCTGTGTGTGCGCGCGTGTGTGTGTGTGTGTGTGAGGGAGTGAGAAGGAGAAGGAGCGATGGCTAACTGTGACCTCAGCCACAGGAACACGTCCATATAAGGCTGTAAACACACACACAGCGCTTCACAGAGCTGTTTATAGTTAAAAATCAGACTGTTTTCTCTCATCTTGTGGCAAAATGCTTCGTTAACCATCGAGGCTACGAAACAACTTCAGCGTCCATGTGTTGAGTTGCGATACGGGGACTTGTTTTTTTTTTTGGAGTGGCCTGGATTCGTCTCTGTTGAATCCCAAGGACAATAGATCAACAGCTGTGTTAGGAAAATATCTGGTTCTAATTTAAGTCGACGGTATAGAAGCATCTGTGCACAAATAAGTCGACTACTACAACTCCCGAGGTTCACTTTGGCAAAGAAACATCCAATCACAAAGCGGTGATGTAAGAGCGGTGATGTTCAACCTTGGTGAACTTCCTTTGTGTTGTCGACCAACAGGGAGCTGTGTTGAAAGCTTTGACCTTCACATGGGACCTGTGTTGCACCATCCACTGACGTAAAGTACATCCACAGTGTAATCTGCCTTAAACAACAGGGAACTCACTGACTTATCTACTGTACATGCACACCGTTTTCTGATTTAGGCTTATATTAAAGGGATAGTTCAACATTTTGGCAAAGTGACCCATTGTCATAATCCCTATAGTCATAGCAGTAGGTTTGTTACCTTTAATTGTCGGTGCAAGCTATGTTTAGAACGGCGGAGCAGAGACGTGAGCTGCTCAGAGCTACGCAAATGGGATTTCTTGGTTTCTGGTGGACAAGTTGTGACCTGCACATTCACCACGCTATGAGATAATGACAGAACATTATGAGACAGAGTTGTTTTCGAGGCAAATGCAGAGACTGCTTGCTGAAAAACTGCTCCCGACAGGAACATGCATCAGCGGTTTTGCATGAATTTACCTCTAAAACAACTCCGTCTTGTAACGTTCTGTTATTATCTCATAAAGTGGTGAATGTGCAGGTCACAACTTGTCCACCAGAGCGTTTTGGATTTGTTGGATTGTGTATTTGATGAGTTTGATGAGGGAAACCAAGATTTGCCAATTTGCCAAAATGTTGAATTATCCCTTTAAGTCAGCGATATACATAAGTAGTAATGGTGCAGGTATACTTATTGTCCCATGAAGGGAAACTTGTCTTGTGCGCCAAGTCGCTGCATTGCAAAGCTGTTTAAGGTAAAAACCTTGCATAGTTCTGTTTTGAGCGTTGCTGATGTTTCTCCCTCTCACCTTTAGCCATTTTTCTATTAGTTTACTCACTGGTTTAACAGCCATAAATCGATCAAGATTCACCTTTTTTGGTGAATCTTGATCAATTTTTGGCTGTAAAACAACTGCTGAATAATGCAGTGATAACTACAGCAGGAATATTTAGTATGACTCTATAATGCAACTCGGGTATGAACACTCTTCATGTCTTAATCAGATTTTTCTTATTATTCTGATTGAGCTGTTCATAAACTGCTGTTTACATGATGAGGCCTTATTCTGAATATGATCTTATTCTGGTTAATATCAGAGTGCTGCTGTGCGTGTAAACACAGTCATTGTCCTGTTGGGGAGCAAGTTGTTTACCGACTGGCTCTGTGATTTGTCACTTGTCGCACGCGACTCCTTGGGATGGTCGGAGAGCTACCAGCCAATCAGGAGCCAGTGTTTTCTGCTGATAGCGTCAATGTGTGGAAAGCTTTTAATTCACAGAATCAAGAGGGGAAATGTTAAAATGCGCTTTTATCAGATGTGGTCAGTAGTTTAGTGTGTGTGTGTGTGTGTGTTTGGCTGCACAACATGCATGCAGAGGAATAAACAGTCATTTCCTTCCATCTTCAGTAATGTCAGCAGCCCCGCCCACTGCCCCCCTCCCTGCCTCCTGTTGACCCCATACAGCCGCCGCCTCCTCCACACACACGCACACACACACACACATGCATGCATGCATGCATACTCTGACATCAAAGACTTCTATCTGGATCTGATCAGAAAGATCTGTGATCAATTGATGTGAACACAGCGGGGATCAGCAGTCTATTAGCATACCACAGATAACACACCAACACGTGCACACTCTTTAATCTGTGGTTGTTTGCTTTCATGTGGAGCTCCATCAGCAGAGAAGAAAAACAGACGCAGCCTTAATGTTTGTGTTTGTGTTTTTGTTCATGGTTGAATTAATGATTATTTTGTTGTTACTTAAATGGATTTATTTTGTAAATGATTTGGTCTCAAGCAGTTTGAAGTGAAAAGTGAATTCAAACACCCGTCCCCCATCGCTGCTTGAAATCTACATTGAACTTAGTGTTTATCAAACAATATTACAGGAAAAACAAAACTACACAGCTGAAGTAAAGAAAAACTAAAAAAACTCAAATCTCAATTTAACTCAATAACTATAGGCTACTAAAGTAAAATAAGATTAAAATCTGAACTTGAAACATTTACATTTACATTGAATACAACAAAAAAGTGGGGAAAAAAAGAATCAAAATTGCTGAGGAAAAGCTGATTAAATTTAAAATTTATTTGGTAAAAATAGGGGAATTACTCGCTGACGTGCTGTGTGTTCGGTCAGTCATGATTGCTTGGTGCTAACTGAGGATAAATTGTGGGCTGCTGGATTGAGGAAGTGGTAGTTCCTCCAGATCAGTCGAAGCACATCAGTAATGAAACAGTGTTTCAGGAAACTGTAAAACAGCCGAAAAAATGCTGAATCATAATGAAAGAAAGAACAAACAGCATTTGGAGAACAGATGACTTTTCAGATTTATTTCCACTGACTTGTCAAATTACAAGATGCACTTGAACACACAGAGATCACACACCTACACTGTCCCATTTGGCCAGATGTGACCACCAGACTAATATTAAAGGGATAGTTCAACATTTGCCATAATCCATATAGTCTTAGCAGTAGGTTCATTACCTTTAATTATCGGTGCATGTTGTTTTGAGATCCGCAGGGCAGAGACGTGAGCTGCTCAGTGAACACAATGGAGGTGAATGGTACAGGTCCCCTGTCCCTCATCAAACTCATCAAATACACAATCCAACAACTCCAAAACGCTCTGGTGGAGAAGTTGTGACCTGCACATTCGCCACGCTATGAGATAATCATGTATAAATATGTAACATTATGACACATGAAGCAAATACTTTTGAAATCACTCCGCCCAGCAGCCATGTCTGGAAAGTAGTTCCGGCTACGCATTTGCCTGTCTTGTAATGTTACATGATTATCTCATAGCGTGGTGAATGTGCAGGTCACAACTTCTCCACGAGAGTGTTTTTGGAGTTGTTGGATTGTGTATTTGATGAGTTTGGTGAGGGACAGGGGACCGGTACCGTTCACCTCCATTGTGTTCACTGAGCAACTTGCATCTCTGCCCCGCGGATCTCAAAACAACATGCACCGATAATTAAACGTAATGAACTTACGTTTTTGACTATAGATATTATGGCAATAGGTGAATTTGCCAAAATGTTGAACTATCTCTTTAACACCCCTTGTATCTGTTGCTGCTGCTGCTGCTGCTGGTAGACTGGTAGGCTAATGCCTCCTAATAAGACAGCCAGCTTGTGTCTTTGGGAGACACTTTAAGTCTTGTTCCGTTCACAAAGATTCGCTGTGAGTCCATTAATATCAGAAGAAAAGAGAAGGAAGATAAACATGAAATGTGGCCTTATGTAAAATCCATCCATGTTAAAGTATCTTGTCTCAATCTGTGTCAGTGTTTTCCAGACAGTTTTTTTTTCCGGCTCATCGTCTGTGCTCTACTTCTTGGTTGATTGACAGAGTACAGATTTTTTTCCCCCCGGTACATTTCTGCAGTAAGGACAATAAGAGAGGCTGTGAATTCATTTTCAGTCGTCGTAATGTCCTTGGAAAAACATGTTTTACAGCAGCCGCCTTCAGAAACTCCTCCAGGTTTTAACTGGACTAACAGCGGACTGACCGACTCTAAAACACTTACTATAAATGGACCTGAAGACACTCGCTTATCAAAGCAGCAAAACCCATAATTCAACACTCTGGAAAGATTGTAATCACATTGGTGCCGAAGCTACCGAAAAAAAAGAATATCTGACTCTCTCACTCTCCACCTTTTTAAAATGAATTTGCAGAACATAAACATTTTGTGTTTTAGCCACTTTGGCCACAACAGAATGAAGCAACTAGTAGGATGGTTGTGGGGTCATTTCCTCTTTTTACTCTTACTGATTTTGGACTTAATGTGATGTTTACTGGTTTAATTACTGAGTACAGTAGTTCTTCCCATGAGAACTTAATGTTGATCTTTCACTGATGATTCACTGTTTCCTCCTGGCATGGAGCACAATGTCACTCTAAGGGTGCATATTTTCGTGAAATCTAGTCTCCTTTTTTTTTACTGTATTCACTGCTCTTACTCTTGTTAATGGAAAGTCATAACTTCATGATTCATAACCACTATTGCCACTTAAGGCAATCTGCAGCCTTCAGTGTTTATTATTTTTATTCAACCCTTTTAAATTGGCGAGGACATGCTAAATAACATAGCACATAGCCAATATAGTTTAGAGTTTATAGTCACCACCACACCATCTGACAAAATCAACATCAATGCAGTTTAATGACGAAAGATCATTTCTGTACTGTAATTTTCAAATGAGTTATGACAGGAAAACAGTGAAGATACAAGCTGTCTACTTGACTCTGTAACACACACAGTCTTACACCCTGATGTCATCGTTTTGGGAAGCTCCGATTCTTGGGGAGGGAAAACTGCTGCTGTAGTTTGGACCTTGGGGCTGAAACAATGAGAAAAATTTCACTGCTCTGTTCAGGACATAGTTTCTTCAGGAGTGTGAGAAAAGAGGGAAATGAAATAGAACAGAGGAAGTGTCGAAGCTATTTGCTTCACCAAATTCAAAGAAAACACATAAAAAACCGGTACATGACGACTGCATGACTGAGGACACGACTGCTGCTCTCTATGGATGTGAAAGAGACTAATTGCTGGTCATTGGTCTGCTTGGCCTCTTGCCCAGCAGCAGTTTGATTTCTGTTCTTCAGGGAGAAAATGAGAAGGGAGAGCCTTCACCTTTTACTGAAGCAGTTTATCTGCCTCACATCGTTCTGTCCTCCTGCACCGTCCGCTGTGACCTCTGACCTCGTAATTGCTGGCTGCGCAGTGACCTACCGTCGTCCTATCACGCAGCTTAAGTGCAAACAGGAACACAGCAGCAGTGCTATAAGTTTTAAATGCTGTTTTGTTTTGGTTTATCACAAACAGGTACAGCAGCAAGCCTCTTCAAAGAGCAGTAGGAGTCAGGAGTAACAGCTGCAGCCTAATGCTCAGGCTACATCCACATGATTATGTTTTTACTTGAAAGCATTGTTTTTTAAAACAAAACCCAAATCCAGACAAATGTTTCCATACTAAAACATCTGAAAACACAAACATACCTGAGTAATCATGTACACTGAAGATGCATGAAACAGTGTAAATAGGAAGCAGATTGTTTAATCTGCAGCTCATTAGCGGCAAAAAAATGCTGCGCATGAGGAAGAACAAAAGAGGCCGTTGTGCTAAAAAGGAAATTTTAACTCATTAACAGCTGTTAGCAAAGACAACATGTTCAGTTTCACTTTTATGTCATTATTGCTTTCTTCACGGGCAGTCGAGGCTGAGAAGAGCAGATCAAGGAGCGTCTCCAAGTGTCTATGTCATCATTTCAAAATGTCTTTGTTTTCCCTCGTCCAGATTACAGCGCACCCCCAGAGTGTTTTAACTTCTACAGTGTCAGCAGTGTTTTGGAAATGCTCCATTGGGGGTGAACTCATAGCAAAACTGATACATTTTCAAACAAAAATGTAGTTTTGTGGATGTCGCACTCACACCAGTCTATCAGTTTATCTGCTTCACATCACTCTGTCCTCCCATACTGTCTGCTGTGACCTCTCTGACCTCCTAATTGCTGGCTGAGCAGAGGCTCACGGTGACCTCAGAAGTCCCATCATGCAGTTTGTGATCCTATTAGTGGTAGCAGGGACACAGATACTGTTAGTGTAACTTCACAAGCAGCAGGATCATGTTGAATTTGCTGTCTGACTGTGCTACAGTATGAATGAATGAATCCGACACGCCCTAAAGCTCTGTTGAGGATTGTATGGGTTTGCAGTGTTGAATGATCTCAGCAGCGAGCGCACACACAAAGGCTCAAAGCTACACTTTTCCACAGCACTGACGTGAGTTTGTTACAGTGTTAAATGTCGTAATGCTTTTACTTAAACTGCTCACAGTAAGGTTGATCACATGTAAAAAGCCCAACGGGGCAGGAGAAGACAAGCAGCACATGACTTTCAGCTGGAGGGCAGAGCGCACCAGTGTAAATACGATTTGCATCAAACATACTCGCATAATTGGGAGTAGGAAAGATTTAATTTCTTTTGCTCAGCCTCCTAAAGGGAACTCACTGTGTTTGTGGCTCTAACCTCATTTGCTCTTCTGAAAACTGTTCACACTGCACACACTGTGATGTTTTCGGGGTTGTTTTCTTAAAGATACACTTCCACACTAAAACAGCAACAAAGAAAACATATAAATCTATTATTAAACAAAAAAAAGTGGACAGAACCATCCTGTGATTTGCTGAGTCTCGGTTGTGTTACATTACGAACACGTTCTCACTGTAGATTTCGTCATAATTGGACGACTCATGTGATTGCAGCTCATAAAAGCCTCTTGTTCACAAGGTCAACAGTAACTGACCGCTCACTGTTACCGCTCCTCTGAACTGTAATCGCCACGTCGTATCGGATCGTTAAAGCTGTAATATATCATCGTAAAAACCAAAAACACAAGAGTAGAAATGCAGAAATGTAAAGAATTGATTTAGCACGCCCAGTTAACTAGATTACTAACTGCAGTTGTGACTGATCAGTACTTCACAGGCCATGGCGGACATCATTAACTAACTACATTAGCATGTGGGGCGCCAAGTTACTAAAAAAAATAAAAATAAAAACTGATCACAATGATAACGTCCACTGTGGTTCACATTAACAGCTCGATCCTGCTGTTTATTGGATTTGGGAAAGTTTACACCTCAGCAACTCCGACTAACGATACCAGAGATTTCCTACTGTACATCAGTCAAACACAGAAGAAAGTTTATGTCTGCTGCCAAAAAGATATTATAAATATTTAGTCCATGTTTCAGGTGATAAGACACCACATTTGATTTGAACGACAGAAGCGTATCATGGCAACAAACCCCTTTGCCCACTTGTTTGTATAATGAGGTATCCTCCTTTCCTTTTATCGGGACTTCCTCATTCCTTCTGATAGCACCAGCCAACTTTAAAACCAATAATATCCCCCATTCACATTACCATTTTCTATATGTCAACGTGCTGCCTGCATCTCATTGTATTTTTTTTCCCATTATCTAATTCTTGAGTAATTATAGTGAATGAAAGTACAGTCTAAAACCAAGTGTCCACCACCAAGACAGTTGTTGTAGTCTCCGCTCCCATTTCCATTTTCCACAAATGCAAATGATTACTGCCAATTTAATTACATTGAATTTCAAAGCAGAGAAAGTTTCCTATCTCGTCCCAGAAACTCTGTAGCTGCTTATTGTTTAGTTATTGGTCCAGTATAAATCAAGTTAGTTGTCAAAATACAGAGTGTAACTGAATACTAGACGCCTCTTATTAACATTAGAGCAACAACTACATTATCTACAGAAAGAAATCCTCTTGGGTGGTGGAGGCGAAATATTCGGCTGCAAATATTTCGCATCAGAACCATTCAATCCAGCGACAGATGCGACAATTACAAACCAAAGTTTCGCTTTGCGTTGGGTGGTTCTTCGCCATAACGTCCGACCATCACACAACTACTCGTTGATTATCCCTCACGTATTCAAGCTGTTCGGCGATGCTTCGCAATGCATCGTCCTTCATTTCGTTGTCTTTGTAACATTGGTGTTGCTTGTCAAACAAGACAAGATGGTGAATATAGACTGTACAATAATAAGAGATGGTGGTGAGAGACACAGGTTGTTAACATTGTTGCCATGGTGTTGTGAGGTGGGGTTGGTTGATGCGTTTATTCGCCGGGAGAAATATCAGAAAAATTGACCTCACTCTACCTCGAATTATGTAGCATTTTCGCCGCATAACATCCGTGGTTGGTGTGAAAGGACTCGTGATGAAAACCAGAGTTTGAACAAAATATTGACACGCGAATTATTCGCACGAAAAATATGTCCCCGGGGCGAAAGGGCCTAAAAACTTTCTCTTGAATCGTAGTTGAGTTTTTAATTTGATGACCAGAAATAAAATACATGTCTTCTTTCCACTCTTTATCTAGTTTTAGTTTTGTCAGTTTTTGTGAATGTTTCCATTGCTAAAGTAATGCTAATTATTATACTATTTTTTGGTCGTTTTGTCTTTTAGAACAATAGTTATGATTCTTTTATGGAATCAGTGCTCAGGCTGAAACTTGTGCACACTGGCACGAACGGACAGGTGCTCAGTCAGTCAATCAGTGCTCAGCATGCACCATGTCAAACAGTAGGTGATGATAAATCAGACTCAACATCAAGGCCGAGGCTTGAGCGATCTAAGCTAGCGCTAATGCATACTGCCCCCTATGGCCACTAGGGGGCCCTCAAGAGCCTGAGTGGCATGCCATTATATTACGCATTAATGTTTTTAGTTTTCTCTGAGCTACAGTGGTCAAATACAACTGTATAGACAAGTATAGTAACATGTTGCAGAATCCAACGGATACACTAGACAGAACTTAAAAACATGCATTATTCACAAGAAAAAAATACTGTTTATTTTATCTGCAGTTTTGCACATTTTAACTTATTACAGCTATTAAAGTGGTGCAAATGGTCAAACAGTGTCTCGGCAGTGGCGGGCAAATCAGACATCAAACACTTCCCAAGGCCCTATAAAGGCTCTGATCAGCCTCCATTATTCATCTCCATGATTTAAAAGACAAAATGGACGACCAGGTGTCGTGATAATGAGACGGTTACCAGCTGAGAGGAGGAAACACGTCTCTGCTTCATGTATTATTTTTTTTTAAAACAATATAAGGACATTGAGTGTGTGGGAGTCTGGGAACGGTAGCTGGTCGGATTCCAACATAATAACTGCAGGGTCAGTAACAGGAAATACCAACAAACACCCAGCAAAATGTGTATGTGTATATGTAGTGCAGAGTTCCTGTCCGACATTTACCCAAACAGTCTGTCTGCTCCACAACTGTCGCTCTGTCTGCATCTATTTTTTACCACTTTTGGGTAAAATCAGACTCATAGCTGATTCAGTAGTTGAGAATGAGAGATTCTTTAGATAACAAGTGTTTTTTTTTTTAACCCACTCAAGAGTGTTGAAGTTTTAACAGAAATAATCTGTAATAATATTGTTGTTTTTCTTGGTGTTTCTGGTTTATTTACTGATTGAATGTCTGGGATAACTCAAGGGGCTGTTTGAGTTCTTCACGGACTTTTTTTTCTTTTTTTCCAGGACACAGTTTACATCACCTCACAGTTCAAACGACATATAAAGCCACTGTTTATTGAGTCCAGTAACGTTGGGAGTTAACAGCCTGACTCACCAAGCACTTCTTATGAAGAGAATATTTACAGCTCGACTGATCGGTTTGGTTCATTAACACATTACGTTTTTTGTTTTTTTTTACATACTACAGTAGCTATCACTGATCTGTTCATCTTAACACTCAATGATATAATCGTCTCACTTCCCCATTTTTCCTTCCTGTCTGTTGAACTTTCTTGAGCGCTTTTTTTTCTTCTTTTTTGCTGTGGTAACCAACTGACAAAACAACACAACTGACAGTCTATTGTACATGCTGGTGGCCATGAGGCTGTACATGCTTTAGGTTCGGCTACATGAGGAGGTTTGTGGTGTATCCTTTTATTTAGTTAATGAGGGAAACCCATGAGATCAGTGTGAGATCAAGAACACACTCAAACAAACCTGACACTGACAAATACTGTACATACAATCAACATGGCATCATAAACGGCCACTGACATTGGTAACTACATGCGGATGTTTAAAGGGATAGTTCAACATTTTGGTAAATTGGCCCATTGCCATAATCCTTATAGTTTTAGGAGTAGGCTCTTTACCTTTAATAGTCGGTGCAAGCTATTTTTAGAACGGCGGAGCAGAGCCGCGAGCTGCTCAGAGCTATGCTACGGAGGCTAATGGGATTTCTTGGTTTCCCTCATCAAACTCATCAAATGCACAATCCAACAACTCCAAAAGGCTCTGGTGGACAAGTTGTGACTTGCACATTCACCACGCTATGAAATAATAACAGAACGTTACGAGACAGAGTTGTTTTAGAGGTAAATTCATGCAAAACAGCTGATGCACGTTCCCGTCGGGCACAGTTTTTAGCAAGCAGTCTCTGCATTTGCCCCGAAAACAACTCTGTCTCGTAATGTTCTGTTATTATCTCATAGCGTGGTGAATGTGCAGGTCACAACTTGTCCGCGAGAGCGTTTTGGAGTTGAGCTCTGAGCAGCTCACGGCTCTCTGCTCCGCCGTTCTAAAAATAACTTGCACCAACAATTAAAGGTAACAAACCTGGCTACTGCTAAAACTATAGGGATTATGGCGATGGGCCAATTTGCCAAAATGTTGAACTATCCCTTTAACACATTCACCATTGCAGCTTGGACACAGTTAATCAATTTGATTTCCACTGGCATCTCAAACTACCGCCCTCAAGCACATTGTTACACAATGGAATAAGAGGATCTATTGTATAAGCATTTTGCTATGTAGCCCACTATTATTGTTTCAATCTGTCAATGATTTAAAAGTAATAAATGCAATGATTTTTATAAGAGTGATGATGCAAAATGACAGTGGTCCATACTTAACGTCTCTCAAGTCTGTCCAAGCTTTTACTGTATGTTCAGATATCTCTTGGATGACTTGGGTGTTTTTATTTTCTGTGTCTTTGATGTTCTGTGCGTCGCTAACGATGGTCTGACCACCGCAGCCTTTCTTATACTTTGTGCCGCCACCAGTGTGACTTCAGATGACCGGCATTAAGGTGACCACATGACAGCTGTGACGTCACATGTCCTCATGACCTCCTAATTTATGATCCGGCAGCGATGTAACCGGATGTATGTGCTTGTAATAAACAATGCTTCCAAACAAGTAATCACTTAAGATATTGATTTGCCTTGATTTGCCTTTATGATTGGTTTTCAAAATAACAATTTTATTATTTTACAATTGGATACAGTGAAACAGTAATGTCTTATTGTCCTCTGCTCAGGGTGCAATGAAGTGGTAAATTAAGTTTTATTTTTTCAGTGTGAGCTCTAACAGATTGAATTCCTTTAATGTAACTGGTAGCACTAGCATTAGTTAAAGTCATCATGCATTGATACTTAATTTATAAACACTGTTTTAAATGTTTAACTCTTATCAATAAACTCATCTATTATGTGTTTAACAATTGTATTTTCATACTTGCAAATGATGGATTCAGCATTTATAAACCCTGTCATATAGAAACCAGTTATTTAGAAGATGTCAGTGGTTTTTGAAGTGTAAATAAATGATAAACAAACTTTTTAATTGTACATTTAGTGCTGCACTTTTATATAGCCTACAGTGATTAAGACATGTACTAATGGTTAATGTGTATGTTGATCTATGTTTTATGATTAATGAGTGTATAAATCGAGAGTTAAACATCTATAACTGTTTATAAGTGACAATAATTGGTACCTATGTAGGGAGAATGCGTTATAAATGATACATTAATATTGATTTTATCATTAAAGCAGAAGTAAGCAATCCGGTCGTTCTGGCTAACTTCCTGTCAGCCGATGGAGTTAGCAGTCCCCGCCCTCGTCCCTACGTCACCACATTCACGCGCATCCCTTGGCTACACACACAGAGAGGACCGCCCCTTTATGCCGTTCTCTCTCCTCATTGGATAAAGGTTGTAGGATACGAGGAAGTATACAAGAAGTTTTCTCCTCGGCTTACAGCAGAGCAGAGCGACTGCGAGACCCGTGTTTTGGACCAAACACTCTATGTAAGTGATTGCTGTCGGAAGATATAACTATTTAAGACTTATATTAACACAAACATTACACTTACTTCTGCTTTAATATTGATTTTTATCATTAACTATGCTTAATAGTTACTTTAAAGTGTCACCACTTTACAAAAACGGTAGAGAGGGGTCTGCTGAGACTTGATAATACGGGACCTATAGATGTTTGTGCCACACCTTACCCTACCCACTATTTATTTATATATTTATTTATTTGTGATGCTGCTGCTGCTTGTCTTGTTATGTAGTTGTTTGTGAAGCGGTGTGTGTGTGTGTCCTGTGGTCGTTGAGCGTGTCTCTTGTCTGTCTCCGTGCGCAGACAGTAAAATCAGATTACAGACATGAGCTCCATTCACACTCAAGTGATAACTGAAGAGGAAACACCCCGAACACACACACACACTCAGCCGCGTGCACACCTTCGCGCGCTTAGTTTGAGGCGGAGAGGAAACACACAGACACACATGTAGAGACACGCGCGCGCACACACACAAGGGGAGGGAGGTGCTCCGCGCGCTCTTCTCAGTTGACTGCATCTCAAACTCGATGAAAGTTTAGTTTCTTCTCCCGAGTTTCTTAGATTTTTTTTTATTTTTAAAGTTACGTCACTTGTCAAGTCACTCGGAGGATCCCAAAGCCTCGTGCGCTGCTGCCGCTGCCGCTCGCGATGATGGAAGAGCCGGTCCACGCGCATTATTAACCGTTAAACGGACCCAGAGGGGGAGCAACAGCAACAGGAGATATTTCAAGACCACCACCAACAAGTGACACCGGGACTGAAGAGGAGGAGGAGGTGGATTTATAACACGACTTTTTCTTCTGAGACAAAAAAAGAAAACCAAACTGCGGCTCTTTTGTTTCCGTGAGTCCGGTTCTGTGTCCACTCCACATCTGCCCGGTACCGACTGGATCAACAGCTGGATCTGCTGTCCTGACGGTACCGTTACGTTTACTCCCCTGGCTGCTGGCAAACCTCCTCCTAGAGAGTTTAGTCGGATAATAAGAAGTCATGAAAAGTTTCTCAAGTTAACATTTTCTTCTGTTTTCGTCCGTTTCTGTCCTGTTCAATAGTTAAAAAGTTTATTTTTAGTAGTCATTTGAAAGGCTGAAACATTGAATGATTAATCGAAATAATCAGTAAAATGAACAGATAATTAATAAATAATCTTTTATCTCACTATGTAAAAATGCTCAATATCCAGTAAACCTTTTTTTAGTAGACTTTGAAAAATACTTTCTTACCCTGCCCTACCCAAAAACTATGGGGGACAGTATTGTGACAGAGTGAATCTGTCTGGATTCATTTAAACGCATGTTGAGAATATTGACCTGAAACAAACACATAAATATGCACTAATTAGATACTTTTAGATTCAACTCTTTAGCTTTGTACCCTAAATTTCAACTTTTACTGATAATAATGTAATAATAATAACTCACTTTGTGTTACATCTATCATGCTCGGAAGTTATTCTAAAAGTCGGCACAAGACAATAAATGATTGATAATAATAATAAACAAATGGCAATTGATAAAATGTTTATCAAAGTTAAGTAGTTAAAGCAATACTGAAACATTTTTATGGTGTTATCTATGAATAGAGCATGGCCAACTGTTTCCACCCTAAGTTTAACCTAATTGGCTGCTGCTGATGTTAGCTTCATGTTGGTGTACCCATTTCAGTGTGGAGTCAAGTCTTTTCATCCAATGTTTGAAAGAAACTTTTTGGATTATTAAGAGTTATCACTATCGCTAAAAAAATAAATAAAATGCTTGCTGTTATCCCTTACATTAGGAGATTTATTCAAATACTTAACCAACAGTCTAAAATCCCAATAGAGACTCATCGATGACAAAGAAACTTGTCAAATACTCACATGTAAGGATATGGAACAACTAAACATTGGCCATTTTTGCGTGAACGGGACTGACATACAACTTCATGCACTGTCACAAATGTTGATGAGCAATTTTGGAGAAGTTGATGCTTCTTGTTCTTCCATTGGATCTACAGTTTTCAGTTTTTGATTTTTGTCTCTTTGTTGTCCCACAGTTTGACCTCCATCATGTTTCCCTCTGCGGCCACCCTCTGTGGGCGTCGCAGTCTCGTACCGGTCCTTGTTCTGGTCCTGGCTCTTCTCTGTTCTGCAGCTGGATACAATTTGGATCAAGACCACAGTCTGGACTTCAGGGGCTCGCCCTCCTCCATGTTTGGATACTCAGTGTTGATGCATCGCCACGGAAATCATAACTGGTGTGGATATTTACTGTTTCATCTGATAACGATCTGTAATTGATCCAACGTTGATCTCTAGTTCTTCCACCACTGATCCTCCTCCCTGTTTGATCAGCAAGGAATAGATTTTTGGATCTTTTTTAATCCACTTTTTGATCCTTTGATATGAATACTACATCTCTTGTTTCCTTGGATGGCAGGAAATGCTCCATAACATCTTAAAGTTGACATGGTAGCCTCTAAAACAGGGGCAGTTGAACATATATAATAGCAATAATGTATAATATGATGTTATCATAATGGTGTAATGGAGTATTATGGGTGTTTATAGTGTCGTTGTTGAGCCTCCTCATGATTTTTGACCTTGAAAACCCTGTGCATGTGTGTGCATGCTAATTATGCTGTTTTTGTTTGTGACAGACGCTCTTTGAGGCTTCAACACACAGATCCCATTCAGACGCTGAACAGACAGACAGATCCTCTAACTCACTCTCTGTCTAACACACATCTCTCCTCTCCTCTCCTCTCCCCTTCAGGTTGGTGGTTGGAGCTCCAGTAGAAAACTCAACCTCCAATCCGTCGATCCAGTCGCCAGGAGCTGTTTATCGCTGCAACATCAGCGCTGTGTCCCGACGCTGCCACCGGATGTCCGCTGGTGTGTTTCAATTCAAACGCTGTGTTTTCTGTATAATAATTTCTTTAGCATCTATGGTGTTCAATCAAGGTTCATTTATTGTCATTCAACTTCATGTTGCATATGACAGCATGAAATTTGTTCTCACGAAAGTACAACAGATAAAAAGATAAAAAGTAAACAGATCTTAAAACAGGCAGAATCTAAAAAAGAGGACAATCTAAGAACAGACACATAACAAATACATTCACTTAAAATGGCAAGAGGTCAGTGCAAGATAAGTCAAAAACTAATGTCCACAAGATGACAGCGGATAGCAGCAGAGCTATAAAGTGCATGCAGGATGTGAAGTGCAGCTTATATGTGATGTCATGATCATTATAAATAACTTTAGTTCTCTGTGGGGGAAAAAAACCGCCACCTCCTCACTGCCATTTATTTAATGGAGCTAAAGGTTGTCTGACAAAAAGGTCAGTTCTTATCTGTCATTGGAGATGTGTGGTTTTGGGGAAACAGTGTTAAAATGACAACATAGATAGACAGATGGATAAACAGTTAACAACCACGCAGTCCTAAAGATGAAAGATGATTTGACTGTTGCTGAAGTACTTTGTCTTTTCTTGATCTTAGGGGATTTTATAAAGCGATGTGTCCACACACCACAAACGCTTTTGAGTTCGTTGGAAACAGTGTTGTTGTTGGTGGTGGTGGTCTGACAACGACTAAGTTCTTCCTATGAGCTGTATCCACGGAAGCTGTCTGCCATGTATCACTATCAGCTGGTCACTGAACAACCTGCGAGAGCTGCATCTGTGAAACTTTGCAAACAATTGAAATAATTTCTGTGTTTGTGTGTGTGTGCAGATGTGCCGTACTGTGGGAAGACATGTGAACCAGAGAGTGATCACCAGTGGCTGGGAGTCAGTCTGTCCAGGCAGCCTGGAGACAATGGAGGTGTCATGGTAAGACACACACACACACGCAAACCTCCAGATGAGTAAAAGTGTGACAGACAGACAGAGAGAGAGATTATGATTGAATCGGTTCGTCCATCGGTCCATCTGTCCCGTTCTCCTGAACTTGATAGCTCAGTGAGACCATAAAGGAATTTCCTCTTGGCACAAACATTCACTTGGACTCAAGAAGGACGACCTGACCTGGTGGTCAAAGGTCACTGTGGCTTTTTGGGGAATTCATCCTGCTCCTTTTTTTAAAACATTTTGTTGACATTGACAAGCAGCTAGTCTGTGTCACATCACTGTCAAGAAGAGCTTCCTTATTTTTGTTCTAATGAAGATACACAGAGTGGGTGTGTGGGTGGCCAGTGCTCCAATAATGGTTTGAAATCGAGTGCCGATAAGACATTTTATACAATCGTTAATGCAAAACTCAGGCTCGCATAGTGTTAGATGACTTTCAGACAACTGTCAGTTCATCCTGTTGTTGCTTGTGGTTCTGCAGGTTGAACAGCTGTGTTTTTTTTACTTGCAAAGTTTGATAGATAGATAGATAGATAGATAGGTAGGTAGGTAGGTAGGTAGGTAGGTAGGTAGGTAGGTAGGTAGGTAGGTAGGTAGGTAGGTAGGTAGGTAGGTAGGTAGGTAGGTAGGTAGGTAGGTAGGTAGGTAGATAGATAGATAGATAGTACTTTATTAATCCCCTATTGCACTTATTTACAGTAACTAACCACAAGTGTGATTCATAGTTTCCTTTGACTTGATGTCTGAGATCTAGATGTTAACTGTGACTTATGATAATTTGCCTAATGTTACCACTAATAATAATAATAACTTCAATTTATATAGCGCTTTTCAAGAAACCCAGTGTCGCATTTCAGTGAAAAATAAATAAATGAATAAAGGCGAGAACTAAATGATTAATTTGGAAAGGCCATGGAGAAAAGGTGAGTCTTGAGGGCTGATGTGAAAATGTCGAGGGTTGGGGCATCTCTGGTCCCGTTGATGCCTCAGTGGGTCATGACTCTTATAGAAACACAGACCTCTTAACCTCAAACGGGGTTATCATGTTCTCCATCAGTAGAGCAGCATAAAAACAACACCAGTCCTTAAATGTCAGTCGACCATAGGAAGAGAAAATACCAGAAGCTTCATGCATCGATGCAGTAGCTACTAATGTGCCCAAAAATGGTTTTATTGTCCTTCATACCAAAAAACAAAACAAGAAAAACAAGAATAAATCTTTAATGTGAATTTATAAATAGGCCAAAGAAGACAAACCTGTGAGAGAACTGAGATGTTTTCTTCCTTCTTACTCACATGTTACAACTCAGTGACACTTATATATATATTTCACACTGTCAATACTGTTCCCGCCTTGTGTGATAAACGTATTATTGAAGTCTTCATATAACAGAGAGTTTATGTTTTACAGCCCAAAAGGCAAAAAGCCTGAGATGTTTAAGATTTCCATCTCTGAGAAGGAGGCCTGGCGCTTTTTAATTTAGTGATTGTCTGCAGCTCCAACTCCAGCCTCCTCGGTGTGATTGTCTCTAATACTCAGTGAGTGAGAAATTACTGCAGGGGTAAAATAAATAGACAACAGGGCGGATGTTCAACACACACACACACACACACACACACACACACACACACACACACACACACACACACACACACACACACACACACACACACACACTCCCTCACACAGAGAGTCTGTGTCATGGGAACAACGACAGTCTGCTGCTAACTTGTGATTGTGTTATTGACAGTAATGAGTTCATGTCACATGTTGTTTGTGTGTGTGTGTGTGTGTGTGTGTGTGTGTGTGTGTGTGTGTGTGTGTGTGTGTTCAGGCATGTGCACACCGCTGGAAGAACGTCTTCTACTCAAAGAAAGACAGTCAGAACCACAAACTGCCTGTGGGAATCTGCTACCACTACGGCAACGACCTGAGTTACCGCCGACCCCTAATCCCCTGTTATGCAGGTACACACACACACACACACACACACACATACACACACACACACACACACAGTACAATAAATATGATTTAATATTATATATCTACCGTGTTGTTCTTGCTGCTGTTGACACTGAAGCTATGAACGTGTAAACAGCTGCTAGTTCTCTGTTGCTTCATCACCACTTCACTTTAGGAAACCCCCTCAACATTGTCACGTGACTCACTGTTATTATTATATAAAATATTATATTATATTACACCTTGTTAACTATTCAGTCCCTGGAGAATGCAAAAATAGTCCTCACTTTTTTTTTTTTTTTACATCTGTGGGAAAGTAGCAGCTGTTGAGCTGCAGGAGGAAATCATTTTGGGTTTATCTTTGTATTTGTTTGTTCACCTTCACCTCTCAACATATCTGTTTGCCTGTCTGTCTGTTGCAGACCACCAGCGGAAGTTCGGTGAGGATTACGGCTCATGTCAGGCCGGTATTTCCAATTTCCAGACAGAGGTCAGTAACACAAAAGCAACAAATCTCTTTAAAAGCCTGTCTTGTTCCCTGTTTGTGTTGTCACCGCTGCCTAATTTATAGCTCCAGAAGTCGTGTATTATGTTTTTTAACGGTTGGACCCTTCAGAAGACACGTGCACTTTCCTTGTTCCCCCTAATGTTGTCAAAACAAAGTGTGGAAATTCATTTTGACCACTGTAGAGAAAAGAGAACAAGACCTGTCAGTTTCCTGCGTCTAAAATTAAGCAACATGTGACAAAAAAACTTGAGTGTGTGATGTGTTGGACACAATGTCACAGTGATAAAAAGCTTAAGTAGAGATGTGAGGCTCGTTGTGGTGATGGAGACTCTGAAATCTGCCTTTGTCTCTTAGGATCTGATGATCATGGGGGCCCCGGGGACGTCGTACTGGATGGGCTCAATCCTGGTTTACGACCCGGCCAAAAAAATGATGTCAGTGTACATTGAGGATGACAAGGGATCAGTCACTTTCGGAAGCTACCTTGGTAAATGACACACCTACTATTTCTACTACTATACTACTGTGTCCTTTTTTTTTTTTACTGGTACTGCAAAATACTGTGTAGTTACCAACCCTCGCACCACAATGCAGCCAAAACTTATGTATTAAAAAAATGCTGTGGTTGCAACTGGATGGATGGATGGTGGGAAGTATTGATACAGCTCAGCTCCACAAACCGTAGCAACGTTGGTTTTTCCCTTCACTTCACTTGACCGTATTTTCAACCAGAGCCTATATATATATAGTATATATATGAGTCATGGTGCAAGGAGAGGATAGAAATGAGAACAGAAAGAACAGGGTCTTTCTTACTGTGCAATGTGCATGAGTTAGCCTACTTATCTCAGTTTCAATCGAAACCTCTGGCTTTATGGGAAGTCATTTTTAAAACAGCTGCAGCTGAGCCGCTTCTAAAGCTAAAATATAAATAAATAAATATTAATAACAGGGTTCCTATGCAAGTATGGAAAGTATGGAATTTGATTTTATACTTTTTGAATTGCAATTTTGAAATGTCAAATGTGTAGGAACCCTGTAATAAGTTAATCCATCCATCCATTTTGTACTGCTTATACATATATAGATTAATGAACAGAGCAGAAACCTTGCCTATAAACTGATATAGTATGAAGCTTCAACTTGTCAGTGTTTGTTCCAAGGAGCAGGAAACTGAGCAGAGGTGTGATGTTCTCATGCTCAACAACACGTTTGAGACTTTCTGCCTCCGCTGAAAAAAACATTTGGCGGCACGTCTGAAACTGTTGCCTCAAAATCAGATACAGCAACAGCACATGAAGCTGCATGGTAGTTTAAAGCTTTAACCGTGTGTGTGTGTGTGTGTGTGTGTGTGTGTGTGAGAGAAACCAAAGTTTGGGTTTCATGAAAGCTGTGGTTGTGTTGTGCTACTTTCCCTCATAACCACATCGCCTTCATTTCCTGGAAACTTAACCTAACCATATCTACCTCACATCAAACCCCTTAACCCATTAACAAACCAAGTTAGCCACACTTTAGCAGTTTCCAGTTGGATGTACAGTACTAGAGTGAAACCTGTGTATTCTGTTCTCACACTTTGCAGCCACCATAATGCAATTTTTTTTAATTTGATTGATTCATTTTGGGTTACATTCACTTATGTGCTCAAAGCTGATTCACTTTCTTGCTGTTTCATGTTTGTGTGTAAGCAGTGTTTCATGTCTGTGCAGTAAATAAAAAGCTACTATTAGCAGCAGGTTAGCTTGGCTCTGTTGAAGGGTGGAATTTCACCTTATGTGTTAGATCCTGTTTGTTTATTCATACATTTATTCTTAAATATAAGAATGAGAAAGCCTATTTTTTGTGAGGAGCTATGGTCACGATTATAATACATATACACTGCATAAGTCTGACGATGCATCTCTCTGTTGATCAGGTTACTCTGTTGGAGCCGGTCACTTCATGAGTCCTGAAACTACGGAGGTGGTGGGTGGAGCTCCACAGTACAACCAGAGAGGGAAGGTGAGACCTGTTCACCTGTCTGACTGTTTACTAACCGGACTTAAAGTGCACTCTGACTTGCAGACAGTTTTTGCAATTTCCAGATTCCTTACTTGTGATAAAAGCTGTTATTGAGTTTGTTGTGATATCGTGTGTTATGTAATTGTTATACTTGAGCTCCGTGTCTGTCTGTGTGTGTGTGTGTGTGTGTGTCTGTTCAGGTCTTCATCTTCACAGTGGTCGAGAAGTTGTTGCATGTCGTCTCTGAAGTGTCTGGAAAAGAGGTAAGAAACCACTTAGTGTTTGCTGTAAATAACACATATTATATTTATACAGTACGGTATTTATTATTTATCTCATTGTAATGAGTCAGATTCCTAGTCTACATATACTTGGAAAATAAGTCTGATTCTGATTGTTTCCGCCATTCAAAACAGTGCAATACTTAGCCTTTAATGTGTGTGTGTGTGTCTGTGTGTAGCTGGGATCTTACTTCGGCTCCAGTCTGTGCGCGGTGGATCTGAATGCAGATGGTCTGTCAGATCTGTTGGTGGGCGCTCCCATGACAACAGGCGTTACCAGGGAGGAGGGACGGGTTCATGTGTACATCAACCAGGGCCAGGTGAGTGGTACCAGTGGGCCGGCAACACCAGGGCTGTGAAACCTTAAAAGCAGCTGAGCAGACTGTGCAGCTGCTGCCATTAAAGCCGCTCAACATCTGTGATTATTCCCACATGTGACATGTCAACAACGTTTCCTCTGGCGTTCTCTCTGAAAACTTCACTCTTGTCTCAGGCGAGGATGTTGGAGGCGGAGTTTCAGCTGACTGGCAGCGATGCCTATGCTTCCCGCTTTGGAGAGACCATTGCTGACTTGGGAGACCTGGACGACGACGGTTACCATGGTAGCAATCACACCTGCACAGCCCGACCTTATCAGCTTTTTTAATTTAGTGCAACTAATAGTAGGTCTCCAGACTGCCCCTATGGAGACATTTTGCCCCCAAATTTTGAGACAGTGCAAGTAAATTTGTAATCTTCTTGCGCATGTGCAACCAGTAAATTTGCAAAAATATACAGTATATGTATATATATTGTAACAAAGACTCTGGAATCGGTCATTACAGAGGATCATCAATGAAAAGGAAATGTGAATATTTGCTTTGCAAGTCGATTTACGCCCCTAAATCTTCTACTTGCGCTCCTAAAATTTTAAGTTTGGAGGCAAACTCTGCTCCTAGTAAAAAAAACCAGTTCTGAATAATCTATAACTACTGCCGATACCACTTGCCAATACCTGCTATTGCTTCTGCTAACTGATTGTTGCTGCTGCTAAAACCATAGAAGATATGAATAATACTAAAACTCCCATAATACTTGCATGACTGCTGCTGCACTGAACAACTGAAAACAGATACCCAGGCAGTACAACCCACTCAGGACCGACAGTAACTGCCACTTTATGATAAACAAGTAACTGTGACTACCCGTCGCCCTCACATAACGAGACCCCTCAGTCTGTGTGTGTGTGTGTGGTGTGAGGGGTGGAGGGTGGAGGGTGTTATTAAGTCCATTAAAGCTGTAATGACAAACTCTTGTCACTGTTTAACCGAAGCCTGAACCTACCCTCTAATCTGCCACGGCTAGATAAAGGCCTGTGTGTGTGTGCGTATGTTCCAGTAGCTCGCCCCTTTGAAAAAAACTAAAATTTACTTTCAGACCTTCACATCTTCAAAGGCTTTTGGGTTAAATATTAAAGGACAATTCCGGTGTTTTCCTGGCGTTATGTACTTATCCTGAGCACTTTCATCCTGCTGAACATTTTCCAACAGGGTGGAGACACAGTTTTAGGAGCACATGGTCTTTAAACCATCAGGTCATTAGATTTTATAATTAACTTGTTGATTTTTTATTTTTTATTTTATTGCACTCACTTTACTGCACTAAATTTGTCCTTAGATATAAAATACATATGAAACTAATTACATTCTCATCAGCTTTAGATGTATTTTATTTTTGGTGCTAAGATGCTAAATTAAGATGCTGACAATGGTAAATGTTGAACTCTTAACATTAGTGTGACTAATGTGTTAAAGTGCAAAACAGAGCTGCTTTACAGGTCTTGAAAAGTAAAGAAGCGAATTAGTAGAAAGAAAAAAATTAGCAGCATCTCCGGAAGCATGCTTATGTGCTTTCTTTCCACAAGTTAGATGAGAAGCTTGATAACACTTTGATGTCTGCATGCAAACCATGAAACCACAGCCATGAGATGGTTATCTTAATTTACCATAAAGACTGCAAATATAAACAATCAGGCCTTTTAGATCTGGTCATGAATGCAAGTAAAAAAAAAAAAAAGAAGTAGCATGTTAACGAAAGAAGGAAGTCAGTTTGTATGTTAAAGGTTGAGGTGAGGTCGACGGGTTGCTCAAGAGTCCTCACTGATATAGAAACCTGCGTCTGTGTTTGTAGATGTGGCGATCGGTGCACCACAGGAAGACGACCTGAAAGGAGCCGTGTACATCTATAATGGCAGGAAGGAAGGCATCTCACCAACTCCATCTCAGGTACACACACTGACACTGACACTGAAGACATGTACATGACAGTAATATGAGTAATACAAGGCTACTTGTATCTAAACATAATGATAATAACAACATCATTTTAAGATTGAAGCAGTTTATAACAACTTATTTCCGTTTCTTTCATTCAGTTCTAATTTAGGACAAAGAAAAGCCACAAACCTATGAAATGTTTACTAAATCAGTGTTTACATGGACTTCAGTATCCCGGTTAAAAGCAATATCTCGTTAATTATCATATTCGGGATACTGCGTTTACATTCACACAGAAACCCAGTTATTAATTTACATGATGAACACCAGTCTCCCCGTTTCTGTGATGTTTATTTAACACAAAACGTGGCAATTTTGAAATCTGCTCTCGTGGGTTTGGCGCTGTTAAACATAGATCGTGTCGCAAATAAATATGGCTCCTTCATCTTCTATTTAGCAACGGGGGGAGAGCGACAACGGATGTCCTCACCTCTGAGCGCTGTCTGCCTGTCACTGTCACCGTGTGGTACGAGGGAGAGGTGGATGAAAATACGCAGCTGTGAACGATGATACAGGATCGTGTTAGTGGAGTTTATGGATTATGAATGGAGGGAAAACTTTCAGGGCATCTTTAGTCAAGGCGTTTACATGCCCCGTTTTCTTTTGGAGTTCTCCGGGTAGCAAAACCGGGATACTGGCCTATCCGAATACTCAAAAACCTGATCATAACTGCGATACTCAAATCCTTGTAAATGCACTGTGATTGAGTGATTAATCTGTTAAAATGCGCTTTAATATCTTCCACCAGTTGTTCAGACATTTCCAACATGGTGTACATGTGTGTGTTTTCAGAGAATTACTGGATCCACCTTGGGTCATAACCTCAAGATGTTCGGCCAGTCACTGAGCTCTGGCATTGACATCGACGATAACGGCTACCAAGGTAACCCCATCTCACATACCTACTACTTCCTGTGCCCACATTGTGTATCTCTGCACACACAGCAGCTGTTTTAAACTCTCTCTCTCTCTCTCTACAGATGTTGCAGTTGGAGCATTCCTCTCCGACTCGGCCGTGGTTCTCAGGTAAAATGATGCTAAAAGCTTAAAAACAAATGTTTGTTTCCTTCCAGTCCAGTCACGATGCTGTACAGTGATAACTTTTTTTAACACGTCTTGTCATGTTCACTGCAGGACACGTCCAGTGATTCAGGTGAAGGCGTTTCTGTCTCTGCCTGAGCAGATCGACCAGCGACTGGCGCTGTGTGAGGAACACAAGACGCCGACCGTCTGCCTCAACGTCACCGTCTGCTTCAGTGTCAAGTCCAGGCGGTACACAGGAGCCATAGGTACGGTCACCTGTTGAGTATGAGACTGATCTCACACCTGCTCATAAGCGTGCATGCTTTTCCCTCTGATATTTAAACCAACACTAAGGAACTTTTCAACCTTCATAAAATATTTTCATAACTTTTGTGATGATACATCGACTTACAACAAGTTGAATGACACCTCTGTCGTGGTCTGAGGGGGTCTGTATCGCCTTCACTGGCACTAAGCAGCTTTGAGGAGCATGGTAGGAACCCTGCTCTCACTTTACTTTCACTTTCACTTTTGCGAGTCACAACAAGGAGGGAACAGGCAAAACGGCACTTTAGCAATGGATTATGTTTGTGTTTTCACTTTGAAATGATCCACTGGAAACAGAAACTTAGTTTGGACGTCTTCTGTCAATTTTAATGCAGGATATTTACAGGGCTTCACGCTAGTGTTCATGGGAAATGGAGTCTTCCTTCAGGCAAAACACTACCGCTTTGGTCCACAGGCGCCGCCAAACTCAACCAAAACTGAAAGTTCTTTAGTACTGCTTTAAATTTTTCACTCTCTCTATTTCAGAGCTTCAATATAATTTGACCTCCGACCTTCTCCATAAACCATCCTTCCCCCATCGCTTCTACTTCCATGGCAACGGGTCGTCCAATAGCACAAAGGGGCGTGTGAGAGCGCGACAAGGCCATCTCACTTGTACAACACACGTGGCTTATCAAAGGGTAACATATAAAGAAACACACACAAAAAAAACATACAACAATTAAATAGATTTGATACAGGTCAGATAACAATATGTACCTTTTTCTTCCTTCTACAGAAAGACGTGAGGGACATTTTTACCCCGGTCCAGTTTGAGGTTTCCTACGGTCTTAGAGAAACAAAATCACACAGAACGTCGCCCAAATCCTTCCCTCCGTTAAAACCCATCCTGCAGCAGAGAGGCGGACACCAGAACGTCATCACGAACCAGGTACCCACTCTTTAAACAATTATCTAGATGAAACACGTGGACATATTATGAATGGCAATATTTTTTAACAATAAGTGAAGCAAACACTGGCCAATGTGCTCAACATGATTGTGATTTGTTATTGCGTTAACATAGATAGAAACACTCCTCAGACTGCTTTCTCTTTGCGTACTGTACATCACTGAAGAACCAGTGAAAGAAAAGTGTTGTAATGCTGTAAAAGTGTAATTAGTTCTTTGATTTGATTTGGATTTGGATTTTATTTAGGGACAATGTGCACTTAACATTAATCATTAAAAAAAACGAAAAGATGGGTGCACCAGATTTAACACAGAGCTAATTTCCGCCTGTAGTCCATAAAACATAAAGTACACACAATGTTTTGTACATTCACACTCATCACATAATATACACTATCCTACTGTATATATTTATAAATATATAAGAAATCTACTAATTACATGTGCAAATAGCATAAAAAAAGCACTGAAGATTAATATAGTAATTGAAATATGTATCATAGTTTTAATGTGACATAAATTATACAAAGTGCCTCAATTAACAATTAAACAATTAACACAAAAAAAGAACAAACAAACAAAAAGAAAATAAAATCTCACTAGATTTAACTTTTACTTTTTAATTTATATTAATATATACAACTACAAGTGGGAAACAGTATCTGTCAGTTTCCTGTCAAAGCAGCCTCGTTGTGAAACCTGTCTGTCCATCACCAGGCCAATCTGTGTTAAAGGGAAGGAAACAGCTAATCTGATGTCAGCTCCGCCACACACACACACACACACACACACACACACATGATGACTTCCTGCTATTCCAGATGTGTTTACAGCTGCAACACATTAACCAACATCGGTCCACTCATCCCGCGTCCACACACCAACGTCCCACTGGCTCATGAAAAACAGAGCGGAGCAAGTTAACATGTAGGAATTTACAGCTGGAGTTAGTCATGAGGGCGATGTTAATCATCTGGTAATCATCCGTCTGGGGGTCAAAGGTCACCGACTACTCCCCCTCTTCTTCATTAGTATCTTCCTCTCCTCACCTCTTTCTCTCTCTCTTTCAGACTTGGTTTGCTCGTTCCTGTTCTCTGGTAAACTGTTCAACCAACATGCAGCTGTCGGCTCAACTAGTGCTGCCACAGTAAGAGCACACACACACACACACACACACACACACAGTAGGGAGTTGTGAATCACAAAGAAATAGTCACAGAGAGAGAGAGAGAGAGAGAGACTGTCTGAAACAACAGCAATTTTGTTTTCTTAATGATTCAGTCTCTAAGTTATAATAGTTGGGTTCACATGGAGCCAAATATTCAGATTAGAATCGGTTTAGATGTTCAAAACCAAAACCGACTGGAAATGCTGCATATAAACAGCTCAATCAGAATAAACAAGCCCAAAACAGAGGTGGAATAAACCTTTTCTTCAACCGAAAGAAGTGAAAGTTGTGTCATGTAAACGGTGAAACTGAATGTCGTCTGGTTACGTTCTTTCTGCTCCGTGTCGACGTATAAATGCGTAGTGACGTTTCTTCACTTGCAAATGCTTGAATGAAAGTGTCAAAACAATGAACAACTACTGCACGGATCAGACCATAGATCTCCATCTTTGATTAGTTGCAGGATGTTTTGATCTTTAGAGTTCTCAACAAGCCTGAAAATCGGCTCACTGGCATTTATAGCTGGACATGACCAAAAGAAAGAGGAAAAATGACCCGAGTCATTTCTATATAATTTCGACAGGCCCGTTACACTCGGCACGTGTCACGTGGCTGTAAAACATCCGCTCTGAATAAATGCAGTGGCTCATGTAAACATCCGATTGGATTAGATCATATCACATGGAAACAGCGTTGTAAACAATGAGTCTTTCGGGTTACGAAAGACTCATTGGGAATGAATGCAGTCAAAACGAGGAAAAAGTGTTCATGTTAACCCACCTAGTGATGATGATGATGACCTTTATTAAACCGTGTTTTAGTGTAAAAATAACATAGAGGCTGTTCCGATCAGATGATGCTAATTAGCTTCTGGCTAATTCAGGAGTATTCATTCAGCACAACATCTGTCAGCAGCAGCAGCGCTTTTATCTTGGTTCTGCTTGGACCTGCAGTTGTTTTGTTCTTCTGTAATACGGCAGTAACATGATACTGATATATCAATATATAAATTGGGTCGACTGTTTGACACTGTTTTGCAAATATATGCTTATTCAGTTTTCTTGGCCAACGTGAGATGAGAAGACTGATACCACTCGTGTCTGTGTTGCTTGTACAGAGGATGTGGTTTAGCCTACAGTAACTTGGTATAAACAATGTAAACGTAGGAAACAGCTGTTTTCACCCTTCACAAACCTGTAGATATTTCTTTTTAACATTTCATTTCCATGTCTCGGTCCAACAGATATAATATAATTTGTTAACTTGTTCTTGCTAGACTAACCATGCAGCGTAATAATTGAACATACAGAGATTAGAATTATATCAATATACTTGTGTTTATTCCATAATATCTCAGAGTACTAATCACTATCTCAGATTTTCAGATTTCACTGTATTGTCATTTTTATGTAAGTGCATAAACACGACATACTGTGCAGCGACTCAAAAACAGTTTAAGAGAAACAGAGCAGCAATAAAAATAAGTCAAATTGTCAAAAATATGTACTAGTAAGTGGTTAAATCCACATCTATGTTTAAATATTGGCTGTGACTGGAACAGTGCTGATGTTGCTGTTTCCTCTCCTCAGTCAGCAGCAGTACTTCGCTCTCGGCTCCGGACAGACAATCACATTAAAAACCTCGCTGCTGAATTCTGGAGACAACGCCTTCTTGCCGCGTCTGACGCTGCGGTTCCCAAACAACATCCACTACATCAAAGTGCTGCAGAATGTGAGTTGAACAGAACGATCATCGGGGTTTCGAGCGCAAAAGTCTCTGACATACATATATTAAAATGTGATTTAATCTATAAATGTCGATGCCGTCGATCCGTGTGCAGGAGGACAACGTCGTCAGCTGTGACGTCACCGAGGAAGTCAACAGCACAATGGTGACTGTCGACTGCGGCGTCACCAGCCTCGTCCTCCCGGCCCGCAACCAGGTGAGCATCAGTCAGTCACACGTTGGGTGAAGATGTTGTATGACAAGACCAATCAGCCGTGTTCGCTGCTCTGTCAGCCTGCACTCATGGACGGTTGTGCTTTGAGCTAAATGCTAATGTCAGCATGGTAATAGAAGACATAAGACTTTCTATTGATCTCATGAGCGGGAAATTCACTTGCAACGGTAGCAAAGAAGTACAGGATACGTAAAGAAAATATAAAGAAATAATTCACTATGTACAAAAATATATATAAAAAACAAAGGGTAAAACTTTATAATATATACACACTATTAAGCATTAGTTAAGCATTAATAAATACTGAATTCTTCATTTATAATGCATGAATACTCATAAGTATGTAGTTTATAAATACAGTTAGTGCTTATCAATGATGAGTAAAACATTTTTAACTGTTTATACTGTAAACTACATACTAATGAGTATTCATGTGTTATAAATGATGAATTCAGTATTGATTAATGCTTAACTGATTCTCAATAATGTGTACTTATTATAAAGTCTAGTATTATAAAGTGTTACCAAACAAACATACTGTTACGTAAGAAAATAGTATAGTATATGCTACTGTCTATATACACATGTTGTTTGGCCGGAGATACTGCACAGTGTGGGTGGACATGAAAAACATGTAAATGTACTGTACTTATATTTACTACGCTTGTATGAATGAGCAAGGTAAAAAGAATGATCATCTACATTAATGATTTGGGAGCTGTGAGTGTTTGTACAAGATTTTCTCTTGAATCCCTTGGTCATCTCCTGAACCACGGCACTAATGGTTGGTTAGCACTGGACCTCAGCTCAGTCTTAGATCAATCTGTCTTTAGGTCAAGAGTGACTGTACTTTCTGTTCTCCAGCTTTTGTCTCATCAGCAGATACTTGCTGTATTTCCTTTGTCTCGTTTTTTTTTATTTTTATCGTGAATATTGTGAAAGACGCTGTTGAAATGTCTGAGTTTCCCCAGAATTGTACACTCTGCACATTCACCACGCTATGAGATAATAACAGAACGTTACGAGACGGAGTTATTTTAGAGGTAAATTCATGCAAAACCGCTGATGCGTATTCCCGTCGAGGGCAGTTTTTCGGCAACCAGTCTCTGCATTTGCATAACGTTCCGTTATTATCTCATAGCGTGGTAAATGTGCAGGTCAGAACTTGTCACCAGAGCGTTGTGGAGTTGTTGGATTGTGTATTTGATGAGTTTGATGAGACCAAGAAATCCCATTAGCCTCCGTAGTGTAGCTCTGAGCAGCTCACGTCTCTGCTCCGCCGTTCTAAAAATAGCTTGCACCGACAATTAAAGGTAACGAACCTACTCCTAAGACTATACAGTAGGGATTATGGCAATGGGCCAATTTGCCAAAATGTTGAACTATCCCTTTAACAATAGGGCTGGGTTTAAAAATTCAATTTTCCGATTCATATTGATCTTCATTTGAAAGATTCGATATCGATTCATGAAATCCTTAGATCGATCTTTTGATATGCCATTGCCGTCGCACGGTTTACTTCTGGAGTGGGTCATGTTAAATACATTTGCATTAATGTAACTGCATTTCAGTCAGTTTAATGTAAAAATTAATATTTTTAATAATCCACCAGGTTAAAGAGTTACATCTTTGTACATCAGTTTTGCAACATCAGTTTTGTGAAAATCTCTTTCATAACCAAGCAAATTGGTATTAAAACTGAAATATCTCTACAGTAAATGAATCAATATCGACTTGTAGTGTAGTGATACCCAGCCCTAATTAACAAGAATGCAACAGTTAATAAAACAGACAATAAAAAATAGACTTGAGTTGAGAGTGAAGGAGTGAAGCAGTGATCACAGACATTTCCTGTTTCTTATAGATGAATATCAGCTTCCTGTTGGATGTGAACCACAACAGCACACCTGCCAACATCAGCATCCACGTCAACACCAGCAGGTAAAGGACACACACAACCTGGCTATCACAGGCTTTTCATCCATAGTGTCACATTATTGATCCAGTTTAGTTAAGCAGCAGACTGATTATTACAAAACATTACATTAACATGAGCTCTCCAAAGTGGCACAGTAAGTTCTGTAAGTTTAAGATTACATGTTTACACGTTAGTTATGTATTAATGTGTTTAATCCGTTTTCTGTTCAGCGACAATTACGAGAGAGTGGAGTATCTCCATGACAACGCCCTCAGTCTCCTCCTTCCTCTTAAATATGGCGTCAACATCAACATCCATGGGTGAGCACACCTTACTATTGCTCTAATAATTATGACAATAAAAACAATTGAACTATAAATAATAACAATAATCCATGTATTAAAACAAATATAGCTTGTGCATTTTCATTCTGTAATAAAATATTATTATTTGTTTATTATTAGTATTTAAAAAAACATCCAATCCACTCCTTATTTATATTGCACATTTCCAAAACATAAAAGTTTACCAAAGTGCTGCACAGTGATTTACATACAGGACGTAGAGCACAAAATGGTTAAGAAAAACGTAATGAGAATTAAAAGTAAAGATACAAAATAATTTAAAAATGAATAGATAGGAACATTAGACATGTTTGACACGATCTAGATGCTAAAACTGTAACTTTGACTCTCTATCTCTCTTCAGTTTTGTGACTCCAACCTCTTTTGTGTTTGGAGATGAAGACCTGACTCCAGTGGACTGCTACAGTGAAAGATTCAACTACACATACAAGGTAAACATCCGTCAAGGTTCCCACACGTCCTGGAAAACCTGGAAAATTGTTGACCAACTTTCGAGTCCTGGAAAACACATGGAAAATGTGAAAAATTATCAAATGTCCTGGAAAAGCTTGAATTGTCCTGGAAAATTATTTATCACATCCTGCTGCATCAGCTACCAGAGCTCTATTTGACTTTTTCACCACCAAGGATTTATTTTCCAAAGAAGAGACTAGTGAGAAAACTAGAGAGTTGATAGTGTTGCCAATATTGGACCCGGAGCGCGAGGGTTTTCTCTCCCGCAGTCTGACAGAGAGAGGAGCAGCAGAGAGGTGTGGGCGTAGATTAAAAACAAAAACAACATGTTTGCATTGTTCTATGATAAATTTGTCATAATTTCTAAGCAGCATGTAAGAGATTATTTCATAAGTTAGAGCCACAGACTGCACATCTTTAAATCAGACATCTGGGAGAGAGAATAGACATAGAAACAAAGTGGCTAAATGTAAACTTCTCCAAAGCATGAATGGGATGGTGGATGAAGTATTAGTGTGTGGCGTAAAAACTAATGTCTGTCAGACTGTAGCAGCGGAAAATGTCCTGGAAAAGAGTGGGAACCCTGGTCAGTGTGTGCACGAGGAGTTTCTCCAGGTGTGTTTGGACAGAGCACCAACTTCTACATTTACATTTACATTTACAGTTAGTCGTTTGGTAGACGCTGTCATCCAAAGCAGCTTACAAGTGAGTAACATCAGTGACCAGGGAGTGACCTGGGTGTGCTCCCCGGTCACTCCCAGGTCAGCAGGTCACTCCTTTGCTGTTAATAACAACCTGACAAGATCCTGCCTCCACTGAGTTCTCTGTTTTTCTTAAAACCTCCGAGGGCGACGGGAGGGGCCTCCGAGGTCTCTTGAACTCCTTTAAGTTTTTGCCTCTAGTTCAACCTGAGCTGGAGAGGGGAGTTATTTACTTGTTTTAATCGGCCACCGCCCCTTGTGTCAGCACGGCCGACCACAGAAGCTGCAACAATAATCTTTCATAAATCCACTCAACAATCGGAAATGGGATTGTGGTAACAGAGAGCCTTGTTATTTATATATAATTTCACCTTTGTTTTTGCTGCTGCTGTTGTTTTCTTTTCTTTTTTTTGTCATCCTCCTTTTTGTTTTAATTTATTTATTCAGGATAGCCCCTTGAGATGAATCATCTCATTTTCGAGGGGTCCTTCCACAAAATGATACAAATAATACAAAGGGGGAAAAAAAGAAATACAGTGAAACGCATTACAGGATTTATACATATACACACAGACACAGACAAGGCTCTCCTAACACCAGCTAATCCACAGACAGCCAATTCTCAATTTAGTAATCAATTTAGTGATATCCATGCTTACAAATCGGAAAAAAGAGAGTCACAAAAATGTCGGTTTATACCATAAATATTTAAGATGCAACAAAAATATGAACGAGAAAACGAATCAGAAACAAGAACAAGGAGTTATATTGCGCATGTATACCACGATTATACTGTATATATTTACTTACATAACTATGGATTTGTATTTATGATTTAGATTTTGTTAAAATAAAATTAAAAAAAGTTTTCTTCAGTATAAAGATGATTGAGTGCGCTGCAAATAATTCGGCTTTTACTTTGAAATTTTACCACCTACAGTCTGACAAAGCGTACCTGTAAATATGCAATATTATATTGCCTGTTTCTATCTGATTTCTGGCTTTTACAGTATATGTGTTGTTCTGTTTGTCTGCAGGTTTTAAACTCTGGTCCCAGCAAGTCAGTAGATACCGTGGTCGACATTGCGCTACCGAAGATGCTCGTTCCGTACCCACACCGGCTGCTGCAGGTGGTCGACGTGCAGGTACGTGAACCAACCAACAGCGATGCAGGAGTGTGAGAAGAAGCAGAAACAACACGGACGGTATAAAACCTGTCGGCGGTGTCTGTGGAGGTTTTTTCACAGGTTTCTGAAGATAGATTTCAAATGTGGGTGTTTGTGTTTACCACTTGCCGCCTCCCTTCTCAGTTACAGGGGCCAGAGAAATGTAGTTTAGGGAGGTGTGAGCATGAGGTGACAGCTGAGTGTTATACTGTAGGTAGACGCCTCTAACTAAATCCCTCCTTTAAAGTTTGAATATCATCTTCATGGTACAGTGGTTCTCCGCTCAGGCTCACGTTAGAGGAAATAACTTAACCAACTGAAACCTGAAGTTGTTGTAGAACAAAATGTACTCACGTTCTATGTGTCTACAGAAACGCTGGGGGATTTTTCCATTTACATATTGTAGATTTTTTTGCCACAGCATCTAGTGGCCATGAGAGGAACAGCTTCTCTAAAAGGTCGTTGAACTCCAGGCGGAGGGAATCGACAGTAGACAGACGGTACAGGAGATAGAAACAGGTTCAGGTAAATAGAAATAATACATATATTATATGCATCACTTACTATACATATTAAAATTATATATAACAATAAAATTAAAACAATAAATTGATGGATTGATGGATTTTGGGGGGGAAATGGTATACATAAAGGATTTTTTATTTCCTTTTGTTAAATGCTGCTGTCACGAACGAATTTCCCCTCGGGGATGAAATAAAGTATAATCTAATCTAAATAAATCAAAAATAGTCCTTATGGGTTTTTAAATTATAGACAATACAGGTTCATATAAATAACACCAAAATAAGTGACGTCTAATTTATCTGTATAACTAAAGGAAGGTTTCCATATGGCATAAAATGTTTGAGTACATCCTCTTGTAGAATAGCGAATCTTTGGTAACCCTTTAATTTACAGGCCATTAACTGCATCATAATGTCTAGAAATAGACTAGAAGTAACGGTCAATTTCAGTGTGTGAATGTGTGTGTGAATGGGTGAATGTGATGTACTGTAAAGCGCTTTGGGTATCGTTCAGGTATAGTAAAGCGCTATATAAATACAGACCATTTACCATTTACCATTCATAGTGTTGTCGAGAAATATATAATGAAGTAACGGTCAATTGCAAGGACTTGGTGGAGAAAAATTCTGGCCTCTCCCAAACAAGCATGAAAAGCATCTTTATGAAAAACATGACATTGCTCTGAAATTGGCCGTTATTTTTAGGCGACTTCTTGACATTATCACGTAATTAACGGCCTGTAAATTAAAGGGTTACCCGAATCTTCTCTAATACCAAACGGTGTAGAAGGTCATTGATCAACATCTTCAATCAATCAATCAACCAATCAATCAATCAATCAATCAATCAATCAATCAATCAATCAATCAATCAATCAATCAATCAATCAATCAATCAATCAATCAATCAATTTGTTTATTTCGGGCATGTCAATTTAAATCATCATCATCACACTTCATCTTAGTTCAAATACCCAATACGGTAACACTTTATTTTAAGGGGTCCTTGTTCCTGTGTATCTACCTAATTAATTACAGTGTAATTACCTATGTAACCGTATGTAATAACATGTACTTACATTGTAAATACATAGTGTATTTTGGGGTACTTACAGGTCCTTGTTACACTTGTAATAAGAAATGCCAAAGTGGCCTCTCTCTTTGCACAAGCATTTCTTATTACAAGTGTAACAAGGACCTGTAAGTACACCAAAATACACTATGTATTTACAATGTAAGTACATGTTATTAAATACGGTTACATAGGTAATTACACTGTAATTAATTAGGTAGATACACAGGAACAAGGACCCCTTAAAATAAAGTGTTACCGAATAAAATCTTTTCATAATCAGATCATATCATAATCTTTTTCTTTTGTTTTTTGCTTTTTTACATTTTGATATAACATTCTTTTACTTAAAGGTTGGGGGGAGTTTCTCCTTCCACTGAAAGATTATTAATGACATAGCTATGAGCTAAGTTTTTAGTAATCGTAGAAGTGGTGGTTGAGGGGTAGTAGAGGTAGAAACGGTCGTAGTAGTAGTAGTAATAAACATCAGTGTTAGAACAGTGTGTGTTTAATGTTAATATGTTTTTATTCTGTGTGTGTGTGTGCAGACGTCTCATGGTGTGTGTTCGATCAGCGGTGAGACGGTTTCAGTCAACGACGACTGTGACGTCCCCGATGCTTCCTTCATCAAACAACTCATCTTCTTCTTCTCCTCCACCTCCTCCCGCAGAATGGTACACACAACCACACAAACACACACACACAAACACAGTCACACACATGAACATACACACTAAACTAAATCTAAACTTACTTCTTCACACAGAGTACAGTAGTAAATCCATCTCTATTTTCATTACATTACGCAATGTTCCCCTGAAATGTTCACTGCCGGTTAAACCATCATGCACTGAACCTGAAAGTCCCAGAGAGCATTGCTGCAGGAAACCAGCCAATCAGAGAGCAGCTTTAAATTCTGTGACCATGCACCAGGTCTTATATTATAGCATTTAATGCAGGTGTTGAGAAACGTCCATTCACCAACCTCATCGTGTCAGTAGGTTCACATTTCTGGTGCCCACTGTACAGAGTTGTTAAGATATTTTCATTCTGCATGTGTGCGCAGTTTTGTGGCCGCGGTGATAAGCTGTGTGAGCGGCTGGTGTGTCGTCTTGGCAACCTGGAGGCGGGGAGAGACGCCACCATCCAACTGGAGACCAGACTAAACCCTGCTGTACTACTGCAAGCTCCGGTAACACACACACACACACGAAAAATACACTTAAGCAACAGTGTGAAGTGTAAACGGATTCTCAATCAGTTTGTGTTAAGTGTATTTGATGAAACAGAACTATTATTTAAACATTTAATGATCAGGACGTACGTGTGTGTGTGTTTGTGTGTCTCAGGGTCGTCACAGCATCATGATGTTGGAGAGCGCAGCGATGATATCGTCCCCCAGAGACGATCCTCACACCATACTCCTCCAGAAACAACCTCTAGCACAGGTACAGTCACTTTAGAGTGCATGCAAGAACAGTTTTGGGGTAACTTGATGCTCTTTTTTTTTTTTTTTTTTTTTTTTAAACTCTGCTACCTTAAAGGGATAGTTCAACTTTTTTTTTTTACTATTGCCATAATTGTTGGTGCAAGAGACAAATCAAAGTCTTATGGGAGTTGGAAGTGACCTCAGTGACATTTGCTGTACTGTATGTTCTATGTGTGAGAAATAATCCTATTTATATTTTATACTGTGTTGCCTTTCCAGGTGGTTGTTGAAGCTCATTTTACCCAGAAACCTTCAACGTTAGTGAAAACCTTCATCATCGTCAGCAGTTTAGTTGTGGGTCTTCTGATCCTCTCCGCTCTCATCTGGTGTCTCTGGATGGTAAATTATTATTATTGTTATTTAACACAAACAACTCTGTTACTCACCGTCCTACATGAACACATGACAGTTGACTGTGCACTATTACACTGTTCATTTTGCTTTTGAAATAATATCACGTGTCACACTTTTACTCATGAACTACAGGTCTTGTACTTTAGTAGTAAACTGCAGTATTTTGCTATTTAAAGTGTTGACAAGCTGCAGTATATAAAAATATAACGGCACTGATTAACTGCACTATGTTGCAAGAGTATTATACTGATAAACTGCTGTGTATGGCAAAATATTTGTACTTATACACCTACTACAACTACTGTATATCACAATAAAATGAATAATTTAAGTATATCCCAATGTAATACTGTATATATTGACAGTAATCTACAGAAAAACCATAATATAATGCAATATGATACAGCAAAACTGCTTTATGTCACAAGACAATGGTACTTACAAACAGCAGCATATCACAATTTAATGTGACTGTAGTATATCCCAATGTTACTGTTGTCATGGTGACACCAGCTTCCTGTTTTCACCGTGTCTCCGTCCGTCTCTCAGGCCGGTTTCTTCAAGAGGGACCTCAAGAAGAAGGAGGAGGAGTTCAGGAGACACAGCTGGGACTACGTTCCTAAGAGCAGCGACAGGGAAAGCTTCTCCTAACCGACCGTCGCCTCGACCTTTGACCTCTGACCACGACACGGCGGCGGCGGCGTCCACATTGTTGTGAGTACGCAGCAAAAGTTTTGTGTTGTGCTGACGGACGGACGGACGGACGCGCGATGAAATCTGTCCAGGCGGCGTCAGAGGTTTGGAGTCGGACGACGGACCTGTAGTGTGGGTGTGGAGGCGGAGGACGTTTGACGACATGTGAACGCCTCCTGGACGCCGCACCTGACTTGACTGTGAGCTTTTTAAATTATTATACCTGATGTGCCTTCACACAAAGAGCCGAGAGACTGTGAGACGCGTAAGAGACTGCAGCGACCGACGGACAGACGGACGGATGGAGGATTTATTTTTATTTTTATTTTTAATAAAGGGAAGTGAATCAATCATGAATCTATCATATCTGGACCAAGTGGAAAGTCTCAGCTTCCTGGGATCATGACGCTGTTGCTGACAGATTGACGGCTCTTTTTTTTTTTCTTGACTCTTCTAAGATGAAACAAACCAAAGGTAGAGAGAGACCTTCAGTCTCAGGGGGGGCGGGTGGAAACCTGGCCTCTGATTGGCTCGTAACTCTCTGGAAGAAACTTCATCTTTGTCTGTACATCACCTTCTTACATCTTTGACCAACACTTTATGCACTGGAGACACACAAAGACCAGACTGAAGTGCTGGTGGCAGCGCACGACTTTGAGTGGATGCTGCTTTTAGCCCTTTTGTCTGTTTGTTTTTACATCCGCAGCAAAAATGTGGCAAAGTGGATTCACCCATGTGGTCCAAGTTCAAAGTACAAGGAGAGGTTTGTATTTAACCCTCTTCTGTGGGAGGATGAACTGCTCCAGTGAAGAGGGGCAGCAGACCGTTCACCTTTCGCCTTAAATCATCATCGTTGAGACAGGTCGTGCTTGTTTTTCAGCTTGTAGAGTTTTTTATTCCACTTTTTTTTTTAAAGATTAGATGAAGAGCAATAATGAGACCAAAAACAGAGCAGGGAAGATAGACAAGTTCAGAGAGCGAAGGTTGATTTTCACTCACTGGATAGAGGGATAGATACAAAAAACAAAACACTGCGTGGTGAAGAGCTGGTGGGTGATGACAGATATATGTTGGTGTCAGGGCCGAGGAGGATGTGAGTGAAGGAGCAGAGTGGAGGTGAAGAAGCAATAAAAAACCAGGTTTAAACGTCCAGATGTTGATCCACGAGGCTGTGAGAGTCCAGGTACAGTGAAGTCTGAAGCCTCTTTCAGCCCCTTTTTCAGTCGATGTTTTATAATTTAATGAAAATAACCATGACTTTATAGCTGCGATTTTCTCCCTAAATGAACAAAGCTGCACTTGGAAGATAAAATAAGATTATGTGACATTTATGTGGTGCAGCAGAAAAAAAAAAATCTGTGTCCTTCTGAAACTATCATGAGGATCCGCGGATTATTGATTAATTTCTTGTTTTCTGATTTGTCGCCTGCTCGTGTCGTCCACTGTGTGACTGTTGCTGCCAGGAAAACAGTTCAGGGAAATGAATGCACCAGGAAACACCTCCTGTGAACACATATCAGCCCTTATTATTTATATATTTTATATGTTTAATCCATAGAGCACATTTAAAGATGCTTTATGTGACTTATTAAATAGGAAATACACAGTTGACTGATCTCAGACCAGGTAGATTTAGCAGTTTCATGGTCGACACCTGGTTTGTATCATTCATAAAAGTAAAAAAACAAGCAGCCTGGACAACACAGAAACAGACACACACACATTGAGCCGCAGGTTTGAGCAAAGAAAGAAGACTACTTGAAAATCAGCATTTAAAAATGTTTTAGGTCTTAAAAAAGTATTAAAAAGTTGTGTTTTGACTGTCTCCATTCTGTGAATGAGGACCGTTGAAACAGCTGTTTCCCTCCCCACTCTTTATCTATTTAGTACAAATGCACAGCACACAGAAGTTATAAATATTTTAATGAATTAGTTTGTTATTGTTGTGTTTTGTTTATGTGAACGTGTTCTGCACTGGAGAGTCTCACTGCTTTTATCAACACTTTTTCTATTAAAATGAAAGATTTTCTATTTAAACAACAACTCATGCGTGTTATTTCCTCATCGTTGATCACAAATGTTTCTCTAAAAAAATCAGCATTAAAGAGCTGCAACGTAAAAACTGCCAACTTGGATACAAACTGTTCTGTTTCAAATATAAAAACTGAAGTCTGTCTCTCTGATTCTGCAGCAGTGAACCAGACACAAAAATAAAAAATATAAATATTATGATATTTTTTTTTAAAAAAGAAAGAAAAATGCCACAAATATTAAAAACATTTGAGAAAAGCTGGTTTTTAAAATATGGTAAAATGTAAACATTAATTTGAATATAAAATATTAATCTTAATTTTCATTTAATTCAGATAATAAACTAATAAAGCACGGTTAATTTGAAGTAACGGCAGTGTATACGTTCACGTTGTGGTTATTAAAACTGCAATAATCAATTAAGTGGAAAAAGTCCAAGTCAGTAAATGCAGCAGAAACAGGAAGCTGCAAAACCTGCTGTTCTGTCTTTTCAGTTCCTTAAATGAAAGTTCAGTGTTTATATCACCGATGAATCTGTAGTGACCACCGATGAGTCATTATGGTTACCACAGCGACGTCTTTTTTCCCCCAACACACACACACACAGACACAGAGACACACGCAGGGACACACACGGAGACACACGGAGAGCGCCTCCAGCTGGACTCAGATGCAGCTGCAGGATGTTGTCGACTCGGCCTCGTCCACCTCCTCCCCGTACAGAGTGATGAGTCTCGGGTGAACCCTGAACACACCACACACACACACACCGACACACACACACAGTCAGATGTTTGTTAAGAAAGGTTGGAAACAGGTGCAGTTTGAATCCTCTTCTCTGATTTTCAATATGAAATACATTATTTTCATAATGAGATGTAAAATAACATGACATTATCATCAACACAGAGTGTAGAGAAACATTTTCTAAGTGGCTGAGAAGAACTTCTACAAAGTCTGAAGGGACGGATTTGAAAATGAATAAATAAATAATGATTATTTAAATTAAAGAAGCAGAGAAACATACGTCCTGAATTTAACAGACTGTTCACACTTCAGGACTCAAAAGCTGAGGCTGTTTGTTGTGTCAGGGAACTGGGTGTTGCTGTGCAGTCACACTGCCATACTAAATCAGCAAAGGAGATAAATGTGGAATATGGAAGATAAATAACCACATATTAAATATTATAAGCATTTAATTCATTTTCCTATATATTAGTTAATTTATTTTAGTGTATACTTATATATTTATAACCTTTAAGTCATTGCATGTTTCATTTTCTGGATATTTTTATGTAATTCGTCTGTTTTTATCCCAATATTTATACTGATTCTTATTCCCAGTTGTTTTACTTTTTCCTGTTGATTTCTTTCTTCTACATATTAATACACAACATGTGTCAGTATTTATAGAGAATAAGAAATTAAATTAATGATTTATTAACTTAATGCTCAGTGTGACATTGTTCATAATTGTATTTTTTAATTTTAATTACATATTATAAAGTTATTATTAGATTTTTTTGTCCCGTTCAGGAGTCGTGACCCTGATCGTACCTGACGAGCACTTCGTTAGCGATCTCCACCAGCTCTCCGTCGATGTTCCAGGGGAAGGCGGCTCCCTCCGATTGGATGATGGGCGTCGTTTTGGAGTTGCCCTCCTCCTCGCTCTCCTCCTCCGATTGGCTGATGGCGGAACACGGGCGGATCCTCACCGCTGACACGGCGTGCGTTTCCACGAAGGAGAAGCTGAACTGCAGACGGAAGATCAGACAGTCAAGACAGACAAACCGTGTGTGTGTGTGTGTGTGTGAGAGTGTGTGTGTGTGTGTGAGAGGGTCAAACAGAGGAGGTCAGAGAAGCTCGTTAAGATCCTGCTCGATAAGCAGCTTGTTGTTGATCTGCAGCGGTGACTGAGTTTCTTCCTGTTTGTTGTCCTGTTTTCTCCACTCTGAGGTCATGAAGCTCCAACAGGGGGCAGCAGAGACACACGGACATGGACACACACACACACACACACACACACACACACACACACACACACACACACACACACACACACACACGGTCTGTCCATCCTGTCTCCGTCCTGTCTCACTGCTCCACACCGACCTTGTGACCAAATTTCCAGTGTTGGATAACAGATACGCAAATAAACACAGTTAAGCGCTGTCACTGTAGAAACCTGACGACCTAATTAACACGTTTTACTTCCCCTGTATGTTCCTGAACACATCATACACGTTGTACTTCTTACTCCATCATAAAAACAACCGGAGGTATATAAAATCTGCTTAATTATGAACAATAATTATTACCCACACATCATGGTTTCAAGTTTCTCGAGTGTTTTCTCATCTTTAATTACAGTACAACTGGTTCATTTTGAGGTTTGGACTGTGGACAAAATCCGGCAGCGATGGTTTCACTTCTCAGCTCTGGTAAGAAACCAAACTAACAACAAGCCTATTAATTCCTATTTAAAACGATTATTACTCATTTCCATTCTTAAAATAGTTAAAGATAAATCTCATGTAGAAGCAGGAGTTCAGGAAATTAATCAACAATAACCAGAGAATACAGTTTAAAACACTCTGCATTCAGTGTTTTTCTTTAGGTATATTTACTTGATGATACCTTTTTGTATATTTTTGCAGGTTGGTAATATTACTGTGCTGCTAATTGAGTAAAATATCTAAAACTAATATTTTAGATAATTATGTAAGGATTCCTTAAGCAAAGACGTGTCTGAGTCTGGTTCTCACAATCATGCTGTTTTTAATTCCCGTTTATTTTCTTTTTTCTTTTTTCTTTCCACACAGGACTTTTTTTTTCACCTGGTGAAACCGACTCGGGTGAGGCTCAGACGGTTACGTGTTTCCTGCTCCTCCACCAGGATGCCCTGTCCCTGTCCTGTCGTGTTTGACGTTGAGCCGTCCGTCCAGATGTAGGTCGGTGAGTAAACAGCCTGTTTACTCTGCAGGACAGTGAACGCCTCACCGTCAGTATATTTAGTAAGTGGGTTAGTGTGTGGTCTGCCAGGCCGGGCCGAGCCGAACCAGGCTAATCTACTCATTAACTAGTTTGAGTTTAGGTCAAGAGTGAGAAGTACGTTGTTACATGAGCTGCTGAAGGTGATTTTTAATTACTTAATCTGCTGTTAGGTAACTCAGTTTCCCTCTGGGGTCAATAAAGTCTGATCTCTTATAAAATGCTTTTCCGCTGTGTTGCTAACCCTCCTTTTAACGAAGCCGGCGAGAAATCAATCCATGGAGCAATGGATAACGTTATATATCATATAAGCGTTGTGTTACAATGTGTATATTTGTGTAGTTTAATGTGTCATATAACCAAGAGTTTACGGGTTACAGGGGGGGGTTTGTGTCGCGGTGCCGCAGAGACGAGAGCTGTGACACCGGGGCGGCGGCACTGATCTTACAAGGTTGGTTTTCAGCCAAGAGACGCTACGTGGAAGGCAGAGAGCCTCCATTCTCCCTGGAACAAGTTACAAGTAATTTACTTACTTATACTACTTATATTATACTTTTGTACTTTATATATATATATATTACTCCAGTAAAAGTAAAAGGAACCCCAAAGAAAATTACTTGAGTAAAAGTATTAAAGTAGATCACATTAAATGTACTTTAGTATCAAAATGTACTTTATTGTCTTGCTGGCCTCAAGTAAGAAGGCCATCACAAAATGTTGGCTCCAGAAAAATGCTCCCACTACAAAATCTTTTGTTAATATTGTAAAACAACTACATGTACTAGAGCAAATGACATACTCAATCAGACTCCAAAAAGATCTAGGTGAAAAACGGTGGCAGAAATGGAAAGACTACTTAGCAAATGAATGAGACTGTATGCACACATTTGTCTTGAGGACTTATTGATCACCCCCGGACCTTGAATATGGGTAATTGTTCAATGTCTTGTATCTGTTTTTTGTTCTGTACTAAAAGTTAAAAATGACTTTTAAATAAAGAGTTTAAAAAAAAAAAAAAAGTACTTTATTTATTCATTTATTACTGTCATTATTATTATTAATAATAATAGAAAGTGTTTTGTTTTTTTCCACTTTCTATTGTCCTGTCATTGTGAGTTAATTTCATTTTTACTTGTGGACATTAAATTTTCCCCTGATTTGATTACATTGTGTGAGTTTGTTACTGTAACTTTGACCTGGAGCAGAGTTTGATTGACAGCTGCCCTCACCTGTCCACTGGAGCCGCTGTATCTCTTCAGGTGTTTGATGAACTCTGACCTGGAGGTGTTTCCCACGGCGATGAGCGCTGCGCTGCCATTGGCCAAACTGCCACAAACAGGAAGAAGAGGAGGAAGAGGAAGGTTACATTGGCATCACACAGGTGACATCATTACACATCGTCTCATCGTTACACCTGTGTACCTGGTGTTGGGGGCGAGTCCTCGCGGCGCGTGTGGGCTCAGACAGGGGATGGACATGACGCTGACGCTCAGGTACAGACCCTGATTGGTCACCCAGGACTCCTCCCCCTCTGCATCAGCAAATCACAGAGAGATACAGTAGATCGTAAATACGGACGAGTTGATCACGACCAAAAAACCTGAAACGGCTTCGACTTTCTGACTAAAAACACTTTAACTACAGACGCTCACCTGAATCTGGGTCCTGGTCCTGATCCTGGCGTCTGAGGAACCAGATCAAACTTTGTTTTAATCTTCACTGAGAGACATGAGACATAACTACAAGTGTGTAATACAACACTTTTATCTTTGTTTGACTGAGAGCTGATCAACACAGAGCTGCAGACAAAAAACTGGAAACACCTCAGTTTTTGTATTGATTTAACAAACAAGAGAAAATATCTTAATCTTTGTGAGCTAACTGGCTTCAGCTTTAGCTCTAGCTATATATTCACCGTACAGATGTTGCAGAGTTTGAACAGTTTAGTTTATTTGTTTCATTCATTGAAAAAATTAAATAAAAATGGTTTAATACAAAAAATTATGCAACTCCCGAATGAAAGGGGGCAGAAAGAAGCAAAAGTATGTAGTCTAACCCCTTTATTCCAATAAATTATTTTACAGATTAAATAATGCAGGTATCAAAACAAAAGAATGAAGAAAAAAAATAGAATAAAATAAATTTAAATAATGGCTGCAAATCAGCCATCAGCTCTTCATCCTAGGTAAATTTACAGTTTCTTACCGACGTTCAAACAGTTTCGTGGCCGATTTCTTCGCTGGGAGGAAAGACAGCTGACAGTCCTCTGGTCTGAGAGAGACAGAAAAGGAATATGAATACTTTTTTTTTTTTTTTAATCAAAATCTAAATTAAAAAGCTGCTTTTTGAACCTGAATTCAGGTAAATCACTGATTTATTTAAGAAAAGCTTACAAATTAACTTATTGTAACTTTAGATGTGTCTGTGTTTGTGTGTCACCTTAGTCGAGCTAGCGTCTTCACCAGAGCGTATTCCCGTCTCCGTGACGACGGCATCCACCTCTTCTTCTCTGCCCGCGCTAAGCTCCGCCCACCGAAGCCGAACATGGCGGAGAAACCGAACCGCACCAGCTGACCGAGAGACGAGAAGCTGCACATGTCGACCTGCTGCAGGTGACCTGTAGGGGGGCGAAGAAGAAGAAGAAGATCCTGGTGATGATGAATAATTATTAAAAACACACACACACGGGGACACACACACACACACACACACACACACACACACACACACACACACACACACACACAGACACACACACAGCCTGTAAGGAGGCCAAGTGGTCTTATGGTGAGAAGCTCATTAATATTCATGAGAAGCAGCACTCCAAATACGGGCGACAGAAGGAGGTCAGGAATATGTGTGTGGTTGTGTGTGTGTGTGTGTGTGTGTGTGTGTGTGTGTGTGTGTGTGTGTGTGTGTGTGTGTTTGTGTCCATAGACGTCCATCAGTGGACTCACATTGCAGGAGTGGGACCAGTTTCTGGCTGAACATCTGTCCAGTCCGACTCCAAGAACTCAGGCAACATTTCTGTCATTTATTATTATTTTTTAGATATTTTCAAGATTTCTTTTGAATTTCCGTCGTTTCCGTTCTGATTTTCTCATGTGCAAAATCAAAAATATGCATAAAAACAGGTGGATGAAAACTGAGCTTTGTTTGTGTTGTTGTTGTAACTCTTCACTAAACAGTTGGACAGATCTCAATTTGGCGGGAAATGTTTCTTTGCGTATGACGAAATCAATAAATGTTCAGTTTACGTCTGTCCCATAGAAACATCATAGAAACAAGACTATAAATAAATAAATCAATAAATAGTGTTATGCCACATCAAATTTTTTGTGACTTCTTGTTTACGTCACATGTTTCCGAGGGTTTCTGATTGGCTGTATTTCGTTACAGATTTTTAAATATGCGAGGATCAGTAAGAGAAGCTTTCTTCTCCTGTAGAGTTGAACTGTCTTTGTCTTTTTCTTTAACATGAAACACACTGTACTGTATGTAAAACACAGATGTTGGAGTCTCCAGGTTTAAACCTTTCACCAGTCCATCACTTTCTCAAATATAGTTTATCACATGGATCGCTCTGGATGAAACAGGGATGTCACGTCTCCTCACAGCTTTAATCACAAAGTTATAGAAGCAACAGGAATAAAAAACAAACAAAAAAATCAAACTTATTCCACCGATGAGATTTAACAAGATGTCTTATCAGCTTTCAGATGGACGACATACACTCTCTCTCACACACACACACACTCTCTCTCGGTGCCATCTGGCCACATACCTGCTGTAACCTACTGAACTGCCGCCTCCCCACCTGTCTGTCTGTCTGTCTGACTGACTGCCTGTCTGTCTCTCTGGATAGAATCTGATTTCCTCACCATATGGCCTGTTATCTCTCTCGCTCTCTCTCTCTCTCTCTGCGTGTGTGTGTTGTGGGGATTATAGCTGAGACGGTCAGTGTGTCAGTGAGATCAAACCTGCAACGCTTCTTAAAGATGTAACCAATTATACTGTGTATTTTGACTGTGAACTTAAGTGATCGATAGCATTATATTATATTGTCTGTTTCTCAACTGATCTGTTATTTATTTTACTTGTAAAATTGTCATTTTATAAACATTATATTTCATAACATGTCAATCATTGAGCTTATTAGTTGTGTTATATTAGTGGACAGAGTCGGGCTGCTGCTGCTTCCACTTATTTCTTCGATGTTTGTCTCATCACTGTCTCTAAAGCAATATTCACTATATAATCACTGATTTGTCCACCTCCAAAATAGTTCTGTCAGCTTTTTTGTACGTAATTTTTAGCTCAGTATTTTGTTGAAGGGACTACGAGGAGTTTTGGAAAGCAAAGTGTTTTCTCACTACATTTCCCATGAGCCTCTGTGCACACGGTGAAATTCTTGGACCGGCGCAAGATCCGGTCGACCACTAAATAATAGTATCAAAATAACTATAGACAAAACAATATATTTATCGAAAATGGGCCCATTAACAAGTGTGGGTAACGTAGATTCATCCACATTAATATGAGACTCTTTCATAACCAAAAACAAACTCCTCGGGGTCTCTTTAGTAAATTGTCCCCGTGTTGTAATGTCACTGTGAAACTGCTGAGTGTGTATGGACATAAATGACTTGCACATCTCCACAGGATGGATGGATGGATGGATGGATGGATGGATGGATGGATGGATGGATGGATGGATGGATGGATGGATTTATTGTCTGCCCCAAAGGGCAGCAGAAATTTATCTTTGACAGGGCTCATCACTTTACATACACTCATTGATTGATATCTTATTATCAATAGGTCATAACTGTTCAGGTATGTTCACCTGGTTGTGGCGTGAACACACCTGAACTCACCTGAACTCACCGTGGGAACGGCTTCGGCTTCCTGCCTGGGAATTTTTAAACTGTTTTCTATTGTTGAGGAATTAGTATTTTTTTTAAAGCCACTCATTACTCCCATCTGTCTCACACACACACACACAGTATTAATTAATGTTAATGAACCCCCATCTCACTGGTCGGCAGGTTGTACCTGAGAGGGGGGGAGGGGAGGCGAGGAGGGGGTGGGGATCAGTAAAGGGGGCGTGGCCACAGCGAGTAAAGCTGTGATTTAGAGTGAAACTGATCCTGCTGTTAGACATCTGTCCTCACCCCCCAAACTTCTGTTTTGGTTTTTTTTCTTTTTTTCTGGGAAGCGTTTGTTTTCAATCTGCAAACCTGTCTGAGTGAGAGCGTCAGCCAGTCACATCAAAGATCAGCAAGGATGGCCACTGATTGGCTCGCTGAGAGTTGGTTCAAGTAAACTGACTATAGATAAATAATAGATAGAACCCAGCCAACTATAGATCTGTAGCCAATAGAGTTGTTTCTACAGATTATTGTGTATTGTGTATGGATCCCCATTAGTCATCATCACCCTAGTGAAGACTATTCTTCCTGGGGTTCATTTAAAAACAAGACAAACAACTTTATACAGCGAAATAGTCGAGCAATAAAGTCAGAACACAAAAATATTAAATAATAACAAAGATCACATGTACAATCAATACAACAAATAAGATAAAAACTACAAACTATTCCCAATTTTTTCGATAATCGGTATCAGCCGTTTTTTTCACCGATAACCAATAAAATAAAAATGTATTTTCTAAACGCACTCCTTTGGCTCTAATGTAGCTGTCTCTCTGTCTGAAGTCACGACTCTTAGCTGTATAACAATGTCCCGCCCACTGAACCAAGATCTGTGTTGGAGTTTAAGTATTATTCTACAACGATTTGAGGTATTTTTTATCACAGATTTTCACAGTGAACAAAAAGAAACAAACAGTTTACTATTCACTCTGATCCCTAAATGTTTACTGCAAATGAATATAATTCTATACATATTGGTTATCGTCATATCAGTTGATCCCTAACAAAAATCCTTTAAGAAAAAGAAAAATATAGTGTGATCTAGAACAAGCAGAACCTACCTAAGATGATGTGAAGAGCTGCAGTGACGGGATCTCTGACTCCATGAACAGAACAGGAAACCACGTCTGTGGAGCCTGTGAAGACAGTTAGTTAATGTAAGAAAATTATGTTGGATCTAATAATTCATAATAATAATTTTATTGATAAAGCACATCTCAAAACAGTGTAACAAAGTGCTTTACAAGACAATGAAATAAATGATAAAGTAAGATAAAAACAACAAAGATCGTAGCAACCCAGTAAAACAGAACAAAGCAAAAACAATCCAAGTACAATGTAAGGATGGCAAAACGAGAAGACGGAAAGAAAATAGAGGATGAAGTGATTATGTATCATACAGTAGAAGGCCATTCGATAAATGTGCGTTTTTAGCAGAGTTTTAAAAGCAGACACTGATTTGTCCGAGTCCAAGCTCCTCAGGAAGATTGTTCCAGAGTTGAGGAGCCCTAAAAGCAAAAGCACCGTCACAGTCTAGTTCTACTGTGTGTGGATGTGTCTTCTCTCTCTCTCACCAGCAGGGATGATCCCCAGTGGCAGCGCTGGTTTCACTGGTTTCTCTGGAGAGTCTGCATCCAGCTGAGCTCTGAAGACCAGAGCGTGACACAGCTCTGCCACCGAGCCGTCGCCCCCGACACACACCACCCTGACGGACAGACGGGTGGAGACAGGACAGGTAGGAACAATACAAAGTCATCACACTAACAATCGCACCTTTCATACATCATGGTCCTAAATAAAATAAAATGCATCTGTATCACAAACAACTGAAAATGGTCAACTTCATCTTTTAACGTGTATCTAAGATTTTTAATAAGAGTGTTGGTTGTTATATAACATGTGAAAACTGTGGTTTATTCTGTTTAAACAGCGTTAAAAAACGTGTTTATAAACCAACATGTCTGTCATTGGTTGGTAGTTTGGTCAAACTAGATGTATTGAAAGATTATTGATACCCAGCCCTATCAGTTGATGACTTCAATTTCACAATAAAGGCCCCATGGATTATTTTACTTTGATAGACTCAGAAAAATCAAAAGTCTCAGTGCTTCAGTTTAAAGCATTAAATAACTGCTGTACAATTTTTTTTAAATTGTCTTTTTATAGAAAAGAAAGTTTACTGAATCTTGTTGGTAAAAATTTTATGTTGCATTTGTGAACACAGTTGAACCAGATGAGTTTTACTTTGAAAGGCAGCATTGATTGTCAGGGCTATAACTTCCTGTTAAGTAATGATCTCTATTGATTTTTATCAAAATGTATAAGTTTAGATATCACAGCATAACATATTTGTCAGGAATATAATCATGGACTAATTTATATCATCGATTCTAATCCTGAGAGTTTCTTCTATCATAATTCATACAGCACCTACTGTACTTCTTGCGACATCGAAGAGTCTGAACTCAAAGTTTCTACATTCATTTTTCCTGGTGAGGTTTATGATAAAGCTCTGTTTACAAACATGTCCACTTATATGAAGTAAACAAACCCCCTCGGTGTATGTTTGAATAGCCATCTGACGCTGTCTGTGGAAAAAAAAATGCAGCTTTGAGGGATGTAAACAGCGTAAGATCGGTCTGCTCTCATTATACGCTGCTGTGACGATGCAGGGACAGACACAACTACTGCAGGAAAATCTTCAGATTAATTCTTTTAAACCTAAAATATTAGGAAACTAGAGCCCTATTGAATTTGCCCTGAATTGTCCTTTAATATCCTGAGCTCATAGGATGGACAGTGTGTGAAATTATTTGGTTTTCTTTCCAGATTAAATACCGTGAAAATTCACAGGGAACTGGAGAAAATTAATTAATCATCCTTAACCAGAATAACATAGTTGACGGTGTAAATAACGACCTAATGTAAAGTTATGAGATTTTACAGGAATGAATATTTGTTGTGACAGTTGTGATAAATTAAATATGAGACACTGTATTTTTTACATTATTGTTTGTTCTGAGGATGTTGCTGGGGAACAAAAACTAAAGTTAAGAAATAATGAGTATGAAAGAAGTTATGTCTTATGTTATGTTTTTGTTTGGTCGTAGTAAAGACAATAATATCACTCGTCATAACGCGGTTGTCTGACGGGTCTGTCCTTGTTTTCAGGCGCTCACTGGAAAGCGAGAAGGTTCCTCTGCACAGTTTTTACAGCGTTTGCTGTAAATGTGAGGTGAACTGGCTCCGCCCCCGCCCCCTCTGCCCTCCCCCCTGTGTATGGGATTACCTGAAGCTCCGGTCGCCACGGTGACAGCCAGCCTAATTGGCAAATGTAGGTTTCAACCAAATCCTCGCCAGAGCAGCACACACACACACACACACACACACACACACACACACACTCAGCAGCTAGCTTAGCAACGCTGAGCTAATCTTCTCTAAGCACATTAAGCTTTATGAGGGCTGAGCACAAAAGCTGCTTACACACACACACACACACACACACACACACACACACACACACGAACATGGACCCTCATGGAAAGAGTGATGGGAGTTTGATCAGTGTCTATGAGTTTGTTGTTATTTATTTTATTCAGATGAAATGTTAATTTCACTTTAATTAAAGCGGCCGTTAGCTCGTTAACATTTAGTGTTTGACTTCACCTGATTCTGTGTGTGTGTGTGTGTGTGTGTGTGTGTGTGTGTGTGTGTGTGTGTGTGTGTGTGTGTGTGTGTGTGTGTGTGTGTGTGTGTGTGTGTGTGTGTGATGGGTGTTTGTGTGTGTCTGTTGTGTAATGAGACGAGGTCAGTGTGTTTCAGTGTCAACCTCTGACAGTGAGCTGCTGTTTGATTATCTGGTTCAGTTCAGTTCAGTCTATTATTGGAGGATGATGATGTCACAGGTTTAACTTTTATTTAACCTAAACGTCCAACTTCAATGTAAGAATCAGTTCTGTATTTTATAAATAGAGCTCTTTTGGCTTTATTTGTAAATGTTAGACTTTATTCTACCCTGTCAAATTTAAGGGACCTTTTATCTAATTTTTGTCTAATTTTTCCATCACTAATAATAACATTGGAAATGTTTTTGGGGAAGTTTACACTCAAGTGACCAAACCCATTATCAGAGACTGTTAAGGTGTAGGTCTTTTCTCCTGTTGCATTAAAATGGGACATATCGATAATATCAATACAAACAGTAACACAAAGACCCAAACTGTGTTAACTAAAGTCTGATGTCACATTTTTCATCATAATATTTACATTATAAGCGCAAGAAAAATCACTACAGCTCTATATTGAAATAGACGAACTCACTACAGTATGTGGATCATGAGCTGGTGAGGGCGCCAACATCTCAGCCTGGGAGATGTACTGTAACATTAGCCTCAGTCTTTTAGTGTCATTGCGTGCGGTCCTGATTAACAGGATTGTTGCTTTCAAACAAGTCAACAGGAGACGTTGTTTTGACCGACTCAGGGTGAAGTTAATGTCAGTTCAATTAGCTCGCTATAGCTAATTGAGTCAGCATTGTTTCAGTCCATGGCTACTGGCTAGTGGCTACTAAAGCTGCTTTGGTTAAAAGTCTGTCTGAAAAAATCTAAAGAATCACTGTTTATAAAAAAAAAAAAACCCAAAAATGTCATAAGTACATCTGAATTATTAAATAAACTCTCTAATAAACATACGTTTCTCTGTGCAGCTGAAGGAGATACAACTATCTGACTGAATCCTGTATCCACTGTTTACCTAAATCGGTAATGACACTTACTGAAGCTTTTCCCTAAACCACACTACTGCAAAAACTAAATTGTCACTGAAAAACCTTCAATACATTAATATATCAGCTTCTTAGCTGCTCTCCTTTTGTTTACAACATTTCATGCCATGTGGCAGAACCCAGTAAAAGAAACGCATGAGATAATGACATGTGGTTTTAAAGAGGAACTATGCAAGTGTTGTTGCTTTTCCGCTGTTTTGCTAACCCTCCTCTCGGCCATGTGCATTTGTATCAATCAACTGAGCGGTACATAACATTAAATATCATATACAGTGTTACAATGTGTATATTTGTGTAGTTTAATCTGTCATAAACAAGAGATTACGGGTTACGGGTGGCGTTTGTGATCCTGCAAAGTTGTTTTTCAGCCAAGAGACGCTAGGTCGAAGGCAGAGAGCCGCCATTCTCCCTCGTAACAAGTTACATGTCATTTATTCAACCATCACAATTCCTCCGAAGCTGTTTAATTAGCATAGTTGAGCTAAAAATCCTGCATAGCTCCTCTTTAAAGAATAACAACTGAAAACTGAAAATTTAAAATGTAACTTTTTATACAAAATTTTCTAAACTTAACATGTGGCCAGAAATCTGCTATTTTTAGAGAAAAAAGACTGAAGTGTTAATTTTAATATCGCAGAAACAACTAACCCATCATATTCATCCAGCTTGCATTCCTTCATCACTGAGAGAGCGTGACCCTTCCTCTCCGTCACTGGAGAGAGTGAGAGAGAGAGAGACAGGTAGAAAGAGGGAGAGGTAAACAGATGGAGAGACATTGAGACAGATAGACGGACAGAGAGTGTTCATGCATGTGTGTGGTCACATGTACACAAGTGTGTGTTCGGTGGCTGCCAAAAAAAAAAAAAAGTCGGACAACGGATATCACACCATCTGCTGAGAGGAGGAGGAGGAGGAGGAAACCAGGATCAGAGAGGAGAGAGGGAGAAGAGAGAGAGAGGGATAGGATGAAAGGAGGAAAGAGAAGCAAACAAGAACAAAAGAAAGGATGCGGAGGGAGGAGGAGGAGGAAAGGGGGGGGTGAGGACACAAGGAAAGGAGGAGATGAAGGAGGAGGGGAGGAAAGGAAACAAGGAGAGGAGCAGGTTGTCTCCCTGTGTCACAACAGATGGGCTAAGCTCCGCCCCCTGTATCAGGTTACCTAGCGACCAGAGACTGCCATTAACTGTGACCTTTGGACCTCCTCTACACACACACACAGATTTCACATCTTCTCTCATGTCGATGAAGACCGGATCAAACTGCTTTAACAGTTCTCCACAAAACTTACTTTATCATGTTTATCAAACAACTTTTAAAACTTAGTCTCGGTGTGACGTTTGAAATAACAATCAATCAATAGTATTTATTGTAAAACTGATCGGTAGAGAAGGAAACAGGTGGACGGACTGACCGGTGATGTCGGTGCGGACGTCCGCCATCTTGAATAGTGGAGCCACGTGTTCTCTGTAGATGTGAACGGCCTCTTTCCTGTGGCTGCCGGGGTTGATGAACACCTTCACGTACCGGGGGCGACTGCTGAAGCCTGCACACACACACACACACACAAAAAAACCACACTGTAAACAGCTACAAACACATAACACAGTTACTTAATGAAAATAAAACGTTTTATTCACTTTTTATTCTGTAGGTTAACGTTTTGGTCCAGTCAGAAACATCTGAAACTTTTTGGTTTTGTACAGAAGATTTTGTTAATCCCCTTTAGCAAACTTTAAATTCAAACAGTTCAATATTGGAAAATTCAGGGCCAAAGTTTTGGGATATAAATGATTTCTAGATAATGAACAAAACTTTAAAGGGATAGTTCAATATTTTGGCAAATTGGCCCATTGCCATAATCCCTATAGTCCTAGCAGTACGTTTGTTACCTTCAATTGTCGGACTGGAGATCCTACGACTTTTAATCCAGCGTGATAAATTTATATTTGGTTTGTAGCAAAAACAAAAAAACAACATTAAAACTAATCAAACTTTTTCCAAATGTATTATATAGTCCAACACATTTACTCTTTTGTCCCTCAGAGTCAACATCAACAGAATAAAGAAGTGATGTCCATGACGTTATTTTCTGACTATTGAGTAAAATATCGAGTGTCAACTTAAGTAGTCGTTGAGTGAACAAGGAGTCTCCTCTGCAGCTGTGAACACACTCTTCTATACTTATTAATCTGCCTGTCTTCATGGTTATTATTAATCATCATTATTAATCGGTTAGTTTAGAAAATGTTTTTAAAAAGTAGTGAAAATGACTAAAATGATAGTGATCTCATTGCCTCCAGCTTCTTGAATTCTCTTATTGTTCGATATAAATTAAACATACTTGGGTTTTGGTCTGTTGTTCAGACCCTTTAATGTCTGTGAATTATCCATTAATGGATTAATTAGAACAATAATCAGCTGATTAACTAGTAATAATCCTGCCTGGAATAAACACAGATCACACTACACACTATTATCATAAATTAACTACACACTTCTGCACATGACCTTAGTCTGGATTAACATAAATTCAGACGACTACAGGTCTGTATGAATGAATAGTAGATTATACTCAGAAGAGTAGACGCTGGTACACTTGTGTGTGTGTCAGTGTGTGTGTGTGTGGTTACGTGGTATCGACCCCGAACTACAGGCGCACACACACTCACACACTGAACCCCTGTACAGCTCATCATTAGACAGATTTAGAGACCGCATTATAAATCCCCATAGACCAGCACAGATCAATATACACACACACACACACACACACACACACAACACACACACCAGCTCCATTATCCAGCTCATTACAATAATCTGCTCCCAAAAGGCCGTGACCTCGCCCTGTTAATGACCCCATGCACACACACACACACACACACACACACACACACACACTGGGCGCCCCCTGCCATCACTTCACCCCACGGCTCTGACCAGCTCCTGTGAGGAGGAGCTGCCTCACACACTCACACACACACACACACACACACACACACACACACACACACACACACACACACACACACACACACACACACACACACACACACACACACACACACACACACACACCAGAAGCCCCAGAATAACTGAGTTCTGTCTGTGTTTCTAGTTTTAATAAAACCCTGCAGCAGTTACTGGACTAAATCTTCAAATTTTTCTAAAGTAAAACAGACGATAGTTGCAGCCGCGATTGATGAGACTCAGGAAGCGTCCATCCGAGCGTTTCCATGGCAACACCAGGAGCCCAATGTGACTCTTAAAGAAATAGTTCACCTGATGAATACTCCGGAGTAGTTTTTTATTCCTCAAAGTGCATCTGGAGACCCGGGAGGGGGGTCCGTAGTCCAACGAAACCCTTATATGAGAGTCAATAGGGCCCGACACAAAAAGGTCCATGAAACTACACAAAAAACGTTGTAATATTCCTCCACACTGCTCGTTCGCTGCAATCCAAGTGTCCTGAAGGGATATAGTCCAGAGTTTACTCGAAACGACGTCAATTACGTATCAGAGCGCGCCCCAGGCAAATTTAATACAGGACTGTTTAGGCTGTAAAAATGTCCTAAATGACGTTGTTTCGAGTAAACTCTGGACTATATCCCTTCAGGACACTTGAATTGCAGCGGACGAGCAGTAAGGAGGAATATTACAAAGTTTTTTGTGTAGTTTTATGGACGTTTTTGTGTCGGGTCCTATTGACTCTCATATAAGGACTATGAACCAGCCTCCCAGGTCTCCAGATGCACTTTGAGGAATAAAAAACTACTCCAGAGTATTCATCAGAATGAGGGTGAGTCAATAATGACTTGAGAATTTCCTTTTTTGGTGAACTATTCCTTTAAAAAAAACCCTGGTTATTAAACGATGAACTTGATTTAATTAAAACTCCTAAAGCGAGAGCAGAGGGAGAGCAGCTTTTGTCTGCGTAAGTTGTAACTTTGTCCACTTCAATGCCCGACTCCACCGTAGGAAATCAGAGCACTGACAACACATGTGGTGCAACACCTCACTGTCGTAGAGTCCAAACAGTGTAGAGACTTTGTTTTACACCTGTAAATCAATTTAATCTCTGATTCATTCAGTTAACACAAGAAAAATAGTATCTCTCCGCCCCCCCCCCCCTCCCTCTCAGTCTCCCAGGAGATGATGTCATTCCCTATGTTGATGTTTCTCAAAGACGTTCACCACCAGATAGATGCTGAGATGCAGAGAGAGAGAGAGAGATCAGGTATCCATCAGATCACCATCCCAGGCCTCTGCGGAGCGGCACGTTGCTATGGCGCCGCTTAAGCGTTACCATGGTAAACAATCCCGATGTTGTCAGGGAGAAGTGTTGAGTTTCTGACGGAGCGCTGAAGACTGAGCCGCCGAGTGTCGTTGACAAAAACAGATTATATTTAGGTTAAAACTCAGTGAGTGATCAACTCACGGCTTTAAACAGCTCGTAATTAATCAGGTTATGTTTTTTTTCTTCGTCTTCTTTAGTAAAAACTATAAACTCTCTTTGTTTTCCAGCTTCTCCAGTGAGGAGACTTAACATTAAAAACGAATAAAAGCATTAAAGTGCTGTAGTATAGTAGTAGTACAGTAAGTATAATAGGGGCTGAGGGGAAAGCTGAAGTATAAGGTTACATTTTGAGCTGATAATGACACTGAATGAGAAATAAAGTTATTACAATTCATCCTGAGTGGAGCCTGAACATTTGGTGCAAACTTTCATGGCAGTTCATCTGATACTTGAAGATAAAGGTGAAATATTTTTACTCAAAACCAGAGTCAGATTAACCTCTATTGAGCCTATTTTAACTCACATTGCACATGGCCTCTCCGTTACTTTATTCCCTCTGGTTTTTTAGTCGTTTTTAAGAGAAAAAAGTCGAAAAGTCACACGTTTCAGCTCCTAAAATCTGAATATTTTCCCAATTTGCTACAATGGCAAATTCAGTAATTGACTCATTTGTTTTGTCAGCTGCCTCGGGGGCTTTTTTAAATGTTTAAATTTTTTTATTTCCTAAACTGAACAATTCATCTATTATTAAGAAAATTCATTGTCAGACCTATTGAAAATGAAAACGTCATGTTTACATGAACCAAACACCAGGATCTTTATAACGTTTTAATTGCCAGGTTGCTTTAAAATCAGTGTGTTTAAAAAACGGGGGAAATCCAGCAGCTCTCAGAGTTCGACCACCTGTCAAATGAATTGTGTGTGTGTGTGTGTGTGTGTGTGTGTGTGTGTGTGTGTGTGTGTGTGTGTGTGTGTGTGTGTGTGTGTGTGTGTGTGTGTGTGTGTGTGTGTGTGTGTGTGTGTGTGTGTGTGTGTGTGTGTGTGTGTGTGTGTGTGTGTGTGTGTCTGAGGTACGAATGTTTGCTGCTGTACAATCAGGTTTCTTTTCCTGACAAACTAATAAAGCGCCTCTACCTGAATATGAACGAGCAACAGGTAGGCACGTTACTATGGATACAGAGGGTGACTTCATGGACACTAGTTAATATTTAACACACACACAAACGCACACAAAGAGCCATAAAGAGCCTCCGCAGACTGAAACTCTGTAAATTATACAGGTTTTTGTTTGTCTCCACATTCAACAGCGAAACAATAAGCGAAATAATAAGAAAACATAAATGAAACAGAATAACATTTTAATTTAATCAACTTCATAGTTTTAACTCATCGTTGTCACTTTGAAGTTTCAGTTGCTGCAGAATAAAGCAAAGATTTAATGAAGAATTTGATCAAAAAAATTCGGTCAAACTTTGTTCCCGCCGGCCACACACTGTGCTGATGACATCATGTTGACCTTATGACCCCAACCTTTAACAGTGGCGGCGCCAACCGACCATCGCCGCCTCCCAGAGATTACACTTTGTCACTTTGTCGGACCCAGACTAACAGCTCTGTGAGCGAGCAGCAGACTCGACTGTTGGATTGACAAGACAATTGATCTGGGAGGAGTCGTGACGGCACCTGGCGACCAGGGCGAGCCCGGCCCGGGGACGTGTCGTGATCCCCGCCGCCGCCTCTGCCTCTGCCTCTGCCTCTGCCTCTGCCGCCGGCCTGTCAGTCTGTTGTGCTGTTAAACAACTGCAGTCAATCCATCCCAGCGTCTGACAGTGCGTATGGAAACGGACTCTATACACCGCCGCCGCAGCTCGCCCTTTTGTCACTCTGACTGACTGACTGCCATTCACTCTCCGCGCTGCCGCTCACTCTGCAGCTGCCTCGCAACGCCACAACGCCACAGAATTAAAACAGCTCTGGAAACAGGAAGTGTCGCCATTGTGCGGCTGAATGTTCGGACCCGAAGGTTAAGAAGTGGCGGTCGGTGGACTGCCCGCTCCGCAACGCCACGACTCACAAGACAATACGCTTTTCACACTGACCTCTGGCTGGAAAATAGGCTTAATGTCCGCAGCAGCAGCAGCAGCAGCATGTGTGTGTGTGTGTGTGTTTACCTTCACACACACACACACACACACTCAGCTCCTCTCCTGCCGCGGTGTGTAAAGTCACAAAAGCCGTCACAGTTTGATGTGCAGTGTGACCACGCGAGCTGACACACGACCTGTCAGCCATTCATGTGTGTGTGTGTGAGAGAGAGAGAGAGGGGCGAAGCACAATCACTTAAAGAAGTTGTGACTTCGCTGCCGGGCCTCATGGGTAATAATCTGGTTTGACGGACGGACAGACGGACAGACAGACAGGTGACCAGCGATAACATGTCAGGCCGATGCCATGGTGACGGGGCGACGGCAGCGTGCGTGCGTGAACCTTCGACCTCTTCATTTATGCATAGCTTGTAACGTCTCTGTCGGAGCTGACGTCATAGAGGACCTGCAATGTAAAGACTGAGAGTGTGTGTGTGTGTGTGTGTGTGTGTGTGTGTGTGTGTGTGTGTCAGGGAGTTAAATCCATACAGTCACAACTCACAACATTTCTTTTGTGTATTAAGTGTCAGTCACGCTCCGCCCACTTCGCTGCACCTGGGAAAATCAGCGTCTGGGAACTTCAGGCTGCAGCAGCTACGACCTGATCCTGAACGCTATTAACCAGATTGAAGCTGCTTGAATTCATACAACTTTATATTTTTTACAGGAAACGTGATGATTAACACGATGCATCGGATTCATCGTCTTGTTTTTGCCTTGAGCTACTGAAGCAGGATTTTTCTTCTGCCTGATGCCAATTTCAGTATTGAGACAGTGGGTGCGTTTCCATTACCCCTAGAAATGCACAAAACCTAAATATCGCAATAAAAAACTGGTAATGGAAACGCCTACATTTCGAAAAACCTCTCAAATAATAAATAATAATACTCTTTTGTTTATGACAGTTACGACTACACAAATATACACTTCGTAATATCATATTTGTTATATAACGTTATCCACCGCTCCATGTATTGACTTTTGGACGGCTTCGTCCTAAACAAATGCACATGGCGGGCGGAGGGTTAGCAAAACAGAGGAAAAAGTGACCAGACTTGCATAGTTCCTCTTTAAGAGAATTATGGGATATCGCAAGAGTTATGGCTCATTCGCAAAACACCTTTCAATGGAAACACCTACAAATAGCAATTGTACTTTTTTGAAATTTCAGAAGTATTGCTTTTATTTTGCGAAAACCTGTAAAGGAAACCCAGCTATTGATGTTCATGTTCATGTATACACTTGTTTATCCACCTATTACTCCAGTAGACATGAGGCAACATTAGCACTCATATCATATCAGTCATATTTGTGACCATCTGATGAATCTAAGCCCAATACCCCGTCTCCTTTTAGCTCTGATTTGGTCTCCACCAGCTCCTGAGACAAATATATGACTGTAATTGTTAAATGTCAGCTGTTGATGCTGAGCAGGTAGGAGATTGATCACAACAACAGAGAATTGTAATTTCAAATCAGATATTCTTATTGCTGATCTAAGCCTGCTGTAACTTTCCCTTTAACTCGTAGTTATTTAAGCACATATATGCACATGATTTTGAAACCAGATGCAGATACGTCACATACATAAACACACATTAATGTTCACATATCTGTGTCTTGAAGTGTGTATTAGCTCATGTCTGACGTCTCTAGAGACTTTCATGTTGAACTAAAATGAACTGGACATACGTTCACGTAGACAGTGTTGTAGCTAATCTCTCTCGCAGACAACATGATTCAAGTGCTGACGGCATGTAACTGAGTACTGCTGAATGTGTGCGTGTGTGTGTGTGTGTCTAAGTGTAATCTGTGTGTCTTTGTTCTGGTGGATTAGCAGATTAGATCTCCTGTCTGATGTAACTCTGACTCACTTCATTAAACTGAGTGATGAACAAGCTGATAGAAAACAATGAAATTATAATCTGAGCATCTAGCACCCGCGTCTATCCGTCTAACTAGCTAATCCTCGAACACGAGACATGTGCACGTTTTGTCTCGTATCATGTCACCGGAGGCTTCGCACACAGGCACTTAAGACAAAGCTGAAGATTTAATTGAGTGAAAACAACAAGTGAGGACCAGATCTAAATGTATGATGTCTTTAATGTGCAGCAGCACCTTTAGGAATCTGGTTGAAGAAGATTTGATCAAATCCAGCAAATTGCAATATTAGAATCACAACATACAGGTATACGAATATTAATACTGTTGATTTTTATTGCTAGATGTCTTGTATGTTCTGTGTTTTACGTGGGAGTGGAGAGAAAACAATATTTAGTTTCCCCTCATGTTTTTACATGCTGTGGCAATGACAATAAAGCCTCCTTGAATCCTTGAAAATCACCAACGACAAAAACTGTGTTGTAGCTTAACTCAACTTAATCAGGAAGGTGATGTCAATTAGAGGAGATTCATTTGGATAATTTGAAATGAGCAAAGCCATTACATTCATTACAAGTGAAAAGACGTATTGCAGATAACATCAGATAACAAGCCATGTCAACAAGTTTTCCTGTAATAACCACTAGCCTATTAGACTGGTTCTCTTGACCTCCGGACACCAGGGATGTGATAAAGCTCAGGCCTACAGGGGGTGCTATCATATGAGATAAAGCGTGCAACAACCAGGGATCTACTGTAGTTTAGTTTAGTCCTTTTGCATTTTCTCTATTTAAACAATCAGTTTGCACCAGAGTGAAAACAAAGACCGACAAAGCTGTTCACTATGACTTTATCAAAGTGTGAACAGGGGCAGGAGGCAGCTATTATTATGAAATAAACACCTATATAAACAATCCAAATCTATTTTAGGGACAGGTTAATATATACAAAGACACTTACGGCTAATGACAGCACCTGTGTGTGTGTGTGTGTGTGTGTGTGTGTGTGTGTGTGTGTGTGTGTGTGTGTGTGTGTGTGTGTGTGTGTGTGTGTGTGTGTGTGTGTGTGTGTGTGTGTGTGTGTGTCTGTGTGTTTAATCGTCTTACAGTGTGATGCTCACACATGAATGAATCATGTTTCCAGTTTATCTCAGTTCTTATGTAGCACGGAAAAACTCAGACTGGACGTGGGGCCAAGGAGCTTCCAAACTGGGAAAACACTGTCGATTTATCCAAATAACAAAACTATTTATTTTAAATTCTCTCTCTGTGCTGATCATTTAGATTTGAGTCGTCAATGTTAATGGTACCAAATGCAAATCATTAAAATCATTTGTCAAGGTGTAGGAGGTGCAGCTTGTTTGAACTGGTGCTGATCTCAAGATATTTTAATGAGTTTTGACCAACGTCGACCAACGACCAAGGTCGACCAACGACTGTAGTTTTGTAAATATTATCTTATTTAGTGTGAAATACATCGCTGAGTTATGTCCTGATGATACATAATGATAGTGTGAGTGTGTGTGTGTGTGTGTGTGTGTGTGTGTGTGTGTGTGTGTGTGTGTGTGTGTGTGTGTGTGTGTGTGTGTGTGTGTGTGTGTGTGTGTGTGTTACCTGTGAGCAGCTCCTTCAGGGTGTTGTACCAGCTGTTGGTGTGTTCGGCGGAGGCGTTGTGGAGGTGCAGCGTGTCCTCCTCCAGCTTCCTCCCTCTCCTCCTGCAGCAGAACAGAGCCAGGCCGAGCACCGCTCCCCCCGACTCCTGACCCACTGACCGCCGCCGCTTCACCTTGATGGCAAACACGTCCTGCAGCAGCATCATACCTGACTCTTCAACCAGCGCGTCACCTGCAGAGGTAAAGGAGTTAACGCACAACACCTGAACACAACATACTGTACACCTCACTTCAATGTAGTTTTTATAGATAACTGTTCACTATTAAGGGCTGACTAGTTTGAAATGGTGTTGTGTTTATGTGTCAGGTAGAAAAGATGGATTCTTGGACTTCCGGCGGAACGAGGAGGATGTAAGACGCGTTTCGCAGAGGCTTCGCTGGAATGTGACTTTTTCTATACTTTTATATTACACTTTTTCATTATTTGCGCCGGCGTTAAGCTCTAATATTGCAGCCTTTCACCATATGTAAAAAAAAAAAAGTTTTGTTTGCGGGCGCTCAACGATGGCAAACCGAGGGAGAGGTGAAGCCCCCAAAGCACAAGCAGACCGCGGCAAGCCCCGACTATCACCTGAACCACAGTCCCCAGCCCCAGGTCAGCCATTTGCTAATGCTAATGCCGATGCCACCTTGCTGCAGAGCATGAGGAAAATGATGAACGAAATGCGCTCAGACATCCTCAGTAAGTTTGAAACTACCATCTCAACAGCAGTTAAAAGAGAGATCGTGGCGGCTTTGGAGCCCTTTGAGAACAGACTTGCTTCCTATGGCGAATCAATCGCAGACCTCGAGCTTTCGGCTAATGCTCACGACACGGAGCTATCCGACCTCCGAGCTAATGTGAGCAAGCTAACAGCCACTGTTGACTCCCTGTCAAAGAAATGCGAGGACCTGGAGAGTCGTTCAAGGTGGAATAATATTCGCCTAGTGGGCCTGCCTGAAGGCACAGAGGGCCCTCGTCCCACCGAGTTCACTGCCCAGCTGCTACAAGATATACTCGGCCTTGATGACAAACCTATGCTGGACCGGGCCCATCGCACTCTACGCACCAAGCCCAAGGACGGCGAGCCCCCTCGTCCACTCGTCATGCGGGTAAACCTGTTTCAAGTCCGGAACCAAATTCTACGTCGAGCCGGAGAAGCTTCCCCGCTTTCCTACATGGGCAGGAGGATCTCGATCTACCCCGACTTCACACCGGCGGTGGCTAAGAAGCGGGCCGCCTTTGCTACAGTAAAGAAGGAGCTCCATTCCTGCCCGAATGTCAAGTTTGGCCTCCTCTACCCGGCAACACTACGCATCACTCTGCCCGGCGGGCAGACCCACAGGTTTGAGGATCCGGCCTTAGCTTCGGATTTCATTAAGAAAAACATTAAAAAGGGAGTCACCCCTGACTCTATTTAGCAGACATGTTGGCTTGCTATTTAGCTGCTATTGTTGCTAGCCTTGAGGACTACACTTACTACTCACCCTGGATGCCTCGTATTGTGTTCAGTGAGCTGCAGTTCTGATGGGACACAGACTTTGTTTTCTTGTTTATTCCTGTCATTCTTGATTTTCCCTAACATGGCTCATGGTGATAATTTGAGTGCAGAATACCTCAAGCATAAACGCTTTCCACTTATTGTTCAATAAGATTGTTTCGTGTATTGATGTATTAGTCAACCTTAGCTATCCGGCTCATTTATAAGTACATTTATTACAGTGTAATTTCATTGATTTAACCCCATGTCACAATTCCAACGCCTAGGTCGTTGTAGTTCATTAGTAGTTTAGCATAGGCTCTCCTTAGAGCTATACAGGTGTGACAGATTGTTAAAAGGGGTACATCGCGCGCATCCCGTTTGGGGGGATGCTTCTGCCAAAGTTCATGTGGGTGGGTGTATGGGTGGGAGGGATAATGTATGTGTGTGTTTTTATGCGTTTGTTTCTGGTTTTCTTTCTTTTTGTTTCACATCAGTCACGTTTTTACTTTCAGTTTTGCTTCAGATCATCACTCTTACATAATGCTTCCGTTAGCTAGCTATGACTTCAGCCAATGTAACATCACCCAGTGGGTGTGCCATTAGTTTTACAAGTTTCAACTGTAAAGGGCTTAATAATCCGATAAAACGAAGTAAGATACTGCACCACCTTTACCATCTTGGTGCCCAGGTAATTTTCTTGCAAGAGACCCACCTCAAAGTCTCAGACCACTCTAAATTGAAGAGGGGATGGGTAGGTCAGATTTATCATTCCTCATTTCAAGGCAAATCTCGCGGTGCAGCTATTTTGTTACATAAATCTGTTCCCTTTGTGCACTCAAGTACTATCTCTGACCCTAATGGTAGATTTGTCATAGTTACTGGCCAGATTCACAACACCAGGGTGGTTTTGACTAATATTTATGCTCCCAATTTTGACGATGATGCTTTCTTTAAACGCCTTTTTCAGACTCTCCCTGACTTGTCATCACACCACTTAATATTAGGTGGAGACTTTAATTGCTGGCTTGACCCTCAGCTGGACCGTTCCTCCCCCAGAGCTTGCGCTCCGTCCAAGTCAGCGAAGGTAATTCAGTCCTTTATGGAGGAATTTGCTGTCACTGATGTCTGGCGTTTTTTGAATCCTTCTAGGAGGGAATATTCATTCTTTTCTCATGTCCATCACACTTTCACCCGCATTGACTATTTTTTGGTCGATAATAGACTGCTCTCATCAGTATCTACTTGTAAATATGATGCTATAGTTATTTCTGATCACGCCCCTATTTCCATGAATATATGCTTTAAGAACTTTAATTCTACGCGTGCACCATGGCGTCTTAACACATGCCTACTTTTGAATGATAATTTTGTTAACTTTGTGTCTCAACAAATTGATTTCTTTGTGAGCGTAAATAAAACACCCGAGGTGTCTGCCTCAGTACTATGGGAGGCCTTAAAGGCATACATCAGGGGGGAGATAATCTCCTACACAGGATATGAGAAGAAACTTAGAAAGGAGAAATTAACTAAACTGACACAACGCATATCTGAACTTGACAGGTTATATGCTACTCACAAAACTCCAGAGCTATACAAAGAGCGCCTTTGTCTACAGGCAGAATTTGATGTTCTCACGACTCAGCGTACTACTGAACTTCTCCTACAAACCAGGTCCCAGTTCTATGAACATGGAGACAAGGCCAGCAAATTGTTAGCACACCAGTTACGCCAGGAATCATCATCTCACCTAATCCCACAAATTCATACTAACTCACATAATACTACTGAACCCATGGAAATTAATAATGCGTTTAAAGAATTTTACATGTCTCTCTATTCATCTGAACAAGACAGCACTCCTGATTTTGATAATTTTTTTGAAAACTTGGACATTCCCTCACTTGATCAATCAACTGTGGAAAAGTTAGAGAGGCCAATCACCACTGCTGAACTTAATACGGCTGCATCCTCTCTGCAAAATGGGAAGAGTCCTGGGCCAGATGGCTTTCCCTCCGAATTTTTTAAAAAGTTTTGGCACAAGCTTGCCCCTCTGTTATTAGATATGTTCAACGAATCATTTGAATTGGGCCGCCTCCCTCAAACTCTCAATCAAGCCTCCATTTCCCTTCTCCTAAAAAAAAGGCAAGGATCCGCTAGCCTGCTCCTCTTACCGTCCAATAAGTTTATTGAATGTTGATTTTAAGTTGTTATCCAAACTATTAGCCCTACGCCTGGAATCCTTTCTCCCCTCTATCATTTCCTTGGACCAAACGGGGTTCATTCGAAATAGGCACTCTTTCTCTAACCTTAGACGTTTGTTCAATGTACTTTACAATGTCTCCTCTTCCAATACCCACGAAGCCGTAATATCATTAGACGCCGAAAAGGCATTTGATAGAGTTGAGTGGGATTACCTCTTTTATGCCTTGGAGAAATTTGGTTTTAAAAATAATTTTATTTCATGGATTAAGTTGCTCTATTCTGCGCCGCAAGCCTCAGTCAGGACAAATAATATCCAATCAGAATATTTTCACCTGTATCGCTCCACTAGGCAGGGTTGCCCTTTGAGCCCCCTATTATTCGCTATCGCCATCGAACCTCTCTCAGTAGCCCTTCGGTCTAACCCCCTTATTACAGGCATATTTAGACATCATACTCAGGTGAAAGTTTCCCTTTACGCGGATGACCTTCTTTTATATGTTTCTAACCTGTCTGTCTCAGTTCCCGCCGCTCTTGCCACCCTTCATTCATTTGGTCAAATATCTGGGTACAAATTAAATTTAAATAAAAGTGAGATATTTCCCATTAACCCTGCTGCTAAGATGTATCCCTTGAAAGATTTCCCCTTTAAAGTCGCCAATTACAGTTTTGTCTATCTTGGAGTCCATGTTACACACAAATTTGAAGACCTCTACAAGGCTAACTTTGCCCCCCTATTGATCCGAATCCAGAAAGACTTTGAACGATGGTCTCTGCTTAATCTGTCTTTGATTGCACGTGTCAACTCTGTTAAAATGAATATACTCCCAAGACTCTCCTACTTGTTTCAATGCATTCCCCTCTTTCTCCCTCAGTCTTTTTTCCGCAAATTAGATAGCCGGATTTCAGATTTCATCTGGAATAAGAAGGTTCCTAGGCTACGTAAACAATATTTGCAAAGACCAAAGTCTCTGGGAGGGCTAGCCCTACCGAATCTTAGGTTCTATTATTGGGCCACCAATATCAGGAGGACTCTTAAATACTGGCTTGAATATGAGGCTTTTGATCCTCCTCCAATATGGCTAGTTATGGAAGCAAGGTCAGCAAATCCTGTCTCCTTGAAAGCCTTAGTGCACTCTCCTATTCACTCGTCCACTCTTCCCTACACCAAAAATGTGATTGTTAAGACCTCACTCAGGATCTGGGTCCAGTTTAAACGCTACTTTGGCCTACAGACATTCTCCATTTATGCACCACTAGCAGCTAACCATGCTTTTCCTCCTTCCCTCATAGATTGTGTTTTCTTACGGTGGTCAAATTTTGGTATTCATAACTTTAAAGACCTGTATATTAATAATGTCTTTGCTACTTTTCAGCAACTTTCTGATAAATTCTCACTTCCCAAGCAACATTTCTTTAGATATTTACAAGTCCGCAGCTTTGTTCATGACACATTTCCTAGCTTTCCTAATCTTCCCTCTGATTTAACTTTGGACAGTTTCCTGACACCAATTCCTACTCTAAAAGGCTCTATCTCGTATATCTATAACCAAATTAATACTTTACGTTCAGAGCCCCTAGACTTAATTAAGTCACACTGGGAGGAGGACCTGGGGGTGGCAATATCAGAGGAAGACTGGGCAGAGATCTTGAGACGGGTACATAAATCTTCTATTTGTGCAAGACACAGTCTTATTCAGTGCAAACTTGTCCACCGTACCTATTATACTAAGGCTCGACTGGCTAAGATCTATGACAGTGTGACTCCAACTTGTGATAGGTGTAAGCAATCTCCCGCAAACTTAATTCATACACTCTGGCATTGTCCTTCTCTATATAATTATTGGACTGAGATTTTCAATACCCTGTCAGAGGTAGTTGGGGAGGAAATAAAGCCAAATCCTCTGAGTGCACTTTTTGGGGTTGCTCCCCCTTCCCTCACTAAGTCCAAAAAGGATGTACTGGCTTTTGCTACCCTGTTAGCCAGAAGACTAATTGTAATTAATTGGAAATCAACAACACCGCCCTGTCATGCCCACTGGATTAAAGATACCCTTTATTTTCTTAAATTGGAGAAAATCAGACTATCTTTATCTAGCTGCTCCAGTAAATTTGGGAAATTATGGGGTCCATTCTTACAATTTGTTAAGACGACAGATCTTCCACTTACCCCTGACTGATGTGACAGAAGCGACTTAGAAGGGTATGTTATTTCTGCTGTGTTGAAGGTCACATGCCGCTATTCTGATTTATGATGTCTGTTGCTATCTCAATTGCAGTTTACTATTACCTGACTGATGTACCTGTGTTTCTTTTTTTCTTTTTTCTTTTTCTCTTTCCTGATCTATTTTCTTTTAGATGTCTATTGATGTCTTATTCTTACCCTTTTTTTTATTATTATTATTATTTATTTTATGTAATTCATTTTTTATTTTATTTTATTTATCTATCTTTTTATGGCTGTTCTAGTTCTGTGAGTTGTTTGGGTATGCAACAACACTTTAATGACCACTTTTGTTTTCTGCTGTTTGTGCTTTTTCAAAAAAGAGTCTACTTTATTCTTTGTAAATGTTTTAATACAATTGTACTCACCTGCAAAACCCAATAAAAAAAGTTGGAAAAAAAGAAAAAAGAAAAGATGGATTCTTATGAATGAGGGATGAACATTGTCACAGAAATAAGACCCCACTTCCTGTCTCATGCTCAGCTAGGCTAAACATGAACTGGAACAAATTAAAAACCAAGATAGATTTCATTTTATCCTGTAACAGATGCCAAAAAAGAGGGTTTCTAGTGTCTAGACCTTGAAAGTTTAGCATCAAACTTCATCTCTTTGCACACCGAAGGATGTCTCTTGTGGTGGGAGGCAATTGTTTTAAAATAATCTTGATAAAGAAGAGCTCAAGCAAGCAGCACATCAACACAGACTGAAACCAGGAGGACCGAAGTCATACGTAAGATGATGTCGGAGGCATAAGCACAACAACAAAATTAAGCCATTAAAAGCATTTGTAAAGACATTACAGTCAGGAATACAATAAAGATAAGAGACAGGAAATAAAAGCAAGACGAGGAAATTTATCATGTTAAGGAATTAAAGCAATCAGAAGAGTAATTGTACAGGACCAATGATTTTCTTTCAGCTTTTGTCTATGGAGATGTTGCTTGTATTTCCTGTTACCTCCTAGTTGGTGCTTATTTTTATATTTGTGTGTTTCCAAATCTGCATTTAGTATTTTGTTTTTTAACCTAAAACATTATTATTATCAGTAATTTGAAAAATTAGTTTTGAATAATGTGTATATGTTTATCTGTTCGGGCAAAGACGAGGTGTTCACATTATTTTGCCCTCCCTCCTGGTTAGTCATATTAAAAATATAAACGTAACCTTCTGCTGCTGGAGTTCATCTATGTTCACGTTACATAACATAATTATCTCTATTAATCACTAATCCATTGATCAGCAGAGCGTGCAGCACCGCCTGCCAATCAATCAGTTTAATCGGAGAGGAATTCTGAAGTCTGATTGGTTCCTGTCCGATTAATCATCTAATCTTCTGAGGATAATGTCAGCAGAGCTCAGAGTTACATAACTCACACGTGCACATGCACACTGACACTTTATTCATAGTTTGTTAATGACTGAGCTCATACGGAGCAGAAGAGTCTCGGCTCAGCTCTGTCTGTCCTGGTGGCCGACTGCGGTACTGCAACTAAATAATTAACTAAAAAATTAAACTATGAGAACTGTCATCAGGACTTCTCCAACTGCAAACTGTAACCTGTGACATTTCAGTATTTGTAAAATGCTCCCAGGGCCAAGAAAGTTTTAGTGTAGCGTTGAATTAATCACTGGAAAAACCTGTCTCACTATTTTGACATAGAGATGAAGTCATGAGCCTCTGCTTCAACTCATGACAAGCTCACTTCTTTCATTAATGTTTACAAAAAATGCTGCCTGTTTTTCAGGTTTACTTGTTTTCCACAAAAAAATGTTGTTATAAGAAAATGAAACCTCTGATTTTTCTTTGTGAACACACACGAAAGAAAACTTCCAACTAACTAGTCTTTGCTGACTAAAGTCGTTCCCAGCCTTCCCAGCTCACTCTGTCCAGACACTTGGATTGAGGATGCTGCTCATTATAGGCCAATAAAAACATAAATATTCATAAATACACAAGATAATGTTTCAGAAAAGAACAATTTCTATCTAAATACTTGAAGTTACCATGGAGGCCTTGCTCCAGGGCTGGATTTTTAGTTATAAGTGTAGTGACAAATGATGAAGAAGGATGGTATGGCCATGACAGATTATTACAGCAAGCAAAATCTGTTTTGTAAACTTGAAAATATTATTAATAAATGTATTTAAAAGAAACAGTATTCATCTCAAACATAAATTCCCCCCTTTAATACCATATTATGGATTCAACCTAATTTGCACGACAGAACAAAGAAATAACACAAAGACCAACAGCACTATACGGAAATATATCAGTAAAAATACTATATATACAGAGAGAGAGAGAATATCAGAGTCAGTGAATTCAGGACTGAGGAGCTATAAGCAAACTTTCAAAGTTGTTTTTTTAAAGTGCTGATCGAGTCAGTCAGGCTGTTCCACCGATTTGTGGCTGTTCCAGCTGATTGCCCATAAGCAAAATGGTATGGTGCAATCTCATATAGAGGATATACTGGAGGATCCAACAGATTTCACTCAGCGTACACACTAAATTGTGAATCCTATCCTTTAATCCTGTCCTGTAATTGAAAAAATAATCAACAAATGAATCAATGATTAAATGAATCATTCATTATGGCACCACTTGTTTGTGTTTTGTTTTTGTTTTTCGACATGAGAAATTACTTTTATTTTGAAGCTCAAACCAGCTTCAGACGGACACATGTCATAGCAGGTGGACAAACATCTGTACATTAAATAAATATAATATTAATCCACTGTAATCATCATAAATAATCAAATACACCCAGTTCTTGAGGTTATTTATCTATCCTGATTCAAATCCCAGCTATGGACAGGATACAGTATCACATACTGAGGTTGTAGCTGAAACCAATAACCTATTTTATGTTCACTTCATAACAGCTATTTATAACCACAAACCTTTGTTGTTGCCTTCAGAGCTGATCCGCCCAGCATGTGTAATCTCATCTCAATCCTCTGAAGAAGCCTGGTCATTACTAATTTATTTTTTAATATTCAGAACTTGTTTGACCATTAAATTAACAGAACTGACTCAAAATATTGTAATTTTAAGTGAAGGTATTATTATTTTGTTCTTATTTTATACTTTATTATCATATTATCTCTTATTTAGCTTTTATTAGCATGTATACTCTTAACAAATGGTTTAACATGCTTGATGTGAATGTGAGCAGTTATAAACTCATTTTTGTATTCATTAGTTAGCCTAAGTTTTAATATTGTACAGTATTTGTCAACAATTATAGGTTAATCAATCAAAAACATTTATTATAAGACCTGTAAAACATCAGAGGAGATTCACAGATTCATCAGGAAATAGATATATTTGATGATATCTGATTAACCCCCCCACCCCCTCTCTATGAAATACCCACCCGCTGTTATCAAATATCACATACCCCGAACCACCCGCCCCTCGCCCACACGGAGAGGCCAGCGTCCATATGTCGGGGTGACAGTGTGTGCTCATTTGACATTGTATTAACAGTTTATGACCAGATTTTTTATCTGTGACTTCTTAAAGCAGGACAGTGATGACTGTACAGAGCTATAAACACACCTGCAGGGCACTTTTCCATCTGGTTGACTCGAGTGTGTGACGTACAGTAGTCAGAGTCAGTCAGAGTCAGAGTATCTTTATTGTCATTATTCAAGATAATGAAATTGTCTTCGGACCCACGGCTTAAAAACACAACATACAATACAGTAATAAATAGAATAGAAAAATAAAAATAAAGAATACAATTTGCACAAGTATGTGGGGGTAGCTGCATGGAAATAAAGTGCATAAGTGCCAGTCTGAGTGTATCTGGGAGGGAAAGTACGTGTGAGTGTGTGTGTGTGTGTGTGTGTGCATGCCACTACAAGGGGGCGATAGCCTTCACCGCTCTAGGAAAAAAGCTGTTCTGAAGCCTTGTAGTGGTTGCCTTGATGTACCTGTACCGCTTGCCAGACGGCAGCGGTACGAACAGTTCGTAGCCCGGGTGGGTGGGGTCTAAGGTGATGCATCTAGCCCTCCTCTGGACTCGAGAGGTGTAAACAGAGTCCAGATCAGGCAGACGGCAGCCCACGATCCCCTGTGCAGTTCTCACCACCCGGGCCAGGTCCTTCTTGTCCCCTGCCGTACAGCTGCCGTACCACACCGTCAAACTGAGGCACAGGATGCTCTCAATTGTTGCTCTGTAAAAGTCTGCGATTTAATTTATTCAGTCTGTTGTTTATGTTTGAGCAGTTAATGCACTGTGGGTTTATCAGTGTTATCCGCTACAGCTGGAAACAAGGTGGAGAAAAGGGATGGAAATAATACATGTGTTAATAAACCAAAAAGATTCGCGAGCTAAAAAGCCTAAAAAGATCTGTAAATCTGAGGCTTTGTCATTATTTACATTTTTTTTTCTTCTCTTTTTTTTTTTACTTGTTTGTTTTTGCGCTACACCATTTTGTACTGTACCATCCAAACATGGAAAATTAAACACTGACGGAGAGAGACAGATTTTCCATCCACTTCAATAGAGATGAGTCTGATCTGAGCTGACAGAACCTACAGAGACGACGACACACACACACACACACACACACACACACACACACACACACACACACACACACACACACACTGTATCGCCCATCACAGGTAGTGTGCTACTTGGGTCCAGATGGAGATGAGTTTCCCATCATGCCCTCACCACACCAACCCACTGTGCCAACACACACACACACACACACACAAATGTTGGTGTGTAAGAGGACACATTGACATAAAGCATTTCCTAAACCGCTCACTGTAATCAACCCTGAAATATTTTGGTGCTGTGATGAGCAGAAGCTGGAGTGGTTGTTTAATTTCAGTGTGTTTAAGACGCTAGTTTTATTTCTAAAGCCTGGAAAAGAAGACAGGAAAATGTGTTTAATTAATTTCTGATGATTTCCCTTGAACCTTGGCATTGTTTTCCTTTTCTTTTCTTTTTTGGATAATGGTTTTGAACATCTGTTTGTTTTCTTTTTTCTTTGATGTGTTGATGATGTGCTCTAGTTCTGGTTTATATAAGTATGCATGACACAATAATAAAAGTCATTCATATAATCATCATAACCATCATAACTAAATGCCAAAACCCTGAAATTAACCCTCAAACAGCCACAGTGATCCTCATAGTACCAAACTAAAATGTTTCCCCAAAACTCCCCACAGCTATAGAAAGACTGGTAACACACAAGCAACACACAAACAAACATAATATATAAATAAATATATATATACTTTATACAGTATATGATATATTGGTGTTATTATACCTACGAGGAGCGCCTATGAACTTCTGTTTGCTCCCTGTAGGTTTCACTTTCCTCTAATTTTAAACTCAAAAACAGAAACACGTCAAAACTCTAAAAATAAATTATTAGGCGTGTGGGGACAACACACACACACACACACAGTGCCAGTCCAGTCTCATGGTGACCAGGCCATGTGGCTAACTGTGGGGAGTTATGGATCGTAATTTATACACACACACAGACACACACACACAGGCTGCAGCGCTACATCACTGTGTCATTAACGACACCGATCATTTAAACTGCTCCAGTGCTCTGATATTGTTAAGTGATTATAAATTGATCAGTTATTGTTCCTTCGCTCCTAAAACCTCCAGAGATACTTCACTGACTGCAGGAAAGTAGAGCGTCCTATTTCCATACTAATGGCAAACCTGAGCTGGTTTCTTGATGTGGACTCACTTCACTGTCACTGGACATGAAGTTCCACATTAGCACACTAGTCGAGGAAAAAATACAGCTGCTAAAAATATGTTTTTGCAAAAATATAATTTGGCAATCGCTTTTATCCATTTATACTATCATGAAAATCACCAAATCATCATCAGCCTGTAGGTTAACACTTTATAATAAGGACACATTATTAAGCAATTAGTTAAGCTTTAAATACTGAATTCATCATTTATAACACATGAATACTCATTAGGATGTAGTTTATAAACACAGTAAAAATGTTTTACTCATCATTGGTAAGCACTAACTGTATTTATAAACATACTAATGAGTATTCATGCATTATAAATTATGAATTCAGTATTTATTAATGCTTAACTAATGCTTAATAGTGTGTACTTATTATAAAGTATTGTTGTATATAGTTCATGATTTAACATCAATACAAAACAGTACGTACAGTAACAGCAAATTACTTGAAGTTGAGAGTAGGTGGGAATCCTTACATAGTGCTGCAGGTACAACACCTGAGGTTCAGCACTGATACACAACATTGTGTGTCTGTGTGACTGTCCTACAGACGGACACACAGACACACAGACACACAAGCTGTAGGGTGAGACAGGGTAAATTCATGTGTAGAAATAAACAACAACAGCTGATCCATTTATACAGAAATATATAATCAACACACACACACAGCATGCTGACAGGCTGACTGTGTGTGTGCGTGTTTGTGTGTGTGTATGTGTGTGTGTGCTAATCTCCTCACACTGAGAGACTCTAATAACCCCCCACGGGCTGAACCAACTGCTCTCTACTACTGCCAACACATACACACACACACAATTCTGGCTTAATGACATTAGCTTGGATGAAATATAGCAAAACAGATTGGCTTCACACACACACACACACACACACACACACACACACACACACACACACACACACACACACACACACACACACACACACACACACACACACACACACACACACACACACACACACACACACACAGTATTTACACCTTCATCCTGCTCCACTAACCAGTTCTGTCTGAATGGATTTCAACCAAAAACTAACTCACAACAACACACACAACGTTACCAAAACAATACAATAATATCAACACAACACGACCGAACCACAGACTGTTCAACATTTATTAGTCTGTCACACTATTATATCCGGTTTCATACACGTGTCTTCTCCAAGAATAAAAATTACATTTAAATCTGTATATTAACTGTAAATCTGTGTTTTTTTGTTTTGTTTTATCTCTGTATCTTCTTCTGTAACTTGTAGTCACAGAGAATGAAGTGTCTTTCTGGAGGCGTGTGCTGTGGTCGGAGCTGCAGGAAGCCAACATGGATGAGATGCTGCATGATGGGATGGTGGTGTCCTGCTCCCACAGTGAGTCCAGGTTTTTCCACATTTACATGTTGGCCAATTTATTATTAATGACGCATTGACTTACAGTACATAAATGTCTCTCTCCTTTTACATGATGTTGAGTTGAAATCAAATGCTGTGGCATCGCCCAGTCCTAATATTAGCACAGCAGTTGTGAATGGAGATGGAGGAAATTCACTTTTTTGAGTGTGTTTAAGACTAAGCATAAAAAAGGTTGTACTTAAAGTATCATTGTTCATGATTGGAGGAGGAATAAAAACAAATTCAAGATACAAGCACAAATGAATTTACGATTTGATTTTCTTATTTTATCATCATTATTTTCCTCTCCTTCTTCTTGCCTGGTATCATCATCTCCTCAGTTTCCATATCGTCTCATTTCTGTAGTATATCTACTGTATGTTGCACATATTGTTGTTTGTTGCTTATGAACAGCAGGTCTGATCGAGAAATAACAATAGGATCACATTAGATGACCTTCATATTCATGAAACTAGGAACTGCTGCTTCACTATTTTGTTGTTAATTTGTATGTTTTCTAACACTAAAGTCTTTGAGAGACAGTACGATCGTGCACTCACTGAATCTGCTGCTGTAGGAAAGGTATAAATTTAATAGTGTTTATAGAAATGCTTTAAAAAAAAAAAGGTTTTGACTTGTAACATGTAGGTTTTTATTCATAAAGAGCGGAGAGCTGTGGTGAACGTTCATAAAGAGCCCTGGGAAACGTTCATATTGCGCCCCCGTGCAGTGGAAGCGTGTGTCCAGATGTCAAGTTTCAGGTGGTCTCAACATGACAGAACTTCTCCATTACAGCACCAGCTGCCTCCACATACACCCAGTCTGTCTATCTAGTATCTATCTGCCCGCTCGTCTGCCCGCCCGCCCGCCCTGACGAGGGGAGCGATCGCCATGACAACCTGTTTTACCACATTTACTGTAGTATACTGACCTGTGGGATTCTCCGGGGTGATGGGCGTCCAGGTCAGCCTGGTTCGGGTGAGCAGCACGTCGTGACTCTTCTTCGCCAGTTTGAAGATCCCACGTAGCATAACACACTCACTGACACACACACACACACACACACTGCAATCAGCAATTTTTCTAATTATCACTTAACCCACATGTTATTTTCTCACTGAGCTGTTTAATCTGAAAATTACTTCTTAATAATGCGTTTTGTAAAAGGATAATTCATTAGCCGTAAACATCTTAATAACGCACTTCTTTGCACTAAAACAAAGAGAAAAGTTTAGAGTTTTCTTTATTTATAGGTTATTACGATCTTATTTTATCGGTCCGGCCCACTTGAGATCAAATTGCGCTGTATGTGGCCCCTGAACTAAAATGAGTTTGTCACCCCCTGGCCTAAAGAGATGTTTAAAGATGTGAAACTCTCCTGCTGACTGTGAATGACACTTCATTTACCACTTAAACTTTTTCTTTCTTTCTTTCTTTTTTCCTTCTCTGATTGATTGCGGCGATGTCAACAGACAATCTAATCAATTAACCAATATCACCTGCTAAGCTCCATCAAACAGATCCTAATGTCCCTGGTTTCTGCTGAGTGAATTAGTGTCTCTGCTTGTTTTCCCTGAAACATACATTAACTTAATTATACCTGTAGCCCAAGTACAGCAACATATTTACTTTCAAATACACAGATCCTGCTGTTTTTCTATAGTGTCAGTCAAAAGTTTGGACTTGATTTCATTTCATTATACACTGTTGCCCATAAAGTTGGAATCATTTTGTTTTTCAGACAAATTCCTCTTTTTATTCCTATTTATACACTTCAGTAATCACCTTTGACCAGGTGCAATGATTACTGAGTCCCTGTTACCCAGGTGAAATGAATTCATGCTTGTGGACAGTATGCTACAACACTGATCAGTGTTTGGATAAATGCACTCACTCAGTCACTAATACTCAATATTAGTGACCGAGTGACGTTTGAAAGATTCTTATGCATGAAATCCCCTCGAATGTGTTTCCAACGTTGAAAAACTGAAACAAAGCCCTCAATCCTACTGTTCAACACCTCCAATTTTCTTTAAGCCTGAATACACATTTTGCAAAGCTCAGTTATGGTTTAATTTTAATATTTAATGTTTGGAAGAGATGGATCAATAAAGTTTTGAGAAGATATACTCTTTATCTATCAAGAATAAACTACATTGTCAATCATTTCATGAGAAGAGGTAAAAAAAATAAAAATGTATTTCAACTTTATGGGCAACAGTGTATTTATTTATCTTAAAGGAGGTCGCTGTTCTACTGTTTTGCTAACCCTCCTCCTGGCCATGTGCATTTGTTTTCAACGACGCCAGTGAGAAATCAAACCATGGAGCGTTAGTTAGTACGATGTTAGGACACGTATATCTGTTTAGTCTTATCTGTCATAAACAAGAGTTTACGGGTTACGGAGTGCGTTTGTGTCGCAGTGCTGCAGAGATGAGAGCTGGGACATCGGGGCGACGGCGCAGATCTTGCAAAGTTGTTTTTCAGCCAAGAGACGCTAGATGGAAGGCAGAGAGCCTCCATTCTCCCTGTAACAAGTTACATGTCATTTATTCAACTATGGCAATACCTCCAAAGCTTAATTAAGGTAAAAATGTATCCTGCATTGTTCCTCTTTAATAGTAAAGACAATCAGACCTATGTTTTTGATAACAGCTTTACACACTGTTGGCTTTCTCCCAACCAGCCTCATGGATGCTTTTCCAACAGAGCTCCCACATATGCTGAGCACTTATTGGCTGCTTTTCCTTCACACTATGGTCCAACTCAGATGTTATAGAGGCCAGATCGTCTGACGCAGCTCTCCATCACTCTCCTTTCTATAGTAAACAGGCCTTAAAGAGGAGCTATGCTACATACAACTACATTTATACCTTAAAGCAGAAGTAAGCGGAATATTTGTGTTAATATAAGTCTTAAATAGTTATATCTTCCGACAGCAATCACTTATATAGAGTGTTTGGTCTGAAACACGGGTCTGTCAGTCACTCTGCTCTGCTGTAAGCCGAGGAGAAAACTTTCCTTGTATCCTACAACCTTTATCCAATGAGGAGAGAGAACGGCATAAAGGGGCGGTCCTCTCTGTGTGTGCAGCCAGGGGATGCGCGTGAATGTGGTGACGTAGGGACAAGGGCGGGGACTGCTAACTCCATCGGCTGACAGGAAGTTAGCCAAAACGACCGGATCGCTTACTTCTGCTTTAATTAAACAGCTTTGAAGTAATTGTGATGGTTAAATAAATGACTTGGCTCTCTAACTTCCACGTAGCATTTCTTGGCTGAAAAACACCTTTGCAAGATCATCGCTGCCTCCCCGGTGTCCCAGCTCCCGTCTGTGCAACACCGCAACACAAACGCACCTCGTAACCCGTAATCTCTTGTTTATGACAGATTAAACTACACAAACATATCACGTCGTAACATTGTATATGATAAATAACGTTATCTACCGCTCCATTGATTGCTTTCTCACCAGCTTCGTTGTAAACAAATGCACATGGCCGGGAGGAGGACTGGCATAGTTCACCTTTAAATATACCCTGGAGGTGTGTTTGAGGTCATTATTGTTGAAAAACAAAGTGACGGTCCCAGGAAGCACAAACCAGATGGACTGGTGTGTCGCTCGCTGCAGTGGCCATGCTGCTTAAATGTGCCTTCGTTCTCAGTAAATTGCCAACAGTGTCACCAACAAAGCACCTACAATATCACACCTCCTCCTCCTCCTCCTCCTAGTCCTCGATGCTGCAGTGGGAGCCACACACACAGATACCATCCGTTCACCTTCTGTGCATGGCCAGGGTACAGCTCTCTGCTGGTCTGATGTCCACTCCCTCTGTCTCTCTGCCCAATCAATCCTCATCTTCTTTACTGGTCTCTCAGTAGTAGTTTCATTGCAGCGATTAAACCATGAAGGCCTGATTTACACAGTCTCCTCTGAACTGTTTACATGGGAAGTACAGTCTACATCGTTAACTTTGTGTGCAACATTGATGTGGACTCCAGTCTGATTTTTTTTGCTTTGGGAAATCTGAAATCTGATGTTTTGTGTTATCAGATAATTACAAATGTGTTATTTATTAGTTTGATTTTGATTTTTTGGGGCGGGGGGTTTGAATCTTTGAATGAGAAGCTTTGCCCAAACTTTCAACTGCATTATGAAGTTGGTCGTTTTATATATCCGTCCAAAGCTTGTCGATTTAACATTTCAAGTTTTCTAAAGTTGTCACCCACACTGGTAACACCAGACCAACTCTCATTTTCTATTAGTAGAATATCTGTTTGTACTAGTGTACTTTGTGTACTGTCCACTGTGTACCAAGCACTGAGAGTGAAAGTGAGCTATTGAAGTGAATTTGTTCTAGCTGCATATCTGCAATTTGCAATATAATGTGTTTTTGTGTTTGAGTGTATTGGAGTGTTTGTTGTGTATCTGAAACAAGAGTACGTCTGGGGAAAATTACAGAGGAAAATTTCCCATGATAAAGTGAAAGTAAGTCAGATTGATAGAGGTTGTTGTGATAACTCTGGTATTAGGTTATAATTGGGGTGTAATATTAACTTCATTCACAGGTTTAGCTTTTTGGTGGCTGTTTGTTGTATTGTTAGCTACTGTATTTCTGAACCCCAGATGTGTACTTACTAACCAACACATCTGTCATATCGAGAGAGATAAAACAATATGTGACACAGTGATGCTTTCTTGGTTGGTCTTAAGAGTTGTTTTACATTATATTACTTAATCTTTATGTTGTATTTCTACAGATGTGTGTTATTAAATCTTTATCTTTATTTTTATTTCAGACCCAGGGGGATCCATATCACCATAAAAGCAGAATAAGATAATAAAAACAAGCTACTTATTAGCTACTTTACAAATGGATATAGCTAATAAAGGAGTGTAAAAATTGTTGGGTTAAGGTAAGGGAACACAATACCGTATATAGATTTCAGATATTACAAATCCCAACAAAAAACACAAGTATAACCCATCAATCAGTCAATCATATCAATTACATCCGGTTTGCCTGCATGTCCACCTGCTGGCTTATACCAACATCCCTTGCTTCTTCTTTTAGTTTTTTAGTATGTTTTTTACTTGAATTTGTATCATAAGTATTTTACTCTATTTATTGCACCCCGCACTTTCTTTCTCTCTCTTCTCTTGGATTTGTTTGCCTTTGTTACTGTTTTATTGTAGGCTATATTATGTAGGCCTATTGTGTATGGATGTTTAGCCTACATGGCAGCTGTCATAATAACTCCCTTGCCCAAGACAAATTTCCCCTGGTGGGACCATAGACTGTATGGGTGGGACAAATACAGTTTATTTGATTTGATTTGATTTGATTTGATTTGATTTGATTTGATTTGGTATTGCAGAACCCATTTTTGTATTTTTAGTTTGGTAAAGTTTTGACGACAGGGCTTTTACTTTGAAAGAGTCACGTGATTTTGTTTTTCTTCTTGATACTTTATTTTGAAGAGATTCATTTTAAGTATTTTTACTTCACTACAGTTAAACTTAGCTCTGGCTCTGTGTAGGAGACCTTGTATGAACCTCAGAGGAACCACTCACCTGTGCTGCTGCTGCTCCTCCTCCTCCTCTTCCTCCTCCTCCTCCTCCTCCACCTGCTGCTTTGCTGCTGCTGCTTCGCGCTTCTCCTTCTTCTTCAGCTTCTTCTTCTTCCCGCTGCGTTTCTCCTTCTTCTTTTTCTTCGTGCTCTCTCTCTGCTGCTGCAGCTCCTCCTCGGGCTCCGACATGTTTATTTTCCGAAATAAATAAACAACAACAAACAAACAATCAATCAGAGTCCCTCTTTGATAAACACACCGACCGATAAACGTGTCGTAAGCTGATCACCGACAGTCACTGTGGCTACGGTGTGTATTTCCGGGGTCTTGTCGCTATGGTGATGACGGGCATCAGCTTTTGGCTTTACCGCCTGGACTCAGCTCGGGCACGCGACAGAGCCACTGGAGTGTCGTCATCATCAGCGGGCGGGCGCGCGCATAGCTGTTAGATAGACGGGAGAGCGCGCACACAGACACCGTTTAACTCAGAGAAGCTGCTGCGTCTTTAAATTAGTTTATTTAGAAAACATTAAATAGGTTTAAATCGTCATTTTCTGGATTAGATGTGACTGATTAAGGAAAAAAAAAACAATTCTGTATTTAGAAAAGAATAGAATAACGTATAACTTTATTAATCCTTTGCAGGAAATGATTGTGTCACAGCAGCTCCAATAGAATAAAAAAAATAAAATACAGATTCAATAATTAGAAGAAAAAAATAACTTGCTAGTAATAATATAAGGAAACTGTAACAAAATCTGTATAAAACATATTTACAGTAATTCAGTTAGTGCAGGGTGAACAATTGTGCAATCTAATGTAATGTACAAGTGCAGGTGTGCAACTCTTTAATTATTCTTTTTCAGTAGCCTATTAAAGAGTCTGATGGCTGCTGGCAGGAAAGACAGCTTCCAAACTTGCACCTTGGCAGTAGCCTATCTGTGACTGAAGGTGCTCCACTGAAATGTGACATTTATACGTGTGTGTGTGTGTGTGTGTGTGTGTGTGTGTGTGTGTGTGTGTGACAGCAGGTATGGCCATAGTTGTACAGTAGAATACATTTTAACATAATAATCATAATACTGAGCAAAATGTACATGCACCACCAGCTTCAACAACTCAACACTATGTGAGTATATTGTGTTTACTATGGAAGAGCATTAGGGCCAATAAACAGAGATTTTTTTCTGAGATAAAAAGTCAGAATTTCTGAGAAAAAAAGTAATTCTGACTTTTTATCTCAGAATCTTTAAAAAAAAATCTCCGTTGTTGGCCCTAATGCTCTTCCGTAGTTTACAAACCCAGACTCTAGTGCAGCCATGAACTAGTTTAAAGGGACAACGAGGAGTTTTGGAAAGCGAAGTGTTCTCACACTACATTTACCATGAGCCTCCGCGCACACAGTGAAATTCTTGGACCGGCGCAAGACGGACGTCTTGTCAAGAATGTTTTCATTCATCAACAATGAAAGTCAGAGGTTGGAAGACGATCAGATACCGTCGTAGTTCCGACCATAAACGGCGATTCGGCGCCGTTATTCCCATGACCCGCCGGGCAGCGTCAGCGAAACCGAAAGTAAGGAAACGCTGGTCGGCTCGCCCAGCATTTCCACCACTAATAATAATATAAAAAAACGATTGAGACAAAACTATATATTTATCGAAAATGGACCCATTAACAAGTGTGGGTAACGTAGATTCATCCACATTAATATGAGACTTTTTTATTGTCACGGAATTTTTGGTTCTGCCGATGGAGAAACTCCTCGTTGTCCCTTTAAATTACAGCTAAAACATACTATCATCAAAAGTATCAAAATATACTAACAATAAACATGTATAGTTCAATTGAAAAGTTTAAATACAAAGTAGAAGAAAAAAAAAACGTATATTTTGTTCCTTTTAAAATTGTCTGTCACGGTGCTCGTTAAGTTGAATTTAATGATGTATATGTGTGTTATAACAGGGTCAGTGAGTCTTTGTGTGGACATCCAGCAGTAAATTACTGTGCAGCACATGAACAAAACAGCAAGATGTCTGTAATCAGTTTAAGTGGTGATCAGGTTAGTTTCAGGTTAACCACAAACCAGGTGTGAAGAGACTGTTGTGTTGTTGTGTTGTGATTACCTGGAGGTTAATGCACCACACTAGCCCTGAGTGTTGTTATCTGTCGCCAGTGCTGTAAATGATTTTAATACACACCTGCCAGCCAATCAGAACACAGGATGTGGCCTGACTGTGGAGTAAATACCTTATATGAGCTCCAAACACAGTGTGTGTGTGTGTGTGTGTGTGTGTGTGTGTGTGTGTGTGTGTGTGTGTGTGTGTGTGTGTGTGTGTGTGTGTGTGTGTGTGTGTGTGTGTGTGTGTGTGTGTGTGTGTTGATGACAGATGGCTGAGATTACGATGCATTAATCAGTGTTATGATCAGCCAACAGACTGAAATACAAAACCTCGCGCTCAAAGACTGCTGCTAATACTGCTATTAATACTGCTAATACTACTGCGGCTACTCTGTGTTCTCAGTGCAATGAGAAATGTCTTTATTGATAACTTTAGTGTCTTGTTATTCATTTTAAAGCACATTTTTGTTATTCTTTTGCTCCAGATACCTTTAGTTTTATTATTATTTTACAGTATAATTATTTAAAACATGTTTTTAATAGATTCTGTTTCATTCGAAAACTGAAATCTGACTTTCTCTCATTATTATTCCACTTTTACAGGGAGGCTAAATGGTGGGATATGGCCACCATATTGTCCCTGTTGACTTACACACTTCAACACACACACACACACACACATACACACACACACACAGACAAATACACACACACACAACGCAGCAGGACAGCAGTATGTATGGAGGGGGGCTCTCATGCATAAAGGAGATCATTTTCATAAATTAAAGTCTTGCCTGCAGAACGAACATCTGTGCCCTTCACACACACACACACACACACACACACACACACACACACACACACACACACACACACACACACACACAAATCCTGGTTTTGTCCTTCAGTCAGTGTGATAATGCTGTTACCGTGTTAACAGGGTTTTCTCTGTAAGGAGATATGTGTTTAGCGTCGTATACTCGGAGCTTGAAATCTGCTTTAAAATAACACTGTTGTCAGAAAGAAACCTTGTATCTCCAAAACACTCAACCTCTCATCATGAAGTTGTGTTATTTTTAAATCATATATCTGCAGGTTGCTCAATTTTCTTAAACTGAGAAAACACTATTTCATTTATCTTGTAGAAGCTATGTTGTGCCGTCTGACACTACAGTCAACCACTGTGACTTGATTCAAGGACGATGTCCATTACTACTAATTCCACATCCAGTCATCCAATGGTGAGATTGTTTATTGTTTGGGCAATTAACCAGCTGATATGTTGGAAATTCACCTTCAGCGTTGGGATCAACAGATTCTGGTTTAATTACTGTAAGCATTTAGCTGCTCATAAAGCAGGTTTCTGAAACGTATTATGTTTATTAAAGGTACCATCCCAGACGATCAGAGTAGGCCTATATCTGATAAGTATTAGACAGTAATCGATGACATAAGTGATTTGACATATCAATGACGATATTTGGTCATCTGTGTTGGTCATTTGTCCGACCAGTCAAATTAGTCTCAGACAACTTTGGTTGGACGGCCCGTCTGTCAGTCAAACTGCCAAATCATGCAACCGCCATCTATGTTTACGGGACACGTTTGTGTCACGGACTTGCGGTGCCACAGAGAAAAGTGCTGTGACACCGGGTCAGAGGCTCTGATCGCAGGTTTGGTTTCCAGCAGCGGTGTGTAAGGTCACTCTCCCTGTAACAAGCTACAAGTCTTTTATCTAACATCACAATTAGTCTCAAGCCGTTTAATGACGGTAAAAATGAAACATAAGGTAAATATCCTGCATAGTTCTTCTGCTCTGTGCTACTCCCAACGGTCTGTTTCGGTCTATTTAACGGTTTTGGTGATTCCTGATTGGACGAAGGGGGTGGGTGCTTATCAGTTCAACTTTAAATGAAATTTGTTGTGTTTTATGTGTCTTCAGATCAGTAAACTGGACTAAAGTGAGGTGCTGATGAACAGAGTCTCTCAGATCGATCAATCACATTGAATTCCTTTTAATAAAAGGCCTTTATAAACATCTATCTTATAAAATATGAACAAGAGTCACATGAAATGTTAACAGAACGCTACAGGAATGTTATAAAAAGCATAAAGTAAAAACCACATGAACAACAGGAACACTCCCGGCCCAACACTTCCTCTCTGACACACTGACCCAAAAATAGAGAAATCTTTATTCTTTCAACATTTGGAATCATCAGCTGAGCGTCGCTCAGGTTTTAACAAAATTGCATAGTTTCTTCCAGATTATTGCTCATTGATTATTAATTATTTTTAAGTGATAATATTGATAATAACGAGACATTCAGAAAAAGCGTCTCCGCAGGATGAAGCGCTACAAAGATTACATCAACAACGTGATATCATCGCCAACACCACCGTCCTCGTGACCGTGGTCGCAGCCGGAGACAGACAGAAGAAAAGAAAGGACAGAAAGAGCGATGTATTATGGTCTGTCTGTCCGTCTCTGTCTCCATCAGTCTCTTAGTCCATCATCCTCCTCTCACTCAGGAGTCGTGGAAGATGGCGTTCAGCTGGGCGTTCATCAGTCGCTCGTGGTGCGTGTGTCCATCAAAGCTCATCAGACCGTCAACCTGCATCTCCCCACACCGGGGGTTGGACGCCCCGCCGCCGTAGATGGCGGCGTGGCCCCCGGCTCCTCCTCCGCCGTAGTGCACGCTGAAGGAGAAGCTCTTGTCGTAGTCGGCGGCCGTGACGCCCTCGTGCTTGAAGGACGAGGAGAAGTTCCCGTTGATGCTGAGCGGCGGGCTGAGGGGCGGGTCGAAGGCCGGGCCGTCCGACACCAGGACGCCGTCGAAGAAGGGCTCCAGAGGGCCGTAGGGTTGACCTTTGACCTGGTGGAAGATGTGGGAGGGCTCCATGGTGCCGTACGGCGGGCTGGGCAGGCCGGCCGTCAGCCCCGGGCTCTGGTAGGAATAGTGTCCCGGATAGGCAGCGGGTCCCGCCGGGGGGAGGTGGGCCGGCAGGTCGGGCGTCTGCTCCGGCAGGAACGTCCGAGGGTTCAGCTGCAGGCAGCCGGCGACCAGGTTGGTGGTCGGCTGAGACAGACCTGAGGACAGAGACAATAAGCAATGATCAATACATTGGATACCTATCACTGGATCAATACTTTGAATTAGCATCAATACCCATTAGTAACTGTCAACAAACAAAATGAAGTCATGGGTCATCCTACTAATACCAATAATCAATGACTGTATTTTCAATTTTGAAATGTAAATTATACTTCATGATATCTATGTTATTGATAAAGTCAATTCCAAATATTTTCTCATAATTGAAATATGAACTGTAATTGTAATATGTTTGCCAAGCTTCATTTGAAATCCCATGCATGAGCGTCACGGCCCCAGTGTAATTGTCACAAAGGTGGTAATGCTTAAAGAGTAACAAAGTGAGTTGTGCCCCAGTAATGATTAATAATCATTAATAATGAGCTTCAGCAACATGAGTTTGGATCGTCACAATCACATTAAATCACTCAACTGTGACAGAATAAAGCATAGGATACAATTTAATAGCTAGGTATAGAGAATTAAAATATCTCTTCATATGCCTTCATGAATTCATTAGTCCTAATTATGACTCCAAGATAGTATTGATGTTTATAAATATTGTAAAAATCGATAAAACTTTACTTTTTTCAATACAATCTTATAAATGAGCTTCCTTTCTTGCTGTGGCTCTAACAATAAAAGTGTCGGTTTGTCCGTCCACCACTTCTCTCCTGACTGAAATACGCAATGGTTCATTCATTGACACTCATCTTGTTACACTCCCAGCTGTGAGACTAGGGGGCGCCGTTGTGTTTAAGTGACATGTCAATCTAAGAAACTAGGCCACACGCTCTTATCTTTCCCTTCGTGTTTATTTCCATCCCATCCAACCTGACCTCCTGCTCCAGTCAGACCGACTGAGGCGTTAATCTGGCACTGACCTTTGCAGAGCGCCTGGACGAAGCTCATGAGGTCGGGCGCCTTGCCGGAGCGCAGGACCTCGCTCAGGGCCCAGATGTAGTTCTTGGCGAGGCGCAGCGTCTCGATCTTGGACAGTTTCTGGGTTTTGGAGTAACAGGGAACGACTTTCCGCAGACTCTCCAGAGCGTCGTTCAGCCCGTGCATGCGGTTCCTCTCACGGGCGTTAGCTTTCATCCGACGGACTTTAAACCTGCAGAAACACAAGTGGGCTCATTGTTAGCTTGGTTATATCAATCATAACATCCTGGTGGTGGAAACACAAATTTATGACACCATTTGTAGTTCGCACATTAGCCAACTTGGGCAACTGTTGTAGGCCAAAGTAGCTACAGTACGACAATACAATATAGGCTACTGAAGCGTAGAAATATCCTTTAGTTCTCAAGTCTGTCAAACATTTGAGACAAATGCTTTGAATGTGTAGGCTGTACATATTTAAATACACTTTAGTTAGCTTTAATTACCGAACATTAAACAATCAAAAAACAGTCAAAGGTCCTATTTGCAGTAAAAACTGGGTCGATCCAAGATTTCCCACTGCAGATAAAACAGACTAGCGCACTACTGTTCAGCACTTTATGATCTATTTTACTGTGTTAAGGAGAATATTTTGATTACAAACTGTCAGGGCAGCGTGTACGTATGTTTGCAGCCTGAGAGACAGAGTTCAGGGTAAAGCCATTGCTCCTACCATAGGTGAGCAGCACTGATATGTTTTAATCAAATTCTCTTCTCCCAGTTTGATTATGAGTTAATCAAACTGTGAATGTGTTTGTCCCAGTGGGGAATCGCTCCCTGTGATGTGATCTAATACTCATTTTACTGTGTCTGAGGACTTGAAGCAGCTGTTTGACAAAACACTGACCCAGAGTCTGTTCACTGTATGTTAGAAGTCACATGTCTCAAATGACCAACACATCTTTTAACCAACACAATTAGCTAAATTTATGTTTTATGCTTTGAACTGATCAGTAGAAAAAATGTTGCTTCATGTTGCTTCTAAATATCTGCATCAGCTCATACTGTTTATATGATTACAGCTCTCAAATTTAAACCTGCTATAACTATTTTTAACCATATCATACACATCACCATAGCATAAACATACAATATTATCACCTTTTAGACTTAAGGTTATGTTGTTTACTTGAGTTGTCTTTGTTTGCAACCCTGATATTCACCCTTTGTTTGCTCTGTTTTTGGTCTCCACCGACTCCCGACTCCTCTGCAGCTACTAAATGCCCCGCTGTTTTCACCTGCTGGTTGCTAACATGTGCTGAACAGGCAGCGCACCGTGGGTTTTAGAGCTATTTGCTGAAAACACTGTGGTCAGAAATTATGCTTTTACAGCAGTGATAATGAACCAAAAATGATGAAGGTTACAGCCCAGACGGCCGAACAATAAATAAATCTCCATGAAGCTGATAAGATTGCACATTTTAGGAGATCGTTTCCCTTTGAAATGTGATGATTCTGTTTTTGCATGTTCAAGAAATAATGAATTGCTGCATCTTAGTAAAAATATCAGTCCAGATGTGATTTCATTACATTTGTTGATCATGTTCCTGCTCCTCAGAGGATGAACCTGCACATCTTAATGGCTTATAGGAGAAATTATTTTACCCTTTTTGTTCTTAAGCTGAAAACACACTTTAAACTCATAGATATAAAACAATCAAACTGATCTTCACCTTTGCATTCGCGCCTTCGTCATCTTCTTCTTCTTTGGTCCTCGCCTCTTGGGTTTGTTTTCACCATCTTCCTCCTCTTCTTCCTCCTCTTCCTCCTCGTCATCCTCGTCGTCTTCCTCATCCATATGGTGGAGTTGATTCTCCTCATCCTCCTCCTCCTCCTCCTCCTCTCCTCCTACTACTCCTATTCCTCCCATTCCTCCTATTCCTCCTATTCCTCCTCCTCCCCTCTCTGGTTCTGCTCCTGTGGGGCTGCGAAGCTCCTGCTGCTCCTCCGACTCCACTGACGCCTGATCCTCGCGCACAGACCTGGTCATGATGCTGATTAACTGCAGAACAGAGGAAATATCTTCATTAGAAAACAATTAATAAGAACTCCAGCAGAGAGCTCATTATCACAATAAACACCATGTTTATTAGTGCTCAGGCTGTTTCAAGGCTGTTAAGTGATCAATAAAATCTCTATTTGCTCATTTTTCCCCCATATTTTTAAGAATTGGTGGACTTTATTTTCATACTTAACATCAAATCCTATAAGACAGCATCATACATTTTATACATTAATTAGATTTTTTTTTAATGCCAATAATCAATCCCCATTTTACTCCAAACTTTTGCTCTTTGAGAAAGAAATTATAATTATTGATCTTGATTTTACTACTATAAGTTGAGTTGAATCCACAGCTACTGTGTTTTTATTACAAATGTAATTAGTTCGTTTTTTTTTTTTTTAATTTGAAGCTGATTATAGTTAAGTTATTTTTTTCAGTCCATGCTAAATACACTGAAATGTCCCTAAAGGCATAAACAAGGCTGTCTACTTTTGAGGTGAATTGAATAATGAAAAGTTTTATTCCCAGGAGGAGATCAGACTCGGTGTGTTTGGTTCATTTCTTTGTGTTAAACAAAATCAGCAGGTGTGCAGGCTCTAACCTTTAAAAAAAAAAACATTAAAATAAGAACATCTTTTGTGGAAATCTCTCCATGTAAATCTAAATTCGAATTCGAAAAAAAACATAATTAACATATGTTCAACTGGTATATCCTCTAATCACATATTGATGGATGCAGCTTTTTCAATTCGTTAAGAAACAGTAAACGGAAAAAAGAAAATCCATAACTCGATTTATTTAGGTCTGCAGGTCAAAATCTTATATAAAGACTGTTTCCAGCTTTGAGCGCAGACTGAACCGGAATCTGTTTTTAATCTAAATCCAGTTTAGAAATGTATAAACTGCATCTTTACTTTTGTCCAACAGTTTCAATCATGACTTCAAATATCTAAGTCCCTTTCGACTTCATTTAAACCTATGTGATGGTTTTTCTTATAGCTACACGGAAATGTAAAAACTTTGTCTAAAACACTGACACCGACACGCAGCAACGGCCTGTTTTGGTTTAGATTATTTAAACTACAAACTCTGGAGTCTGATCTTTTTTTTTATTATTAGGCTACCATTAAAATATATGAATAAGAGAAATAAGAATAAATGACCCCATGCTGACAAATCAAATCCGTTATTCCCCGTTCTCCGCCGACAGACAGGTGGAGGTGAGCGGCCGCAGAAGTATGAATAAACAAAATTAAATAGAACTAAGGAGAACAGCGATGATAGGGTAAATTTACGGCAAGATAATTAAAGTCCGGGGAAGAAGAAACACGTTTTCAATTAAAATATCTACAAACAATCAAACTGTGAGCGGGAAATTAAATGAAAAACTTCAGAAAATCATAACAACAATGAATAAAAAATAGATAATAATCTTCTTCTTCTTTTTTAAAGGTGACTCTTGGTTTAACTTTGATCACGCGGGTCCAGATTAGATGTAAATGACTCTCAGTTAAATTACCTTCAATAGATTTATAATATCAATTTGATATAAATGATCAGATTTATCATCCCGGAACAAAACCAATCAGAGGAGGAATTGATGAAGCAAGATATTGGTTATCAATCAATCTGTTCATATAGATCCTACCTGTTGTAACGATCCGCTGTCCGTTAGATCGCACTCATCCCCGTGCACTCTATGCGCGTGTCCGTGCGTAACTTGGTCTGAGCTGTCTGTGGTGTGTTTGTGGGACGATGCCGCTTTTATACCGGGTTCACACACACACACACACACACACACACACACACACACACACACACACACACACACACACACACACACACACACACACACACACACACACACACATTCATGCTGGAGAGTAGCCTTCACGGACGGGAGGGGGGCAATTAGCATATCGGGGCCCCGCCCTCCCGGCACGCGCCATATGGTGCATACGTCATTAAAACGGCCCCGGGGATCACGTGACAAATCTTCCATTTGTACGAGCCAAAGACTCTCTCTCTCTCTCTCTCTCTCTCTCTCTCTCTCTCTCTCTCTCTCTCTCTCTCTGTTTCTCTCTCTCTTTGTGATGAAAGTTGACCATCTGTCCACAAACACACACACAGACATGCGTAATGTGTGTGTCATGTGTGATGATCGTATGATATTTAGAGTGTACAGATTCAATATTACTGTTGATTAAGATGAATGATTGATTATATCATCTGTGACTGATCAAAAACATCAGAAACATTAAATCTGAGTCGACTCCAAGACCAAACTCTCAGGGGCCCGACTCGGCCCCTGGAGGGATGGACTGACCCACAGAGAGAGAGAGAGATTCAATCAGAGAGAGATTATTATTAAATTATTATTATTATTATTTATTTATTTTACTAATTAATTTTTAAATGAATTTAATTAATTGGCCCGATAAGAAGCCAGATGGTAATAGATTTTATATTTCCTATTTTGTTTCTGGAAAATTTCCTCAAATTCTTGAGAAAATAAACTTTAGTTTTCCCGGGATGAAGACATAATTACTTAGAGATGCGCCTGAGATTCACATCACACAGTAGGTGGTGGTTTGCTGAATGATCGGCATCTCTGTCATTATCCAGTAACCATGGAAATGCTGAGCACCGCAAAGCTCGTCAGCCTCTCAAACTCTTCTTAGATGACTCACATGTGTTTATAGGTATATGAAGTTATTTCAGCCTTGATTGAAGAGCTCTGATATGATATGATGATGCACTGATCAATACTTTCTTCCTCTGGCACTGCTATAGCTACTGAATGATTGCTCGATCTCGCTGTATGTCTATATGATATGACCTCTAGTGGCTGTAGTGATTATGACAGCAGCAGAGGGGGAGGTGCAGTAAAGTAGTATAGAGCCTATGAGGAGCAACAAAGTCCAGTGAAGGATGATGTTGGGTTGACAAAAAACAACCTGTATGTTTGTTTCGGTCTGAGGACTTGTTGTGAAGTGTCCCAGGGCTCTGTACTTGGATGTGATCAATCACAGCAGTGTAATTTCCACTTCTATGCTGATGACACTCATATGTACAGTAGCTAAACATAGAAGCTGATAGATGATCTCAAATTGTCAAATCAGCGGCCAGTGTGTCTGCTGTGAAAAGCTGAATGGATGTCACAAACATTTCGACGACCTTTTCACTTTCAGAAGAACAAAGGTAAAATTTTGACAAGAAGCAATCTTCGAGGCTGAAAAATGAAACTAACTGGAAGTAGGCTACCCAAAACCTGGCTGGCTCCAAAAGCGAATCAATCCCCATAGTAATAGCAAAATGACCAACTTTACAGCAGAAATTAACATGTAAAATAAAACTGTTTTGGACTTCATGACAACTGAACTGAGGTCGATTTCAGAAAAACCAACCCATCATGTCCTATACCACCAATCATAAACTTATACTGGATCTTAATGTAGTCTAATCTTGTTGTTATTGTCGTGTCTTATCATTGTGATTTTCATTGTTGCTTTTGTGTCTTTAATAGTGTGAAACGGCATTGCTGTTTTTTTTAATGTTGTGAAATCTTGTTATTGTTGCCGTGGAAGATGTTGTTTTGTGTTTTTATGTTCTCTTTCCAGCCCAGGGACTACAGACGAAAATTAGCCTGAGCTAACTCGGCTGAGAGCTGTGCACTGTCCCTGTCAAAACAGAACAAATACATTTCTATACAAGTCACTTGTTTAAATTTCATAATGGATTACATTTCTGCATAATTGTAGGTGTGGCCTCTGAGCGACGAAGGCTATACATCTCATCTTTATTCACAGGCAGAGACATTATAACTTATAACGTAACATTTGTCCTATTTTCCATGTGAACAACACTGACAGGAAATAGTGTTTGATAAGGTGCGCTATTATTTCCATGAAGAGGCAAAGTCATGGCATAACTTCCTGTCTAGCCTCTTTTTTTATTAACTCGCCTCAGTAATTCAGGGCAGTATCTTGGTCTATGATAATATCTACCAAACATCACAGCTTGGTTTCACCGATATCCATAAAACTCACCACTTCTCTCTCCTGCAGTCAGTATTTTAACTCTCTGGTTGTTTCCTGACAGTAAAATGTTTGTAATAAAACTCATGACGACACCTGTCCACACGACTTCCTGTCCGCTCTCCATCAACTCCGATCGATGGAAAAGAGGCCGTGGACTTTGGACCGGGCCGTTCTCCAGTGAAGAGGTCACTATGGTGACAGTGAACCAGTTGCTAAGAGGTTACCAGGCAACATGAGAGGACCTGTGTGTCTGTCCATCAGCGAGGATCCTCTGACAGGTAATGGTTAACGCAAAAAATCAATCTCTGCTGTTCAGCTCAGGATTAACAAAAAAACAAAAAACAGAAACGTGCAAAAAAAAGAAGAGAAAAAATCATGTAAAAACAGAAATAAACTTTCTTATTTGAAGTTTTTGACACTTTTTAGATTGAAAAATTGATTGAAAAAAACCTGCAACAGGCCACTTCACAGTTTGTGTATCTACTGTTTTGTGCTGAGCAGGTTGTCTACACTTTTCTTAGACTATATTAGAAGTTTTTTGATATGAATCAATTGTAAAGAAGCTGCTGGAAGCCCTGCGCTGTTTTTCATTAGATAGTTTGTTGGTTTAGCTCAGAAACAGGCCATGGTTTACAATTTAGATTTTGACTTTTAGTTTTAATTAATTAATTTGAACAAGATGGATGAAGAGTCTCAAGTGAAGCAACTTGATGTTGAATAAAAATTATAATTCTACACTGCAGTGTGTGTGTGTGTGTGTGTAGAGAGAGAGAGAGAGAGAGAGAGAGAGAGAGAGAGAGAGAGAGCGAAGGTCAGATTACCCTATTCATACAAAGAACCAGAGACCCACTCTGTACAGCAGCCTTCACTCAGTGTCGACAGGAGAAGATAAAATGTTGACAAACACTTTGATAGTAAACACCTACAACTATAGTATGTTATAAATTGTTTATTTAATATTCATCTGAAATTCCAAAGATTTGAAGTGTCACTTTGTTTACCTTTATCCAACTAAATGAGTAAAAGAGTGTTACAAGAAGTGTTAAGAGAATTTTTAGAGCATTTTTTAATAATCATTTTTTACAAACTATTTTAGCTCCTGTGTGATACATTAAGAAGAGGTTGGTAATGTTATTTGTTGGTTAAATATAGATAATAAATAAGAATAATAAAGGAGGGCTCACAGAGATTTCACCAGTACAGTTTTAGTCAGTGTTTACAGCCTCCAGACTGTTTACATGTGGATCATGTTTGACTCATGTTTGAATGGTGTCTGGTTGTGTCTCTATCTGCCTCTGGATCAACAGATCAAACAGTCGCTGTGAAGAAGATGACCATCAGTTTAATGGTGTTTGGTTTCCCTCTCGTGGTTAAATCAAGATACTGCAGGTCAAAGTAACAGCAGAGTGAATGAAATGCGTCATAGCCCTACAGCCATAACAAATAGACTGTATTACAGTATTGTATTGTGCCCTTTAGGTTGAGAGACAACTTCCACCTTTCTCTAATCTACAAAATGGTGACAGAATTAAATCTGTATTTATTTATATAAACAAACATGAATTCAAACATGATGCAGATGCACTTGTAAACCAAACCAAAGGGCTGGAGGCTGAACTGATAAAATGTCATTGATACTGTTCATGGTTTGTTCAATTCAGTAAAAGTTTGTCAAAGAGCGAGGAATATATTACCCCATCAAACTGAATCTTAAATATGGACTCACAGTTTATCTGTTATGATATAGGTCTGAAATATCACAACTAGATAAAATATAGATATAGAGATAGTCTACAATATACATAGACCAACATAATATACCCTGCAGATACACTTGTGTGTGTTTTTTTTTTTTTTTACATGCATTGAACAAACATGTCTGAATCAGAAAACACACACAATGGGCATACCCTTCAATTCTCCTGCAAAATGAAACATTACAAAACAATGTTATTCCCCCCCCCCCCCCCCCCCCTCCAAAAAAAAAACTATGCTGCATCCTCTGTTTTCTTGTATGTAACAACATCTATTACATGTCTGTCCGTCCTGAGTGAGGGATCCCTCCTCTGTTGCTCACCCTGAGGTTTCTCCAATTTTTCCCTGTTAAAAGGGTTTTTCATGGAGTTTTTCCTCAGTCGATGTGAGGGTCTAAGCCAGGGACAAACTGTTTGTAAAAACAGGCTATACAAATAAAATTGCCTTGCCTTGCCTTGCCTTGCCTCTCTTCCGTTTCGGTCCGGCCACAGCACCGCATCCACATCACATCATCATGTTGCCCTTCTATACTAAAGCTTTGATTGCTAATTGTAAAACTATGTGACAGCCGGTGTTTGCCCATGTGACGAGTCAGTGTGCATAGTAGGGCAATAGGCTTTATGCACAGCTCCACTAGGCTACTTCCTGAATTTAAACAAGCTCCTTTATTTCCTGTCTTACATTATTGGACAAACTGATTAATCCAGGTGTGTCTGACTCTGACCTCAGTAGTCACCATAGATATATATATATGAGTAGTCACAACAATGGTCAGACACACTTGGATTAATCAGTTTGTCCAATAATGTAAGACAGGGAAGGCAAGGCAAGGCAATTTTATATGTATAGCCCGTTTTTACAAACAGTTTGTCTCAAAGGGCTTTACATGGCATCGTAACAACATCCTCTGTCCTTAGACCCTCACATCGACTGAGGAAAAACTCCATGGAAAACCCTTTTAACAGGGAAAAATCGGAAGTTCAGGAAGTAGTGGGGCTGTGCATAAAGCCTATTAACTTTTAAATTTTGAATGACAGTGTGCTCTTTGTGAAAACAAGAGATTTTCTTCATGAAAATTGTGCCAAATGCAGAGAATTGTGTGTAGGGTTTTGAAAAAAGTGGGTTTTTAGAACTGCGATTTGAGTGTAAAGCAGGAACTGTGCTGTTGTGTCTCAAGTACCAGTAGGCCTCTTTGTGTGCAAACAATTGAGAAAAACTGTAGTATCATCTTTCATGCTTGTTTTCCTGTGTGGGTGTGGTGGTGGTGCTCTGTGTGTGCAGCCTCATCCCGGCAGGTGTCGCTGTTCCCCCGCTGCTGCAGGCCGCTGTGGACACGCCTCCCTCCGCCTCCTCTCCGTCCACGCTGCCGCTGCCGCTTCTACCGCCGCTGCCTCTACCGCTTCTACCGCCTCTACCGCCTCTACCGCTTCTACCGCTGCTGCCGCTGCTGCTTCTGCCGCGGCTGATTTCAGGAAGCGGAAGCAGGAATGTTGGAGTGTTTTTAGAAAAGTTTGGACAAGTTGGACAGACTGGGCGCTTGAGACACAAACAGCGGAGAAACATGACGGTGAGTCGCGCCGGACCGCTCACGGTGCTGCTGACACGACGGTAGTGCTGGTTTTACTGGTGCAGGTGAGAGTAGAGCTGCTGCTGCTGCTGTTTGGAGTTGGAGACAGTTTTATGTACCTATACTACTACGACTATCTGCTGTCAGTGCTGTCCTGCGTGTCAAACAGCAGGAACAGCTAAACAGGACCAACGAGACAAGTGTGAGCTCAGGCAGAGAAGAGACACAGGACATGGATGAAACTTTACTTCTTTTTTTATTAGCCTACATCAGAGACCAAAGAGTTGGAGATATTTAAACATCCAGATGTGGCTTCACAGCATGTGTGTGTGAGTATGTGTGTGTGTGGTGGAAGAAGTCCTCAGATGTTTGACTGAACTAGGCCTAAAGTGTTGTAATACTACACATTACACAACAGTAAAGATACTGCATCAAAATACACTTCACTTTTGTTCCAACCTTAAACTACTCATTGTGCAGGACTCTCATTACAAGACAATACACTTTATTTTACTGATTTACACTTGATGCATGAATGTGTAGCCTACATCACTTCCTTTACTTACGAGGAATGAGTAGTTTAAATACTTTAAATACATTTCCTGCTCATACTTAATGTTCTTTGATTTTACTTGTAAGTTTTATAAATGCATGTATGCCACTTTTAATGCATTATTTACTATAAATTGCTACTATTCAGAGCTAAACACATTATAATTTGACTGAATTATACTTTTTGATGTGTAGCTAAATGTGTTGCCCACATCACTTCTTTTCTTCTCTACTCTCTTACTGTATTTGCTTCTGAACCGTAGTGGAGTAGAAGTATAAAGTCTTATTAAATACTCAAGTAAGGTAGCTCTAAATTGTACTTGAGTAGCTGTACTACTTAGTTACTTTTTCCACTGGTCTGAGTGTGGGTTGTTGTTGCTGTTGTGTGTTGATAAACAAAGTGTTGGTCTGTGGAGAAAGAGGAAACCTTGGGTTGCTTCATTAGAGACAGTGAAGCTGCACAGAGTGGTGAAGTAACAAAGTTTAGCAGTTTCAGTGCTTCAGTACGTAAGTTTGAGATACTTGTTCGTCATCTGACTTTACTTTTCAGTTGTACTTTTTATTGCTATTTATTTAGTGTGATCTCACTGTATGTTAGTTTTGCAACAGTTTATAGACTAAGATTAGTTAATCTTGCAATATAAAATACCATAAAATGCTGGTTACTCACTGTTATTATGGTTCCTGTAAAAAGATTGAAAGTCAATGGATTATGTGGACTCAGTTATTTTTTATAACCACTGGGTTATTTACCAAAAATAAAACACTGTTTTGTACTAAAATAACTTTAACACTGGGTCAAAATAACCCATTGTTTTGGGTTTGATTGTTTTTGGGTTTTGGTTAAATCAACTCACCACTGCATCTGTACAGTACTAATGTGGTACTAAAGTACTTTTACTTTAAATACTGCCTGTACATCTTATTGCTCTTTTATTTAACCAACACATTGAATGTCTTCTACTAATAATTCAATATTTGCTACGTACGTACACAGTGATATTTGCTACTTTTACTACTTCAGAAAGAAGAAGTTTCCAGGAACGTTTACATTAAAAAAAAAAGAAAAAAAAGGCTGTAATTAAAAGATGATGCATTGTTAGTTAAAACTGCCCAGACAGAGCAAATGAAGAAGTTAAAAAAGTGACCAGCTACTAACTTACATTGAAGGATCAAGTTGCAGTATATCCGTCATTATATAATGATATAATTTACATCATTATATAACAGTGACAGAGGCTATTAGTGATACATGATATACGTATAATATATTTTCTTCACAGTCCTGAATCTTTAGCTTTTAAATGCAGTACTTGTGCTTGAATTGGAGTGTGTGGATACTGCTACTATTTGACTAATTGACTCTTTCTACCACAGAATTTGGATGTTTTTCTGAGCGTGTTTTTGAATGTTATCTGTGTGTGTTGTTCAAACACCTGACAGCTTTGCTTTCACTTCACACCTATGATGCACTTTCATCATTGATTAATCTAACCCATTACTTATCAGTTCATACCACAAGGGAGGCAACTCATCCTCCTGTTATTGCACCACAGTGTAAAAATACATTACAGTGAGGTCTTGTGCATAATGTAAAGTATTATCAGCAAAATTTACTCGTTTAAATTTCACATTTTAATTAGATGATTATCAATACATGTGGATGTGTTGTTTTATTGCTGCAGTTGGTTGAAATGGAGCTGATTTTAACTACTCCATGGACTACATTTGGTACATCATATTTAATGAATCCACCATGCCTTTTTTTAATATTAGAAGTTTAAAGCTTCAAATTGACCAGAAACTTTTTAAGACCAATGCAGAAGTTTGTCTGAAGTAAGAAACAAAACAAAACAAAGAAAAAGCCAGGTGCTAAATTGGAACATCAAAACAGCTTTTTCCTGTTTTAAACATAAAGTCGCAGTCAGAGTTGTATTCATATTCAATAGTATAATTTATATTCAAACCCAACTGGTTGACCAAGGTTTTCCTCTCCTCCAGTCATTCTCTGTGGGAACTGCTCCGTTCCCTCAGGTTTTGACCTCATCCTGTGAAGTGGCTTCAGACAATGCCTATTATGAATTGACATTATAAAAATAACATTGAATTGAAATTGAATTGAATATGACTAGACCTGCACCTCCTGATATTATTATTAGCGTTATTTTCTGTCATGTTATGTCATCTCCAATTTCCTGGAGTGCAACCTCTCCTAATGGCTTGAATATTTGAATACATTCAAATATGAATCAATTTACTGTCCTCTCTGAAAAAGTAAAGCATCAAATCATCACATCTAAGGAAGCTGAAATCAGACGATATGTGGTGACATTTTTTGTTTGAGGAATCACTGAATGAATCAATCAATTATTAAAATACAAGTCAAGGAAGACTGTTTGATTGATTACTCAACCTATTACAGCAGCTAAACCTGAGCTAAGTTTGTCCTTGGTGTAGTACAGTAACATTTCAGTGAATGAGCAGGTGAATTAGGCACCAGTTGAGGGAGTCCTGCAGTAAAAGTGACATTAAAAGTACTTTTATAAGAATAACAAGTATCTAAAGTAGTCGTGAATGTAGAGAAACAACCCTATGACTATATATAACAGTATACACGAAACTATACTACCCTATATTCATCTTATAATTATTGTTTATGCTCATAGGCTATATGTGGGCGAACAGATCAACTATTTGATCTATCATTAAGCTCAATTAAAAGTTTTGACAGTGCATCATGCATTCCTCATGTTTTGTACGAGGAGTCTCTATTTGTAAAGCAGCTCAAGTTGAATAGAGTGAATATAATGGAGAGAAAGTAAAGTGCTTTTGTGGAGCAGAGATATAAAGTGGATCCTTTGTTCAGTTTTTCTCTGATCCTCTAGCGTGTCATCCCTCAGTTTGCTCTGACAGTGACGTAACGGTGATGCAAACAGACTGTGGCCCACTTTTCCCGTTGCTCTTGTCTTGAACTGTGTGTGTTTACCCCGTGTCCTCCTCCGTCAGCGATGAGAGGAGTTTCAATGAGTGTTTGCTGCTGTGCTCAGGAAACAGTCTGTGACAGTGGGATTTCATTCATAACGTCCGTGACCTGGGTGTCTGGTTTCTGTCTGAGCCGACAGGTCGACCCACAGACACACGGACACACAGTCAGTCAGTCAGTCAGTCAGTGGATCACAGTTTACAGTAACAGTAAACAGAGAAAAAAGAAAACCCCTCGTAGTAAAAGCTCTGGAAATAGATTTACATCTGCTTATGTAATGTACAGCTGCAACTAACAGGTCTAGTTCATGTGTAAAAAAATTTGATAATCAAATAAATGAGTTAATGATTAAGAACAGTAACCGGTCGTTAAGAGAACAGGACAAACCGAAACATCACAAGGAAACTGCAACAGGCCCCCCCCCCCCTATTTTCTGGGAATAAACAGAGGTGACAGAGGTGAACTGGTTTGCACTGTTGTCTCGGAGCGAGAAAGAGTTTTAAAATGTTCTCTCTGTGGTCTCGTGCGTTCGTCAGCTTCCTCCCTCCCACAGACCAAACACACGCACATTTGTTTGATTGGCGGCGGCTCTAAATTGTCCATAGGTGTGATTGTGAATGTGAGTGTTTGAGTAAACAACAGTGAACTGGTTGTCAAGTCAACAAGATGCAGTAGCCTACGTGAAAATGTCAACGGGAAGCTGTGACGCATTCATGCATCAATCAATCAATGGCACGGTGGACCAGTGGTTAGCTCTGTCCATCCCCCTGGTGTTGAGTTTGCAACTCGTTCCTCCTACACTCCCAAGATTGATTCATTGATTCGTGACTGATGACTCTAAACTGTCTATAGGTGTGAGTGTGTGTGTGTGAGGTTGTGTGTCTTTACATGTTGGCCCTGTATTATTGACTCCAGTATAATAGATGGATGGAAACAACTGATCCAACTCAAACAAGCAATTGAATTGATTTTAAAGATATTGTAAAAATAGAAATGATAATAACATCCACATAAAATAATAATTGATTACAACTGAACTGATTACAGCTGTTCCAATGCTGCACATAATGATTATCGTATTATTATAATTAGGTGTTAGTTGTGGCAGTATATTCAGGACAACGGAGGCAGATGAAGTGTTAACTTCAGTGACCTTAAAACCGCAGCAACCAACAACATAAAAAAATATTCAAAAATAGAGTCTAAGAATAGCTTAGATCGGGAATTATTCAGGTAAAGAAAACACTAAACTTTCAGTAGTTAACAGCTCTGGCTTAAGAAGAAGAAGTGAGTTCACCAATGATGTCTAAATGTCTAAATGAGTCTCATCACTCTCGGCTGTGGAGGAGTCACTGTCCTCACTGTGTTGTGTTGTTTTCTGACATTCCAGTTTGTTTTGCATTTACAAGAATAATCTAAAAATAAACCATCCCCTCCCTCGCTCCCCTTCTCTCTCTCTGTCTCTCTCTCTCGTACAGGAAGTTGTTCTGTTCTTCTTTCTAAACACTTGTTTCCTGTTTCACACGTTCTCATTTGGATTTGGCTGCACGCTCCTCTTTTTTTTTCTGTGTGTGTGTGTTTGTTTGTGTGTACAGTATGTCCCTCTTCCTCTCCATCCTTTTTTCTCTGTTCAGAAGCACTCGTATGTTTTGTATTTGCCTCCCTGCTTCAGCTTTGTCCCTTTCATCTCCTCATTTTCTCTTTTATTCACATGGAGATTCATTTCAGGGGGAAATGCCAAAAGGCACTGAGAGGCTGCTAAGGCTGCTACTAACACTAAACAGTAAATGCATTGATTATGTTTAATATTAACCCATTAATTCTCCCAAATTCACTGAATACAGCTGCACACTATACTTTTTGCATTGTCATTTGATGTGCAACATTGTTAAAAAAAGAAGAAGAAAAAGACCTATAATAGCTGCTTTGAATTCAGTGCTGATAGCTAAAGAATGATTTTCACAACATCCATGTTTCCAAATTTGTGTGTGTGTGTGTGTGTAATCTCAGCTGGTCTCCGTGTGGGTAACTTATAAATAATAAAATCCACTTCTCAACTTCTCATCTCACCACAAACTTGTCTTCACTCTGTTTCATCCCTCCAGTGTGGGAGACATAACTGTTTGTGTGGAGCTCGACTTTGGAGGGGACCTTAGAAAATCAATTGAAAATCAATGGATCATCCAGCTGTATGACTTTATAACATCTCTCTCTCTCTGTCTCTCCTCAGGCCTGTTACCTGTTAGTGATGTTGCTGTAGAGTCGTCAGTCTCCTCTGACTGACTGACCCCAATCAGACACACAGACAGGTAGATATGGAGAGTGGAGCCATGGAAGTGGACACGACTGCTGCTCCAGGTGGGTTATCTTACCACTTTCAATTGTTTTTAACAGTAAAAATAAGTCACATCAACTAATGAATTGATGAAATAGTCGGCTCGATGTAATAAACATGTGGATATGTATATTTAAACTGTATATATTTTATAATAGGCTATAATTTCTTCTTTATTTTGTCTTAATTTATATTTACTTATTATTGAATTTTAATAGGCCTACTTTTACTTTGTTAGCTATCCATCCCTTTGTTCTTTGCCCTATACACCAACTCATTGTAGGTGTGACAACTATTGGGCAATAAAAGCTGTTTTTATTCTGATTCTGATTGAAATTATTTGCTAAAGTAATGAATAAAAAAACACCCTGCCCCAGTATGTAATATAAATACAAACTTGACTAAATGGACTATTCAGTTGTATGGAAGAAATATGCCTGTGTTTGTACTTGTACTGTAACAGCCACCTTAAAGTGTGAATCACTGTTGTTTGATGGTTGGTTGTTGTTTTGTGTGTTACAGTTCATTATAGGTGAGCTTCAGGTGACTGCCCCACACAGCCTTACCTGGCACAGTGTGTCTGCAAACATAGGCTACTGTATCAGAAATATAACGAAACACATCACATGGTCACATTAATGTTTGCTCAGTCATGTCTTTATTATTCCTTACCAAACAGGTGGCTGAAAAGAACAGTTAGCTGACCCAGATGCAGGGCGAGGACTGATGTGTGCTCTACTCTTGTGTTGTCTCACTGAATCAGTTGCAGTTTCTGTTTGTCAGGTTGAGGACCTGCCAAACCTGATTGATGACTTCACACTTGACAGGCTGACTGATTATTTGTTTGATCGATCCTCAGACACCAGCGAGGGGTCAGAGCGCAACATAGCCTGTCTGAGGCGTCGGGCCTGGGCCCAGAGCAAAGACTCTGTCTGGCAAAAATCGGAACAAGAGCGCCATGGACCCCAGGAGCCCCAACAAAGCCAGAAAGATGGGGATGCACAGAGACCCTCTGAGGAACCAGGTTAGAAAGCGCTCACCAAAGCAGTGTTGTGACCTGGGGATATTGTGAACGTCAACCGTATTATTTAAAAGAAAAATATTTTACTTCAAGTGGATCAGTATTCACAACAGACACCCAGTCCCCTCCTTAGCTGAGGGCCAGAGGCGGGGCTGAATGGGACCTATTGTCATGGTCTGCCTTTTGTTTTATCTTCATTGTAACCCTAACCCAACTCACTGTATAGATAACATGAAGTTGCCAGATAGAAAGTCCAGTTGTATGTTGCATTGTACTTGGAACTGAAAAGCAGTGTCCCCACATTACATTAGGCTGTTTGTCCGCCAGAGAGCTTTTAATGTGAAAGTCTCCCATTTAGTGCATGTCTCAAGTCTTTAATAGCTTAATTTGAAGGATTGTTTTTAAAATATGTGCATTTAAAAAAAAACAAGCAGGTTTTTCAGTGTCTAAAATATAGAGATTTACTCTTATCAACATTAGCATTGTAGCTAAAGTGGTGCCCCAGTGCTATAGTGCCCCAGGTAGTATGGGGTAAATACTACACTGACCAATGTCCAAGGCAAAACCCTTGTTGTGCCATTGTAAATTGTATGTAAATATGGGTTGATGCAGAAATATGCTAAGCTTGCTTTTTTTTTATTATTAGTGAAATATTACAATTGCCTGATTGGCTGTTTAAGGCGGCCACCAAAGTTTTCAATTTAGTGCCACCATCTGGCCAAAATCATAGGCTAATGTCCGATACATGCACTGTAGGCTACTGAACTTTAATGTTTTTGGCTTTCTTTAATTACAAACAGCCTTTGGAAACTGTACTTTTAATCCTTTTCAAAAGTGAAGATCTGCTGCTTTCCTTTAAAACATTTTGAAGGTGCCACTTGAACTCGTGAAAACTGCAATTGGCATTTTTTGCTGATCCATAATTTAAAAAAAAAAAAAGGAAAAAAAAGACCAGGATGTGGTTTGGGGTCATTATTCTACATTGCTGTGGAATTGCAGCCTGCTGGTAGCATTTTGTGAGTAACGCACTGACTCTGGAAACGCTGTAATAGTTTTACAGCATGTTGTAATCACTGTTGCGTATAGCATCTGTTCGCTTATTACTTTAACTTGTTCGTCTGTCTCTCTCTGTCTGTCAGGGCGAGTCCCTAACAATATCACCAACTGGCTGATTGAATGCAGGTACAGTAACCATTATCTCTTGATTAAAGGACCAGTACCAATGTTTATAGATAGATAGATAGCCTAGATAGATAGAAAAATATTATATTGTGTAAAAAAATGTAATATAGCAGTGGTTCATTGTTTTGTTTACCTGGTGTCCAGTATTATGTGTGTATTTAGGAGCAGTGTTATCAGGTGCTGACGTAGAACCAACACACAGCCAACGCCTAGACATATAATTCACAGAACACACACACACACACACTCGCACACAGAAATATCAGACCAACGCCCAGAGATAGGGCACATAGAGAGCAGTGAAGGAGAAGAAAGAAAGTAAGAAAGAAAGAAAGGAAGAAGCTGACAGAAGACGGGAAGGAAGGCAGAAAAAAGAAAGGAGGGTAAACAGAGGAGGGGTTAGTCCTGCTGAGTCAACACTGTTATCACACACACACATACACACACACACACACAGTACGAGCCGCTGTCGCTCATAACCCTCCAGCTCTGACGTGTCCTCAGCAACATCACCATGGCAACATGACCGGCAGAATCAGAATCACTTGTTGCTGTAGCAACCGGTGCCAGAGACACACGGGGCCGGGGGCCAACATGGCAGCCAGTGGAAAGTGGGTGGATCAGGGAGCACTGAGGCTGCGCACTGTTACACAACTAACTAACCGTGTGTGTGTAAGTGTGTGTGTGTGTGTGTGTGTGTGTGTGTGTGTGTGTGTGTGTTGAATGGTGTCATGAAGTTTGTCCCATTGATAAGAGCGACAGGTTGTGTAACTGCTCAGTGTTTCCAGTTGCAGTTTGCAGCTCAGACCCGCTAGCTCACTGCTACTGTCAACTAGCCTGACCTGTCAGCTAACTAGTTAGCCTGGGACAACCAGTCTGGTTAGTAAGTAAGTTAGAGCTCCTGAGATAGGTACCAAGGACGGGAGTTAGTAGTGTGAGGTCTTGCCTATTTAGTCAACAGTAACTATAACAAAAAACCCTAGTCTGACTGGGAGTTAGTTAGCTAGATAGTTAGCTATATAGTTGACTAAGTTTTAGCTCTAACGGACAGTTAACTTAGCTTTCTTGAGTTTAGTCTGACAGACAGTTAGCCTGGGTACTTAAACTTAGTCTGACAGACAATTAGCCAAGGTTTCTTAAGATTAGTCTGACAGACAGTTAGCTCAGGTTACTTAAATTTAGTCTGACAAACAGTTAGCCAGGGTAACTTAAACTTAGTCTGACAGACAGTTAGCCCGAGGTTACTTAAACTTAGTCAGACAGGCAGTTAGCTGAGGTTAGTCCCACAGTTAGCCTAAACTTAGTCTGACAGAAAGTTAGCCTAGGTGAGGCTTACAGTAAGCCTAGGTGAGGTTTAAGCCTAAGCCTATGGGTCAATTAGCCTTTGCCCATAGGCAGTTAGCGACAGCCTCACATGCAGTTAGCACAAAGATATTGCTAGTACTGGAATTGTTGGCAGGCAGTTAGCCCTGGATATTTGCCGCACCCTAGCTCCCAGGAAGTGAGTGTTTGGATAGTTATGAGATACTTGCTATAGTTTAACAGGCAGTTGGCCTGGGATATTGTTTTCTTAGCCCAGATTACCTAGGTGGTACTGTAGCATAGCCTACTTAATATCCTTATTAGAAACTAAGATACTTTGCCTTAATTTAGTCAGAGTGGGCGTCAGCCTTGCAACATTTTGCCAAGGATCAGCTCAAGTTGTGATAGTGTTGACCAGTCCTCTTTTGCTAACCAGGATTTAGCCTAATTCTGAGTGTCTTTGGATAGTTTCAAGGATGACGGTATCTTTTATCAATGAGGAATTACTTTAAGATAAGTTTTCAGGTTTTTGCATTGAATTATTTTTAAGGGTTCAGTCTGAGATGCTACAGCCTGATGTAGACAACATTAGAAGTGTATAATTTCTATGTAAACCAACTTGCACATTATTTCGAGATGACACTGTATGGCCATACACGTAGGCTACTCTTGTCGTCACATACGATACATGTTACGATACGATGCCTAGTGATGCGGCCAAGTCATTTACACATGCAATTTGTGCGAACAGGAGCTGAGCAGACCTTACTGCTGTGTTGGGTTTGTTTTTGAATTGTCACTTTATGGATTGGGTTGATGTGTAACTTTCCTTCTCTGTCACTTTGTTTCATGTCCAGGACTCCCCTCGCAGCCTCTCTAGATGATCAGAGCGCTTCTCCCAACAGAGGTAATCAACCTTTTCTATAGGTTTCTTTTACAGTGGCCTGTTGGGGCATGTTTCTGTTTTTTTTTAGATCAGTCATGATATTGTAAAAGCCTGGTTCACCTCAGGTCTTACAGTATGTGTCAGAAGTGATTGAGAAATTCTTACGCTATATGGCTATAGCTACTTCACTGACAGGATTTCACAACTGCTCTGTGTGTACTGTGTGTGTGAGAACAGGAGCCTTGAGGAACGGCTGCAGCTTTGAAGATGACCTTTCACTGGGAGCTGAAGGTCAGTACATAAAAACACTCACAATACAAACGAGATTAGAGATTTCTGCTCATTGTTGAGGGTTTCCTCCTTTGTTGTACTAAATCTGTATTTTTGAGTGACACAACCGACTTGAGGGAGATTTTGTCATCGTCTAGTTCTCCATTTCACCCGTAGTTCAGATGAGAAGGTTGATTTTGACAGGGCTGCAAATCAAATATTAATCATTTAAATCACTATTCGAGAAGTCCTCCCGAGTCTAATCTAATGTTTTCAGTTAAATCATTAACTGCAAACTTTGCTGAAATGGAAATAGAGAAGTGTGACAAGCTGTGTTTTAACCCTCACGTCTGCTTGTCACCTGTATGTTTTCAGCTTCAGTGCTGAATGGTTGTGAAGTCCTTTTTGGTCGTCATTCGTGTTGTCAGCAGTGAGTCAGGGGGAGAGGTCTGCATGGTAATAGAGGTAGAGTTGACTATTGGCTTATAAGACTTAAGATAGATATCTAAATTATCCGTTGCACAAGACTAAGAGTCTTGTGGTGAATGCTAAAACACAGGTGGTGCTTTTGAAAACGGTAATAAAGGAGCAAACAGAGGGAGTGTTGAATGTATGTTTGTTTCACTGGTATGTATGCCAGCTGACTGGTGATGGCGAACTACAGCTGCCTGACTGAAACAGCCAACAGGCTTCACTTCACTTCATAAAGTATTCACAGGATCACAGGGGACATTGCATTTAGATACAGGCAATAGATGATGTTTTTTTGTGAGCTGATTGGATGCTTATTAACTTGTCCAACATCATAATACGTCCATTCATTTTTCATAAGTCTCACTTGACAAGACACATTTTGTTCAGCAACTGACTGATTGTGTTTGTTGGAGATCTAACTCTGCACTGAGAAGCCTGGGATTATTACTCTTTGCACACAAAAAAATGAATTATATTCCTAAAGTCAGGATCAACACATTCCATATTTTTGTGAGTTTTTACAAGCTCTGCCAGTTTTGTCCTCCTTCTGCCCCTGAAGATGTTTCGTTAATACGACTCCTGATGTCTGACAAACACAACAGTGTCAGCAGAATCAACAGAGCACCATGTGATTCACTGCTCCATCTTCATTCCTCAGTCCTGGTTCTTTATGAAGGAAAAGTAAACAGTCACAGAGGTGTGGAAACGCAATGAATGCTTGACTGGCTGTCTTCGTGGTGTGTGCGTGTGTTCTGATCATTCCTGTGATCTGCGGTGAATACGGGGGTAATGGTCCTGAAGCAAGAGGTGGTATTTGTTATTGAGTGAACAATAGACTGTAATGGCTTTATGTTGAGGAGCTGAACACTGACATGTTGTGGGGTCTGTGTGTGTGTGTGTGTGGTCGGGCGGGTCAGCTGGAGGAATTAGGTGGATGAATAGATGCTAATGATTTGAGGCTAAGAGGTCAGAAGTATCCTGTTCCTGAACTGGAGCTACAACATACAGTAGTACTGTAACTGTAGTTAATGTCGACAAATTTGATTAAAAACTTGCATAATAAAAAAGACAATAGCAGCTGCTCCACTGTTGACACCCATATAATGTGTTAAAACAATTAAGAGGTATTTACAATAACTCGTAATACTACTACTGTATGTCCCCAACCTGAACCTTTGAGCTAGTAAACTTCTACAGTCAGTGCAATCACTGTTACTTTGTCGCACTTCACAGCAAGTCTCTACAAGTTACTCTTCGATAAACATTAGAAGAAGCTTGACGATAGATGGATTAATCACCAAAGACTGGAGGGAGAAATGCTCAGCTATTTTACCAAAGAGCTGATTCTCAGGAAGACATAAAAGTTCAAAGTTAATTTTAGTCGTCTTGGCCTATGGTATGCCACATCTCGGCTTCTTCGCAATAAGAGCCAGCAGACTGACATAAAAACTGTCTAGACAGGTGTTATGAATCAGTCCACAGAGATATTGAAGTACAGGATTTTATTAAATCGAAATCCAGTGTCAAATCCACTTACCAGATCTGAATCCTTTCAAATCCTTCATTGTATTTTTTCATTTTTCAACATATGTGAGCAACTTGAAGCCAAACCGCAGTTTTTTAGTAGCAGTCTGATGAAATTTCTAAGTTCTAACCTGATACATGTGCAATTTTTATTGAGATAATGGCCTGATCGCCTCTCAACCGAAGAGTCACCACTTTTCTTATCCCTGTTAACTACAAAACACAGTGAGGCCGATGATGTCTTTCACTCGCCATCCAAAATCACGAGTTAAGGACTATTGATGAGAGCCATTTTGATTAGATGATCGCTTCGCAAAATTTACTGAATTAAGAAACCTTTGGCTGGTTAACAGTTAGAAAGAAGTATACAAAGCATTTTATGTTTTATTGCATATCAAAATCAAGAATAAGTTGTGGTATTTAGAGTGTGACTGAAAAACTGCTGGCATTGTATCAAAAATTTTTATGTCAGGTTTTATGAGTCTAAATCATGTGTTGTTAAAATGAGCTAATGGCTTTGTGTTAATGTGGGCAAGGCATGTGGATGAAAAGATAATTGTGCACTGTTAAAGTTTGTGTGAAGTATTTGTTGAAAACCTGAGCAGCCTCTTTAGTTGAGTGAATCTGTCTGCTTCCTGTGTTTGCCAGATTCTCACCTCGTGTTGTTATGGGCTTACCTTTACCGCCTTAATTATACTGAGTCATGTTGAGGTATGACAGAAGTGGCTTTTGTCTGTCTGTTTGAAATGTCATGTATGAACAGATCCTAATGGGCTGTAATGTTGTCATGACAGGACGGGAGGGGATTAAAGTGTTAAAGTGGGAATTAGAAGGAAGTGAATTAGTAAATTAAAAGGGTCGTGGAGAAAAGGATGGGAGTGAATTAGTGAATTAGTGTAAGGAGGCATGCCACCGCCATTTTGGCTTCTTTAATCCAGCTGTCTGTCAGGGAAGAAACAACTGAACATTCAAAGAAGGTTGAATGAATTCAGATGAAATGGGGTGGAAAAGACAGGGAGAGACACACATACACACTCAGGTGACAAGTCTCAACAAGTTCATATTAACTGGAAAAGAAAATAACTGTCACACCTACAGCTGATGATGACTTTCACTTGTCTGAGAAACTGAGGGTCAACAACCTGCCTCAGCTATTTTATCTGCTGAAGCGAGCTTCAGTAGCTAACAAAAGGAAAGCTTCATGCGTTGGCTGATTAGGGCTGCTACTAACCATTATTTTCATTATCGATTCATCTGTTGTTTATTTAAACGATTAATAGATTAGTTGTTTGGTCAATAAAATGTTAAAAAATACTGAAAAATGTCAATCAGTGTTTCCCAAACCACAAATGACGTACTCAAATCTCTTGTTTTGTCCACAAACCAAAGAGATACTCAGTTTATTGTCATAAAGGAAATATAGCAGAAATATTCACATTTAAGAAGCCGAAATCAGAGAATTTGGACTTCAAAATAGTTGACAATTAATTTAATAATCAATTATTGTGTGATTAATCGATTAATTGTTGCAGCTCTATGGCTGATTATTTTAAAATCCTTCTGGCTGTTAAATTCGAAAATGAAGATTATTCTTAAAAAGAGGCTTGAATATGCTTTTCTGTCATTTCATACATAAGAAATATGAAGCTAAAGTTAACAGATCCCAGCCAAGTTAGCATGTTGGACTGGTACATGAGTTAATCTGGAAAGTATTGACGGATAAATTGATGCTAAACATAATTCTTAAGACTTGACAGACTCCATGTAAATTTTATTGACAATAGTTGTTTTTATTGATTTGAGTAATATGTGTCTTTTTCTCCGCAGCCAACCATCTTCAGTCCAATAACAACAAAACTGAACCTCGGTGAGTTCCCTTTTAAATGTTTTCTTTACATTCACACATGGCCAGATTAACCCTGCGAGAGGCCTGCAGAAAGAATTAATAGTCAGTAATTCTGATAATTGATAATTGGCCAGAAATACACTAATACTAGCTTCTTGAATGTACAGTATTTGCTAGATCCCAGTTTTCTGTGAGAGCAGTTTCATCATTTTTGTTTTCCATTGTAAAATGAATCAGTTATTAAGTAAAAATAACTGTCATACTTATGAGAATATGACACGTGGTTCCTTTGTAATACTGGAGTCATAAAATGAAGGGAGGTGTTGCCGAAATAGTTTCTGACAAATTGGCTTCTGACGTCCTTCGATATATTAAATGAAAAGTCCCAGATGGTTGATGCACCAGTTTGTCCTCTCTGCATGTGTGTTAATGTTCTGTGTGTGTGCATGTTAATGTGTTATGTGTAGTTTTGGTCTTGCGGCGGATCAGAAGAGGAGTCAGTATAAAGAGAGAGGAAGAAGTATGAACTCCACAGGATCTGGCAAGAGCAGCACAGTGTCCAGGTCAGTTCACCTCAGCGGTCTTCAGTCAGGCTCATGGAGATTTCTGCAGGAAGTAACACAGTGACCTCGAGTTTTAGCTTTAAACTTTTCCCTACAGTACCTCCTCTTTGAGTGCTGATGTTGTCAGTAAACTAATGATTATCAGTATCTTAATATGTAAGGTACGCTAGAAGATTTGTATTTGAAGGATTTACTGTTGAACTAACTCTCCGTGGTGGATATTACTCTTTGGGAGGATGATTTAATGGCAGTGGGTGGGCATGGGTGTTGTTGATGGTGCCTGGTTTTGTGCATTGTTCCAGCAGTTGGAGGTGAAAGTGTGTGTGTGTTCGTGAATGTAATGGTTCATAATGGGCTGTGGGTGATGCATAATGGGTAATCCATCCTCTGTTGTATGTGGTTGATACAAGGTTTGGGAGGTTTGTTTCTGTGTGAGTTAGGATGAAAAGCTAACAGTGCAGTGACGTATAAAAAAAAACATCATCAGACCTTCAGGGATCCACTTCAGAGATTATTGAAGAATAGGCTGATGATTATTAAGGTCTGGATCAACATTGAAACAGCTCTTGTTGACTGTAATTGATCCTCTTGTTCACATTGGCCATTGTAAGATCCCTTCCTAATGTGCTTTCGCTGGAAGTGGTGGGAGATACAAAATCACAATCCCTCCATCAGTGCAAAAAATGTATTCTTCCTGTTTTCCTTATCTGGAGCTGACGTCAGGCTTCACTGACTCGTTTTGGATGATATCCAGTTGACCTGTCTGACTCAGACAACATGAAGTCTCATGTAAGCGTTGGATAAACTTTTGAATCCAGGAATATGTCTATTAATAACAAGTATGAACAAGAGTAGAAGTTACAGCAAGAAAAACCTGTTTCAAATTTCAAATTAGTTCATATTGTTTTAAATTAGATGTGAAACACTTTGGATTTGTCATGTAAATGTACATCTTCACTGTCAGTGGATGGCAACAAACAACTTGTCCCTTAAGGGTTCATCATGCAGTCCCTCCAGGAATCTGTGATTTTGTTATTAACAATTATTGCAAACAATGTTGGCCAATTTTACTAGCTTTTTTTTAAACTTATTTTTTTAAATGTTTATTTGCACCACTCCATCAGTTTACCCTCAGCTGTGCTGCACTGACAACAACTGACTTAAATGGTATTATGGAGTCCCGTGGTGGCATTACATGACAAGACACAAAGCACAGTGGTTATTTTATTAAGTAAACTCAGGAGAAAAACAAGTTACAAAGGCGTTACCTGGTTAGCTAACGTAACTGCAGGCTAATGGCGACCAGCCCATAAAAAGCCCATGAACAGGATATTCCTGAGATCCATAGAGGATTATTTTTGCCTCTCGTTACATGTTTTAATTGTCAGTAATGTGAAGGACCAGCTATTTTTAGTGTTTGTGAAAGAAAGCTGTTGCAGAATGAGCTCCACTTAAACACATTTCCAAGATCCTGGAGGGACTGATCGGATCGTCTGCTGCTGGTCAAGTTTCTACTCGTCTTTATCTTCTCTAGGTGGGGCTGTTGAGGAGCTTGGGAAGGGCAAAGCATTGTTGCAATCTCCAGGGGGGAGCGGACGCATGACACTTACTAACTAAATAATGAACAATCTCACTAACAGACTAACCCACTAACAGAAAGCTGTGTGTTAGAATTACTAACGTCCTGTCTGTGTTTTTTAATAGTGTTTCAGAGGTGTTGGAGCAGTCAGAGGACGACCCAGAGGAGATCCTCCTGACCTTGTGGTTAGATTAACTAACTGACCAGCAGACTAACTAACTCACGTAGCTAACTAAGTGACCCGACCGTTTAACTTTAGTAACTGAGAGAGGATATGTGTGTGTGTGTTTGTGTGTGTGTGTGTCTACAGTGTGTCAGAGCTGCTGGACCTGTACGAGGAGGACCCTGAGGAAATCCTGTTCAATCTTGGTTTTGGTCGAGAAGAACCCGACTTGGCCTCCAAGGTTCCTTCCAGGTTCTTCAACAACTCCTCCACAGCGCGAGGCATCGACATCAAGGTACCGACAACAGCAACTTTAAACACAAGTGTACCATGTTCTCAAATCTTTTTAGAACTCAAATTACTGCTACAGAAATTATATAGTTATTATAGTTAAAGCAGAAGTAAGCGGAATATTTGTGTTAATATACTGTGTAAGTCTTATAAAGTTATATCTTCCGACAGCAATCACTTACATAGAGTGTTTGGTCTGAAACAGGGGTCTGTCAGTCACTCTGCTCTGCTGTAAGCCGAGGAGAAAACTGTCCTTGTATCCTACAACCTTTATCCAATGAGGAGAGAGAACGGCATAAAGGGGCAGTCCTCTCTGTGTGTGCAGCCAAGGGATGCGCGTGAATGTGGTGACGTAGGGACGAGGGCGGGGACTGCTAACTCCATCTGCTGATAAGAAGTTAGCCAAAACGACCTGATTTCTTACTTCTGCTTTAACTAAAATCAAGACTGAAACGAAAACTAGCGGTGAAAAAATAATTTAGTAAACTGAAATAAAAATAAAAATGACAACTTTTCCAAAAACGAGAACTAAATAAAATCTACAATGAACAATGCAAAACTAACTAAAACTAAACTGAATTGCAGAAAACATCAGCTTAGTTTTAGTTTTCTTAGAGATGTTAAAGTCACAAGAAAGATAACGCCACAGAGCTCAATATGGGACGACTTTGAGGCGACCCGCAGGTAGATAAGAGTGAATGTAACGTGATGAGGACTGATGGGAACATTTATCCTAGACTTTCTCCTATGAAATGAATGAAATTAAATGAAATGTCCATTTACTTTTGCCTTGCTGCGGAGAAACACACACATGTTTGGCCATAAATGGTCATAATAAATTTCACCTGTAAGACCAGACCAGATCGACTTTTTTGGAGTCTGCTGCCTGGCTTGTCAGTGCCATTAATCACTGATACTATTTTTTAATGACATCACTTCCTGTGGCTGACCTGCAGGTTTATCTGGGAGCTCAGCTGCAGCGCATGGAACTGGAAAACCCCAACTACGCTCTGACAAGTATGTACCACAATTTCAGTTCAAATGTTTAAGGCATTCAAAGGGGCTCCAGCAACACTTGTAATGGAAAAACAACTTTATTCAAATGTTTAAGACTGTAGGATCTGCATCCTTAAAGGGATAGTTCAACATTTTGTCAAATTGGCCCATTGCCATAATCCCTATAGTTTTCGATGTAGGTTTGTTACCTTTAATTGTCTGTGCTAGCTATTTTTAGAACGACGGAGCAGAGCCGCCAGCTGCTCAGAGCTACGCTACGGAGGCTCATGGGATTTCTTGGTTTCCCTCATCAAACTGATTAAATACACAATCAAACTCTCTCTCTCGTGGACAAGTTGTAACCTGCACATTCACCACGCTATGAGATAAGAGTGTAATAATGCTGAAAAATTGCCCCCCACAGGAACGCGCATCAGCAGTTTTGCATGAATTTACCTCGAAAACAACTCAGTCTCATAACGTTCCATTATTATCTCATAGCGTGGTGAATGTGCAGGTCACAACTTGTCCACCAGAGCGTTGTGGAGTTGTTGGATTGTGCATTTGATGAGTTTGATGAGGGAAACCAAGAAATCCCATGAGCCTCCGTAGCGTAGCTCTGAGCAGCTCGCGGCTCTGCTCTGCCGTTCTAAAAATAGCTTGCACCGACAATTAAAAGTAACGAAGCTACTCCTAAGACTATAGCGATTATGGCAATTGGCCAATTTGATCCCTTTAACAACCCACCATCACCTCTGTATTGCAGTCATCTCAAGGAAATTTAAATCGAATGCAACTGGACTTGGTTATTTGTCTAGGAAGACGTTTCACCCCTCATCCAAGAGGCTTCATCAGTTCATGTACGCATCTGACCAGGCTAGGACTGGTCCAACTATCTGGTGTGGAGACCCAGGTATTAAACCTCTGTGGGGGCGTTCACAAGACCGATGATGTCACTGGAGCCCTTTGTGCTCCATGTGCCAACGACAGTCATTGGTGGAAAGTTGGTTTCTACTTCGTTAGTGCCCTATTGTGTTATAATGACAGTCATTGGAGTCACAGGAGGCCAGTTGTGAACAGTTGTTTTTCTTTGAGGCTAGATTGATGAATCTCCTGGGAAGGGATGAAATGGCAGCATTGTAAATTGGAGATAGACACCCACCTGTATGGCAGATGTGTGTGTGTGTGTGTGTGTGTGGGGGGGGCTTAACCCTGTTAATGATGTGAAGCTCAGTGTTTCATGTCCTGAAACTGTAGATAGAGGAAGTGAAGTTCAAAGACTGTGTGTGTGTGTGTGTGTCCTGTTCCCAGTGTTATTGTGGTGTTTTGTGGGGTCCTTCAGCCATATTAGCTGTTCTGCCAATTGCCTGGACAACACCGCCAGCAAGGACAAAGATCTGTTTGTCCCAGACACACACACACACACACACACACACACACACACACACACACACACACACACACACACACACACACACACACACACACTGAGAAAGAGAGACATGCACAGAGAGGGAGAGAGAGAGCGGGAGGGAGGGAGACCTGCTCTGCTAACATCCTGGCCTCTTTTTGTTTTCAAAAGTTCGTTTGCATGAAGGTACTGGCTCGGTAATTAAACACACTGACACACACACACACACACACACACACACACACACACACACACACACACACACACACACACACACACACACACACACACACACACACACACACACACACACACATGGCTGATTCTCTTCTTCTTGACAGTTTTACAGCCATGCTGCTATAAAAGAAAAAAAAAAGAGCTGGACCAAGGATCCTCTGTGTGTGAGAGGATGAATCACTCCGTGGCTGAAAATACATCAGGTCTCTGTAAAAGTTTGATTTTACACCTCGTTGGCTGTTTATCTGGTTTTATCTTGACTCGTCTGAGATAAACAAGACAGTGAATGAGTGTTGTTCAGCCAATCGGTCTTAACACTTTAACACACTTAAACTTTTACTTCTGATTTGACTTGACTTTTTTTTTTATATATCTGTTCTTTTCTGCTTGATTGGGGCTATTTCTGTTTTTCTGTTAGTTCCATCTCTATTTTTGTCTGTAAACTTTCAGTTGCTGTTGCTCTCTTTAGTGAATACATGTGAAAAATATTCACCCTGATTGGTTTACACAGCCTACTTAACATTTCTCACATGTCCACATTTCCGAGGAGGACATAAGGTCTGACATAACTGGTACAACTTAGTTTGTGTTACAGCAGCAGGTTGATGTTAACCTTCACGGTTCATCATTTGTCTTGTCACTTATTTACATAATTTGCATTTGTCCATAAAATAACAGATTCAACCGTATTTCACTCAGCTATTTTGATAAATAGTAAATAGTGAATTAGAATATAATTTGCATTGATCAGCTTGTTACACAATAATCAAATGAGTCTTCACTATGGAGGTGTTGCACCTTTTGAACAGTGATAGTCAGACACGTCTGCTATGACAACATGTGATATACACACAATAAACCACAAATAGAAACACAGTCTGACCCGTCACCATGACTGTTGTTAACAGTGACATGACTGCAGCACTGCGAAGTAGGAACGACCTGAATTGCTCCACTACTGTACGTAAATGTATGACCTGTTTTTAACCTTTGAAAAATGGCACAATGAGGAACAGGAGCCGTCTTTAGTCTTACATCTGTGTTTGTCAGACTGTTGTGAACGAATGTGTCTCAGTCTCCTTTCCTCCAGCTGTGGCTGCCTGTCACGCTGGTATATTTTATTGTGAAACTGGTTATATATTTGCTAAAATGCCAGCGCAGACATTATCACATGCAGCAGATGTTCACTTACACAAAGCAACACATTCCCACCCATGGTGCGTGCAGGAAGTTCATACACAAAAACAACTGAGTTGGAGAATTTCCTTGTTACTGAAACGGTCAATAGAGATTCATTCTTTGATTATTTTGTCTAAAATCTTAAATAGTGCCTTAAAAATATAATAAATTCATCAGATGGTTGCTCATAAATAATTTCTGATCAACATGCAGGTTTTTCCGGTTGGTCAAAGTCCAGCAGAGGTACTGACTTGTATGATAAATGACTAAAGCAAACAATTTGACGCAATTCATTATGTACACTGTACACTGACAGCTCATAGCCAATATTCATACATATTGTTTCCAGCTTCTTATCGCAGTCGTAGCACAGTCTAATTTTCTTGTTATCTGCAGATAATGGCTAAATGAGTCACGAGCTGTTTGGTGGCATGCACACTGAGGCTCAGGAGAAGAGGGCCAGTGTTACAGTGGTACCATCTGATGGGTAGAAGAACAACTCATGATGACAAAAATATTAATGAACAAGTACTCATCAAAAGGCCCATTCAGAGAAAAAAGTAAAGAGTTAAAGAGGAGGAGTGGGTTTCACTGTCAGAATCCATCCATCAGTGTTCATTTATGGTGCCTCTCTGTGGTATTATAAAAAAGAAATTCTGCTGTGTTTGCCCGTTTGGTTAAATCTGCTTGGGCTGTGAAAGTCAGTCAAACTCTAGTCATGGGTCATGGCCGACATTCAAATGAACTAAACTGTGGATTTAAAATATAAACTGAGATAAAACTTGTATTTCATTGTTTACGAATGCTGATATTGTCATTAACGTGCAACTGTTTTTGGAGGGAAAACAGAGAATATAGATGAACACAATAGTGCACTTCAGTGATCGCTACTTAAGCTAGTGTCTAAAAAACGAGCTACAAAATCAGTAAATTACAGATGCACAATGAATCTTGGGATATGTTGGGGTATTAAGGATTCAACCAATATAACCTTTGAGTTGACCACTAAAAGAAGGCCGCATTTGAAGAAACCTCTGAAATGGGACAGCGATCGGTCTGAATGTGGACCGAATCAGTATGCGAGTGCAACTGAGCTGTTTTCTATAATCAATCACAAAGTAATGAAAGGGAGTTAAACTGAGGTGTCTTGTTCTGTTTGTTTTGGCTGTTTCTCTCTTTAAAGCCCATTGAAACCACACCTTAACTTTCTAATATTAAGGTACATAGACACCTCTCTCCTAAACTCCCATCGGCAGAATAATTTACCGTAATCATACTTTATCTTGTGAAATTATGCAAATTGTCTCCTCCCTTCTAAGTGGTTTCAGTCCAGTTCTTTAATCGTCACCAGAGTTTGACTAATGCCTTCACACAACCCAAAAATGAGCAGTTTGAAACAAACCGAACAGGTTCAGTGTGTAAACACCCTCAGACGGAGCCAGTTTTCATCAGGATTATTTAATTTTTCTACCGATTAAAGCTTCAACGGAAGTTTAAAAGTGCTTTGTCAGGTCACTTTAAGACATCATAGATTGCTCTATGATTAGATGTTACTTTTAAACACTTGTGAAGTGCTCAAAGGTTTTAGGCATAAAGAGTAAGTAGCCTATAAAGCGCTGTAAACATTGAAAACCTAGGCCTATATCAGTGTATTAAGTGTGACTGCCCAATACAAGTTCTCCTCAGTACACACAGAGTTTTTCAAGGTACTTGGTGGGTTGGTTATTCTGAGTATTTTAGAGAACTTAAAAGCTTCCTCAGTGTTTCGTGCGTCTTCATGTGATCCCAGATGATGTTGAGATCAGGGCCAGCCCATCTGTTGCAGGACGTGTCTCTGAAGACAGTTCTTTATGTTGGGGCTTGTTTTCCATTCTGCAGAGTGAATATGGGACCACCAGTCAGTCGGACGGATGTGTCCCCGATCGCAGTGCGTGGTGGTGGATACAACAACCTAAACATGCACTGAGCTGTTTATTTTTATTAGAGGTGACGTGATGTGCACAAAAACAAATGGTAGTGTAGTGTGTTCATTGCCTTTCCTGAACAACCGCACTTCAAGGTGGGATGAAAAGCCGGCTTTCATAGAGACGACCATTGAAGTGAGGATAATTGTGTATATTTTTGGACGGTGTCTCCTTGGGGGCGTTCACTTGTGTGTGGCACTTCTTTGTTCTTATGAAGAGTGCGTGTGTGTGTGGAAACAGTTCAAACCCTCTTTGCATCCTCACCTCTGCACACCTGTTCAAGCGCTGCACAACATATTGGATTGTTATTTTTAGAAACTGATACTGAAAATGTTTTGGGAGAGGAGAGGAGAAAAGGTTTTAGATGCTGATTTGACAAACACTTAATCTTTAAAGCTGATGCTGTAAATGTCTCTGGGTTTAAAGATAACTTTATGAAAAGCTGCGTTGCTTCGGATCAGAACCGGATCTGTTGTTTTTCTTTTTAAGCGAACTGCTCCTTTAACAGTCTCTGGTCTGTCTGTGGTTCCTGGAATCTTTCTTCTTTTCCAGTACATTCTCATACTGTCCCATCGTTTCCCTGGATCCCAGACGTGTGTGTGTGTGTGTGTGTGTGTGTGTGTGTGTGTGTGTGTGTGTGTGTGTGTGTGTGTGTGTGTGTGTGTGTGTGTGTGTGTGTGTGTGTGTGTGTGTGTGTGTGTGTGTGTGTGTGTGTGTGTGTGTGTGTGTGTGTGTGTGTGTGTGTGTGTGTGTGCATGCGCGCGCATATGTGTGTGTGTGTGTGTTGTTGTTTGTTATGTAAGCCCAGTTCTCACCATCTGAAAGAATCTCTGGGGATGAGGAGTAGAAAAAAAGAGCGAGTACGTGTCGTTTTTCTCTTATTCCTCACTTCCTGTTTTAGGATCCTAAGAATGAGCATTAGTGCAGCGTCAGCAGTCGGCAGGAAACACACACACACAGTATTTCTGTTGTCACACAAGGCTGCTGTAATAAGAGGTTCATGTTCTGTAGTCATAGGCAGATGTGACTGAAATTACTGGAGGCTACTACTGTCTCTTTGACTGGCTGATACAATCATTTTTTAACTTTTTGATTTTTGATAGTTTTGTTTTTTTTGGTAGCTTCTTTTAGAGTCGTTAAGCTGATTTTAAATGTACAATTATTGATTTTTGTGGCCATTTGGTGGCATCAGAATAAACATTTTAGCAGACAGTTGCCTTTCGACACATCCAGCAAACACAGAGCGACATTATCTTCGCATTCGAGTTGAGTTTGTGTCCACCTGCTAAATATTACTGCACAGTCAGTCACTCTACTCGTAGCTCTTCGCTGACTCTACTGTCTCAACCAGCTGTTTGCTAACTCGGTCTGTTTGCTGTTTGTTGTGTTTTGTCAAGAGCTTTTCTGAAAACAGCTGTGGATATGCTGATGGAAAGTAGGTTAATGGCAGGACTAAGATTGAACCATACAGGAAATATGTGATAAAATCAACAAAACAAGGAGCTGAAAAAGTGAAAAGGGCTCTGTAGGATTTCAGAGTTGTTATGGACTCAGTCACTTACCCTGTGGTCCACAACTGGACAGCGTCAGCCTATGTCTTTTTTTTTCTTTTTTTTTTGCATTTTTAGAAATTGGCAGTAAAACTGTGAGGGATTTGCTATGTGCATTTCCTGTTTATGAATGATTTTGCCTAATGGACATTAGACATAGTGCTGTGCGGTATGTAGTGTATGTGAAAGTAGACAGTCAGTGGCGCCACATCTAAAATTCGTATGTGTGCATCGTATCCAGGTGTGAGTTTTGATGTAGGCTGTGGCAGCCTGGTGCAAAATACTTTAAAGTGTAATGGTCCAGAGAGTTCAATCCTCCCAGCTAGTTTGTCATATGGGATAGCTCTGTCTGTCTTTGATGTTTTGGGTAAAATACCTTTTTGAATATCTTTCTAGAAAAAGCAAAAATCTTCACACATCTATTTCCTTGGCAGGTGCGTTGGAGGGTGACAATTAAGTCCAAACTGAACAAAGAAGAGTTCCCGCACACATAGCCAACTTGCAGAATTTATTGCGACGTTTCGGTACTAGACCTTTTTCAAAACATTTGCTTGAAAAAGGTCTAGTACAGAAACGTTGCAATAAATTCTGCAAGTTGGCTATATGTGCGGGAACTCTTCTTTGTTCAATATCTTTCTAAAAATCAGCTCAAATCGTGCAGATTTTTGGTCGACCTGGTAGCCAGGTGGTTAAAATGTATGTATGTAATCAACATCCAATCTTCGGCACAGGCCGGGGATCTTCATTCCATATGAATCCTTTATTTACATTTTCACATGACAGCAGTGATGTAACCGGACAATAAAACTTGACGACCTACAGATCTGTTTTTATTAGCTTCGAGGACCTGATGGGGTCAGAGGTGAGACGTTAAGAGAGAGCAGGCCCTGCGCTGTATTTCAGGTGATACTGTGACATCAGAGCGAGTTATTGTATCGGGCCTTTACAGGGCCACGAAGAGAAGACTGAAGTCTGGGTTTCATAACAGACTGACAAGTATTTAGACACAGAGCGATGGAGAGGAGGAGGAGGGGAGGAAGGAAGGAAAGTATGCAAGTCATCATCCTGTTAAAGACGAGACTGACAGCTCGACTTACACAACGAAGAAGAGAGGAGGGAGGAGGAGCAGCAGCGTTGACGTCTGTGTTGAGTCCCAACATGAAGCTTTTTGTTTTTTCAGTCTTTTACTGCAGAAACTTAAAGAATCCACAAACTCTTTTTAAAAACAAACCTACGAGTCAGTCAGGGGCACAGAAGATATTTCACATGTTTCCAATAACAGTAATTTGTCGGTCAAGGACCAAGTGGTTTTCTCCTTTCTGGTGTATCTTACCCAGCAGTACAGTATATAAAATCTTTTTTCCATTACTCCCCCAGTAAAATAAACACACTAAATGTTAAATATAGATTTAATGCACTTCATTTTGCAGATTTCCCTTCTCCTGTTTCATGCACATTTTCAACTAGTGTATTGAAAGAAACCTGTGCAGAAAAGCTGGCAATGACAGAATATTTGTTTTCCTATTGTTTGAGGTTGGACTGTCAAATTTCTTCTTTTTCCCTCATTGTGCTTTATTCTTCTAAAGTGGTCTAATGGCTCTCAGATGGAGAATTAACACCACGGGCTGTTTATCCCGATGCACCCAACTCCTAATATTTACATAACACTGATGAATGGAAACACATTAAAGGTCCCATATTGCAGTGTTTTATGTGATGTGGTAATATCCATAAGAAAGATACTGTATATATTGGTGGTTTTCAGAACCAGTTTTACATCTCAACTTTCCTTCTTCTCTCTGGAGCTCAAGTAGGAAACAGGTCGGCGTCTCTCAACCAATCAGAGGAGAGGAGGCGCTGTGATTCTTTCTTATTGGCTGTGACTGTTTTATAGATTTTAGCATAATACTAGGAGAAACTAAGGGTGCACTCACACTAGCCAAATAATCCGGACTTTAGGGGGCAAATGTGCTTGGGCACCGTACGATTGCCTAGTGTGAGTGCGCTCTAAACCCTGCAAGCTTACTGTAGGTGGTGGGTTCAGGTTGGTGGGACTTGGAGCATGTGACTGCTTTGTTATTACACCACAAAGTTACAGAGGCCCTGACGGCTCATTTATAAGACCCACTTTCTTAATACATGTTGCGTGTATTTCTCTGATACTTTCACAGTGTCAATATAGAACTCAGACCTGTTTTATAATAAATAAAACAAGACATGGGAATTTCCCTTTCTACAATATGAGACCTTTAAGGAGCATCCGTGACGAGACGTATTTGTCTTCATAAGGGTGAACACGAGTCTTAGTGACCTTGTGAGATGGATGTTTTTTGGGGGAGTGCTTTAAAAACAAGCTGACCTCCAACCAGCAGAGATGTGTGATGTGAGATGTGAGCTGGCTCAAAGAGGGAAGAGCTATATCTGGCTGCTGGATGTTGACATGTTTTTTAAGACTTTTAACTTATCTGCCTCCAGATCCACTCAGTGCCAGTTGTTACACTTAAAAAGAAGTCTCAGCATTTCTGGAAATCCTTTGTTCTTGACCTTTTAGGCCTCAACTGTAAACATCTTTCACTCCTCAAAGGAGTTTCATTTGTTTCCATGAGGACAGAGGTTTTGCCTCACTAGACGTGGCACTAACAGATATATGAGGTTTTTTATTCCATCAGCGGTTGGCTTTTTAAACAAAGGCCGTGTTCAGACCTGACATTATAACATGGGTTTTCAGTGATCTGAAAGTAGGAAGACATATTTGGTTCATTATGAAACTGGTGAGACAAATTAGACTGTGGTCGAGGAGGCAGTCCCTTGTCAGTATGTTCATTTGTTGTCACGCTCCTAACAAGACAATGTCCACGTGTGGCCCAGACTCACCTGATCGAATCTCAAATACATCCACAGTGCAGCTCACCTGTACCTGGAGCTTTCCACTTGGGACTGAATGCTTTTGATCTTCCAAGTTCCCATGGTCGAGCCTCGAACAACCCGTGATAAAACACAACACTTTATGCATCATGTGACAACGCTGTAACCTCACGTAATGGATTTCTTTCAACACTTTGGTTTCCTTGAAAAAACACCGCCATAAAATCAGCTTCTGTTGTTGTTAGCTGATATGACTAGATAACCAACCAGAGGAACAAAACATGGCAACACCCCACAATTAATAAGCTAATATTTAGTTTTTAACCTTTGTGTTGCATCCTGTTTCTACAGTATTGAACTCCGTTGTGACTCGTGTTGTTTTTTGTCTCTCGCAGGTCGTTTCCGTCAGATCGAGGTCTTGACCACAGTCGCTAACGAGTTCTTCCAACTTTACAGTCAGGTGTCTGGTCAGCCTGTCCAACGCATCAGCTCCAGGGATCAAGGTAAGCTGGGTAAAATGTCCTGTTTTCCCACAATGCACCTCACACATGGAACAATCTGCAGAAAATCTTACAGTTAGAATCTCTCCCATCAGTACAGCAGCTCAAAATCCTCGTCTCAAACCAGGTTTCACTGGATTGTAATTGTTTTAATTGTACTTGATAATGATTGTTTGACTGTGTCCATTGTTCTGAACTGTTTTCTACTATTTCATGTAAACTCTTGTTCTTCTTTGCTGTATTTGTTGTTCTCAAGACACCATTGTAAATGGTCTTCGAGAATAAATAAAGGTTATAATGAACATGGCCGCTACTGTAAACACCGAAACTGTGAATTTATTATTTATTTGCCACAATGGGAGAGAGGCCTTTATTTGGAACAGGTTAACAGATTTGTAGCTACTTTATAAGCCTCTTTGTCAGTTTCAATCGCATTGCTTCCATGAGTCCCTTTAGGTTTTTAATAGATCTACTGTTTTCATTTACAGATTATATAACAGCCCTTCACATTTCTTTCTTTTTTTTTTAAATTTTATTTGATAAGATAATATCCAGTGAGTACAAGCAGTAGCTGTTTTTAGACATTAAGTTACTTCTCTGGCGACTATGATAGGGTTTTAATGTGACAGATCTCCAGGTATTGTTGAGTTTAATTGACAGCAAAACAGGGATGCAGGGAAAAGAAAGAAAGAAAGAAGAAGAAGAAGTAGAAATTAGAGATAAGTGGCAGATGAAACTGGTATTTCTGTTGCAGCTGATTGAATTAGTATTATGAAACGTCCACAGCTGGGGTTTGTTAGGAAACAATCTTTCTGTAACAATTTCATGAGAAGCAGTGCTTCGGCTGCAGCTACTCTTTGTGTTTGCAGCTGTGAGAAGTTGGAAGGTACTAGACATGTTATTGAAATGAGATGTTGGTACATTATATTGATTTCATCGTATTCTCAAAATCTAATTCCTTAACTTGTTAATTAGGTTTTTTTCCTCGTGATAACGGGTTAAAATTATTGAAAAAAATAAAAAGGGTTTCAGTAACCCTGTTGATAAACATCACAGTGCTGTGAGAGGTGCTGGACAGCTGGATTCAATGTTACTTGATGTGGTGGGCTCTAATTTTATTGAACTTAAGCTGAAACTGATTCAAGGTTATAAGCCACCAGACTGATTTTACTTTACTTCATTTGAAACAAAAGGAAGTTTTAGCCCCTCCTTATTTGCCGACATGTGATTTTCCTTTATTGCCAAAATCTATTTCAGCCAACTCTTTTGTTTTTAGTTTGATTAAATCTTTTTTATCTCATTAATGTCTCATCTCCACCATTGATAAAAATGTAGTTGTCAGTTTGTTTATAAAATAAACTACTAATAATCTACTTTTTTCTTCTGATCTGTTTATCTCATCTCTCTCAGGAGGAGAAGTAGGAGAGGGAGGAGGTGACGAACCGATTCCTCCTCTGAAGAGGAACAACTCAGCTCTGAACGTCGCCAAATTCCTCAAGAAAACCATCAGCAAACACAACCTGCTCGCAAACGCCCCCGAGTCGCCTGAAGTGCACACAAAAAACCAGGTGAACGGACACGGGCCCTCGAATCACACGCACACCAACGGTCACGCACACGCCGCCGGGCCGGAGCAGCAGAACGGCACTGACCCGAACCACCAGGGGGAGACGGTGAGCCAGAAACATGTCCGCAAGAAGGAAAGCTGTCTCCTCCTGGCGACGGTTACCGAGGAATCCAACGGGGATGGAGAGACAGATCGGCTGTCGGACAACAACAGGTACAAGCAGCCGGACAATTAAAGGTTGTTTATATTAGAGAGTTAGTTTTTACAGCTACTGCCCTCACAAAGGCTTTTTGTGATTGGTCAGAGAGGTGAGGTCATGTCTCTGCTCTGCTGCCAGGCCTTTGAATGACATGAGATATTTTTAAAGATATTTTTGGACCATATTTCAGACTAAAACATACCAGTCTGATAAAGCAACAGGGCTGTGATACGACTAAAAGACCTGTTTCTAAAAAAAAAAAGACTCATGATTCAGATTCAGAAGAATGTAATGGAGTAAAATAATTAACATTTACCTATATCGGTAACATACAATGGAAAGGCAAAGTACAAGTACCTCAACTTGGAATAAGGCAAAGAAAATATACTTTAAAGGGATACTTCACCCAAAATCGATAACTCATCAATCATCTACTCACCGTCATGCCAAGGAAGGGTTTTATTTGGAGAACTTTAGGAGTCATCAAAATGCTTTTGTAGTTCCAGGGGGGGTCCGGCTGGCAACGGATTTTCATATAATGGCGGCGGATAGAGCTCACTTTTGAATCATCCAAAACACACACTATGAAACATCCAGATACCTCCATACTGCTCGTCCGTACTGACCCAAGTGTCCTGAAGCCGCCACATGAAAATTGGAAAAAATTAATTTGATCTCTGTTTTTATCCTTGTTGTAGTAGTAGCTGCCAGCGGCTCTGTTGATGTTTGTGCGCATGCACGAGATTTGCTGCAAGATGTTCATTCGTTGTTGTAAACCATTGGATGTATGATGTAAACACGGAAGAACACCTCGCAGCAAATCTTGTGCAGCCACTGGGAGCTACTACTACAACAAGGCTAAAAACAGAGATCAAATAATTTTTTCCGAACAACTTTTTCATGTGGCGGCTTCAGGACACTTGGGTCAGTACAGACGAGCAGCATGGAGGTGCTTGGATGTTTCATAGTGTGTGTTTTGGACGATTCAAAAGTGAACTCTATCCGCCGCCATTATGTGAAAATCTGTTGCCAGCCGGACCCCCCCTGGAACTCCAAAAGCGTTTTGATGACTCTTCTTCTCCAAACCCTTCCTTGGCATGACGGCGAGTAGAAAAATGGTGAATTGTCGATTTTGGGTGAAGTATCCCTTTAAGCATGTGCGTATCAGCACTGTGTTGTAAACATTTCGACCTCCCATCAGTCCTGCACAGAGCGGCACTGGACCAGCATCCAATGGAGAGCCTCAAACAGAGTCAACAGCCAATCACAGAACAGAGGAGGGAGCTCAGGTGGTCGAAGAGGAGAAGAACCTGACCTCGACCCCGGACAAAGCTCCTCCCACCCTGGCCCCGCCGCAGCTCGCTCAGCTCCGCACGGAAAACGCCGACTCCTTCGACATGGAGGAGGTAAAGGATCTCTTTGGTTCATCATCCTCGATATTTGATAATTTCAGGGTCTCAAATAAAGTAAATCACCTTCAATACAAAGATCCTGTGATGTTCATAAAACAGCCGGTGGTGGTTAATCTAGGTGTTGTTACAGTATGTGGGTGTGGTTTTGTTCTTGGTGCGTTCAGGTGTGATTTAAACAGATATTTGAAGGTTGGTCAACTTCTCTGACTTGACTGTCAGTGGAAAAACCACAGTGTAAACCTGTTTGACCATTGAGTTAAGAGCACCAGCACCTTCAGGGCGATTGAACCTGCTGAGGGCCGTGATGAAGAATCTGCTGCTCCTCCTGTAGCTGCTGCAGGTTGTGGACAAGCATGTTGTTGACCCAGTGCATCTGCATAAAGCTCCCCTGTGTTGTTGACAGAGTGACCAGTTAGTGAAAGCTTTCATGTGACGGTGACGGTGCTGCTCGTGTTTTTTTTTTTTTTCAATTTTAAAATCCACTCTGTTGTTTTGTCGTTCAGATCCAGAGTAACGATGACGAGGGTCTGCCATCCAGGACTTCCAGAGCCAGCGGTGAGTTTACTCTTGTGCAACACAGGCCCGAGGCTCAGGGTTGGCAACCTGTCAGAGTGGGAACTTGCCCAAGATCCCTGAGGTCCTTAGAGGCCCCAAATTCCCCCATATTTACTCCGTATCAGCTGCCTCGACTATGATGTGTCCTTAATCCTTGATCTTGTGGCTCTGGTCTGGTAGATGGAATGAAAATCTAATTTTAAGAGCTAAATTGTGTTTGGTTGTAATTTGCATTTTTTTTTGTTTTGTTTTGTTGCAAAGTTGTATTTAATCGGTTTTTGTATGTGTCAAATAATTTACACACAGAAAACCTAATGTACTAGGCTATAATCAGCAGTTATTTTCATTATCAGTAGGGTTAATAGTTATCATCTGTCTATTTTCTATTGATTGTTTATTATATGAGAAAATAGTGGAGAAATACCTCTAATTATCTGCTAAAGCACAAATGAATGTCTTGTTGTGATGTTAAATTTTAAGATCACAGCAAACTGGGAAAACATTCACATTGGAGACACATTTATTTATTGAGATGATTATGAAAATGATTGGCTGTTGTGGTTTTTACTGTCAATTAACTAATTAATATATCAACAGCTTCAGCTTTACAGTAAATCATCTTTAATCCACTGGCTGGTCTTTGTGTGCCAGAGGAGATAACTAAAAACCGCCTTGTAAAGAGTCAAGACCTCTGAAAAGTCTATTGAAAGTGTGTTAGATAAACTCTTATGTAAGGTTCGGTTCTGTGGCTGAACGGTAGAAAACAAAAATCAGCAGCTCATTATACAAAACCTGTTTTATCGAGATGACAAAAAAAAAAAAAAAAAATCACACTTTCTGTTGATGCACACAGTCTGTGCAGAGAAGTGGTAGAAGTCAGGCTTGATCCGGTAATCCAGGCTCATACCATACTGTATCTTAGGAATCCACAAAGCAGAGCGAAACATGATATTTTCTCCACCACTAGAGCTAAAACTATGCGCATAAATCACTGAAATACCAAAGAAGTGTTATGTAATGATTTTATTAACTTAAGTCTGCCCTTACATCAGGGTTAGACCAGGCTACACAGCTCTCTCTGTTATACTTTGTTCAGACTGTCACACTGCGTCTCATTGATTCACTAATGTCAGTGATTATTTTGCTGCAGGGGGAAAAAATTAACTGTGTGTATTCTGGGATGGACTCAATGATAATAGTTATAGAAGGAAGGACGGCGATGATGATGATGATGATATTCAATAAAGCCGAAGCCAAATGAGTGGGTTTCAAATCCTCAAATCAAATCTAAACCTGATATCAAAAACACATGAAAAAGATTGTTTTCTTTTTTAAAATACCAAACGACCCAGGATGGAGCGATGTGCCGGGCAAAGTCTCTACAGATTGTATCTTTCTACCAGCTTGACTGAACCCTTATGGTTCAATAAGTTTCATAATAAAATATTTAGGGGATTTATCTTTATGAATTTATATTTTTTGGTGTAAACATGGAAAAAGTGTTTTGATTTTGTGACGGATGTTAAATTCTAATAGTTATCCAACCAAAGTTAGATTCTCACTAAGAAGTTTTGATACCTCTTTAATTAAAAAGAATTAAAGTTGTTTCCAATAGGACTGAAAATACTAAAAGAACTTCTCACTTTTTTTATGAAGGGGAAATGGTAAAAATCATATAAGAGTTTATAACTTACTGTACAGTAAAATATACAGGCCTCCAGTGCAGTGTCTTTTTAAACAGAGCAGTATCCTGAAAAAAACAAACAAAAAAACAGAGATGTAATTGTATTACAGGTTTTTTGGGCAGAGAATTATATAAGTAACTTGAAATAAAAGCATTTTAGCATCACTCAGAGTTAAATAATATGATAAAATTATGTTTTCTATGTTTCTTTAAATTGACAAATCAAATTTTGTCCTAAGCCTAAATCACACTGATCCGTTTAATTGGATTTAAATCTGTCTGTTGCTTCTCTCTCTCCGTTTTATACCGTCTGACTCTCTAATGAGGATCTGTTGAGTCTATTTATATATTTTATGACTTAAGTCTTTGTTGTCCCCTGCAGTTTTTACATTATTAGACTTTATACTGTATATAAACATGTTTAATGAGTCTGTGCTGCCATCCACTGGACAGATGTGGTACTGCAGGAATAATCGTAATTGTTATTTTTTTATTTATTTATTTTTTACGATTGTTATTGTCTGTTTCTTTTTGTAGATCTGTCACGGACGGTCAGTCAGCAGTCAGACAGCAGTGGTTTTGCCGAGGAGCCCTCAGCCGACTCCAACAGCTACCTCAAGGTGTGTGTGAGTGTTTTATTCAAAGTCTTCATCTGAGTTTAAGGCGACACTTTTTGCTCTTTTATTAGGTTGTGTTGAATGACTTATTCAATCACAAAATGACATTATTTTACAATTTTCTGTGCTAATTAATGGCAGAATTACTCTCATTATTCAATATGAATCTCATGGTGAAATAAAATGCTGCTGCTACAGCCTAATTTAATTTATTTTCCAAGAAGAAGAAGATGTTCATCTTACTTTATTAAATAATTGCTAAACTTCTGATTTGAATTAACCATCACAGTGATGGGTCACTTATTGATTAATTGGGAATTAGTTGTTGAGTATTTTTTGATTTTATGTGACTTCACCACATTTGTCTTGTAACTAAAGTTCCTTTAAAGAGGAAAATTCAGATTTAAGATAATAGACAATAGACTTATTGGATTTAATCATTGTTTGTGATTAAGATAAATTGATCGATAATGTGACCTTGTCTTTGTTAAATGTCCATATGAAGTTTATTCACACACACACACAACACATAATTTGTGTGAATCAGGTCTCCCATTGAAGCTACCAAAAGCTTATTGCGGGAGCGCAATAAGCTTTAGTTACTGAAAACTAGTTTTATTATCTTGATAGTTTTCTTCCATGACGAGTGATTAATCGATCCATAATTGTGATTAGGTGCAGGAAAGTAGTGACAGCTGTGACAGTGAGACCACTGTGACATCACACCCCTCACAGGACGTGGCCACGCCCCTCGCACTCGACCAGCCTGCGTTCAATTTGCCGGACGTCAGAGAGGAGGAGGCGCCGGCGGAGGGGCCGGGAGGCGCCACCGAGGCCGATGGGAGGGAAGGAGCAGAGCATGATGGGAGTTCAGCGGCGGCGCAGATCCCGGAGTACACGGCTCACCAGCTCCCCAAGAAGCAGCAGGAGGAGGAGGAGGAGGAGGATGAGACCCGGAACGACGAGGAGCCAGCGGAGAACGGAGGCCGGACTGATCCTGAACCAGAACCACAACTGGAAACTGAGAGTTCCCACAGCGCGTCTGAACAAGAAACGCAGCAAACTCAGAACGCCGCGGACACAACGGCACCACCGACAGTGGGAGGGGAAGCCGAGGACGAGGCCCGAGAAGAAGACGCATCTTTGGACGGTTCTGAATCATCTGTTCCTCCGGCGCCGTCCTCCCCGGTGCTGAGCGCTCTACACCGGGCCAAACAGTACCAGCTGAACCGGGTCGGGCTGCGGGGCGAGCTCCTGGCCAACGAGATGCCCCAGACCCTGGGCAGAGGACGAGGGAGACGCGGCGTCCCCCTACAGCGGTCGTCCTCGCTGCCGTCCTCGCTGCTCTCGCCCTCCAGGGTCGTTTCCTCCGTCAGGATCCAGTTCGGACGCGGCCGGTCGTCCTGCACGCAGCCCAAGTTCTCCTTCAAATACGACCCGGAGGACAGGAGGGAAGAGGAGGAGGAGGAAGAAGACGAGGAGGAGGATGAGGAAGAACAAAACAACTGCCTGTCCACTCTGATCATCAACCCGTCCTCCTCGTCCGGCGCCAACGTCCCGCCACCGAGGCTTCCCAAAGATTCTCCCGTCCCGCCCAAACCCATCCCGCGCTACCTGCTGCGTTCGTCCTTCTCGCTGCAGAGCCCCAGCCCTCCGCCCGATTGGTCGCCAGGAGGCCGCGTCCAATCCTGGAGCACACAGAGCGTCCCCGAACTGTCGTCCAATCAGCATCAGCAGCAGCACAAGCAGCCGTCACCGCCGCCGCTGCCCGATCAAAACCAGCAAAGTTGGAACCACGGGCCGATGGCGTTTTCTTATCCGAACCAGAATCCTGCAGATCAGTCGTTGAGCTTCAGCCCCAACCCGAGTCCCGGCCCGTTCCCCTACGGCGTGCAGCAGTACGCCCCCTCGCCGCTCCACCCGTACGCCAGCCTGCCCAACCTCCTCCACCACCACCACCAGCACCACCACTCCAGCCTGACCAGTCTCCACCAGCCTACGACTCCCATGATGCCTCAGCACGGCAGCCTCTCCAACCTGCATCATCAGCCCCAAACCGCCGCCGCAGCTCCTCACCACCACGGCAGCATGGGCAACCTGCACGGCGCCGGATCTCCCATAATGCACCACCACTCCCACCCCCACTCCCACCAGCAGGGCTACAGCCATCCCTATAATCACCAGTCACCTTACTATGCTGCTCCTCATCCCTACGTGGGTTACCATGGCTACAGCATGAACCCAACCCCGGGGTTCCCGCATCCTGTCACGCTGATGGCGCCGGAGCACGGCCTCCACCCCGGGCTCGCTGCTGCTGCTGCTGCTGCTCCAGGCTTCCTCCCAGGCTTCAGCCAAGCTCACGGCCTCCACCCGGGGCTCGCTGCTCCTTTTCCTCCTCCTGCTGCTCCTGCGGCTCCAGGTCTCGGACCCGGCCACGGCCACGGCCACGGCCCGTCCACCACAGAGATGCAGCTCCGGAGAGTCCTGCATGAGATCAGAGGAACAGTGCAGAGTCTGGGCCAGGTCAGTCCTCCTCGTCTGCTCTTCATCACTTTCGCTGTCGTGTCAGGTTGTAAACGTACACTACAGCGCTGCTTGAAAGTTTGTGTGAAACCTCCAAACACGGTGCCTGTGAATGTGGCTCAATAATTCAATTTTATTAGGTTTATAGACAGTGTACACCGACATTAACAAAAGGATGTAAAGATGCATGTACCAGATTTAGCAGAAAGCTAATTTCCATCTGTAGTTCATTACATAGAACATAAAATCAGACATTCCAGACCCAAATACAACAAAAATAGTAATAAATAATAATAATACTAATATTTTATTTATTTATAACGCGCTTTTACAAGTGCTCAAAGATGCTCACATAAAAATATCAACACAATTAAGATACACAAACAATGTAGAAGGTTCAAAAATAGATATAAAATGAGATGGGATAAAAGAACAGAAATATAATATACAACATCTACACAACATAAACAATTCATAGAACATACTGTAGACATTCCTACAGGCTACATCTGATGTAAAGTGCGAGGTAGAAATGTGCTTCGGTAAAGTGCTGATTTGTTTGCATATTTATACTATTGTAGTTAATGAAATGCAAAGAACTCTGAAAGCATGAGGTACAGATGTATCTGTGTGTATGTGTATAAGAGTCAGCAACATCTTCAGCGCTTCGTCTCTTTGCCACTGGCTCCTGCTTCTTACTTTGTCAGATTAATTCATCATCTTTCTATCCTGACGTCACCGTCCTCTCTCTCCGTGCAGAGCCGAGTCAACACACCGGACACGTTCAGTGAGCACAGAGCCGGTCCATCCGGCCACCAGGTACCGTCTCCCCTCAGCACCCTCGTCATCTACATCCGTTACCTCGTCCTTCATGTTGCAAACACAGTCGTTAAAAGTTGTGGTCTAAATCCAGCGATGAGTCACTATTTATAGCTTTTTGTGTATTTCCATGACGTGAGCTGTGTTTGTGTAAAGAATTAACGTAATAACTTTGCATAAGCTAAAATTTACATACTGTACTGTTGGTTTCCAGAGCAGACGGTTGATGCTGTTATAAATAAAATGTGTTTCACTTTGTCTCTCTCTCTGTTTTCAGTCCTTGGCAGAGTTTCAGCAGAAGAGGCGGAGTCTGAACTTGTTCCGCAGTCAGATGATGGATCTGGAGCTGTCAATCATCCGACAGCAAGCTCTGGTCTACAAACACCTGAGCCCTGCTGACAGGTGAGTCATGACGGAGAGCAGACACGTGTTTAACAGTCATCGGTGCGGCGTTGTTGACACTATGATTCAAAGCAAACTTTATTTGTGTGTGTGTGTGTGTGTGTGTGTGTGTGTGTAGGATGGAGGTGGAGCAGCTTCAGTCTCTGAGATCAGCAGTCAGAGAGGAACTGCAGGAGCTGGAGCAGCAGCTGGAGGACAGACTGTTGGAGCTGACAGACACACAGCATCGGGTACACAAGACATCATACACACACACACACACACTACAAAGTGCATACACACAACACCTGGGTCCACAGCCCTGTTGAAATCATTTTCCACGACTTGTTTTTTGGTCACGATCTAGCTGCTACAACATGACAGACAGGTTTTCATGTCAAACACACAAACATCCCCCTGCCAAGATGTGTGTTTAATCCAACTGAACTCCAACTAAAGATCCACTTACAGTGTCATGCAGAAGTTTGTGCAAATGTCCTGTTAATGTGAACTGGAAGATTAAATGATCTCCAATAGGCATTAAGTTACAGATGACACATTTTCAAAGTGACAGAAAAGGAAAAGGGCCTGCAGCAAAGGTTTGGTCACCCTGCATACCGTAGTTAGTACCTACTAGCCCCCCCTTTGGAAACAATCACAGCGTGTAAATAGTAAATAGCTTGTCTGATACTTTGGTTAAAGTTATCTGAGAGCTCAAGTCTCCTGGGTTTCCCATTCTTTTGCAGGCTGCTGCTTTGTTTCCCCTTTTCACTCTGAAATTGTAGAAAACAAAAATAATACACGGATTGCTTTAAATATTGCAAAAGAGTGTTTCATGTTTAACTTTTATACCTTTTGGATATCCATTCATCTTCCACTTCCACTGAACTGTTCACATTAACAGAAATGTTGACCAAGGGTGCCCAAACTTTTCCATGCCACTGTATTTATGTACTCTAACTGTAATACATTCAACACAGTGATCACACACCACGTGGTACAGTATATACACACAGGGCAGCTCATTACTTATAGAGTTGGTATGTTTTTATTATTTACACACTTTATGCACACAACTCATTAGATTATAGAAGAAAAAAGCACAATAAACACTAAAAGTATACACAATACACACTATGTCCATTCACTTTATCAAAGCACCATGACTGCAGTAGGTTGTGTGTGAGTTTGGACTTAACTTTACCTGCTCTCCTCCTCAGGGTCTCCATAGAGACAGCAGTGTTGACAGCCTGTCCACTGCCTCTGCTCTGAGAGCCATGGAGCCGGTCAGCACACACACACACACACACACACACACTTACAGTATGTTTTAAGCCGTTTGTCGACGTTTGTCTTGATGTAATGTTTACCTGTCTGTGTTCAGGTGTCAGACCTCCTCAGAGAGCAGCTCTTCCTCCAATCAGAGCTCAGCTACGACGGCCGCGCCCCCTCCACCAACCCCTCCTCCCGGTCGTCCAGTCCAGGCCGAGGACGAGACGGCGACAGCAGACAAGGCGTGTACAAGGCGTCAATCAACATCACCCCCGCGCCTCCTCCTCGACCCAGCGCACACAACGAGGGAGAGGGAGAGCAGGAGGAAGAGGAGGGAGAGAGGGACAGCATAGGAGGAGAAGAGGCACTAGCGGTAGAGGAGGAAGTAGCAGCAGCAGGAGGAGGAGGAGGAGTCCGAGTAGAGAACCTGCAGCAGCTCATCAGAGAGGTAACAACATGTTGGTTTTTTGTAATAAACTAATTATTTTCAAAATGTTCATCAAGTGCAGCACATGTTCTGAATCAGCACAAACTCAGCAAACTATTTATATCAACCAATGAAAACTTCTGTTCAGTATAATAGCAGTTCACATCCCATAAGTACAAAAATACAATCAATGGACTTTGATTTTTTTAATGGATAAAAGCTGTGGGGGGTTTTTTCACCTAAGACAGTTGCATGTATCTTTTTGGGTTGTTCTCGAGGTCATTTGAAGTTTCTCTCTTTTATTTTTTCATTAGTTTTGTTCGTTCTCTTGAGCAGGATTTATAGCCGTGTTTCTCTCTGCTCCTGGAAATAGCAGCTGCTAAGTCTCTGCATCAACTTATATAACTCATCTGATCCTTTGGCTCGTCTCTCTGTCTCTAAACTCACTCTTAAGTTCAAAATAAAAAAAATCACTACATCTATACAGTGTGAAGTGTGTAAAGCCAACACAGACTTTAAATGGCTGACCACCTCACCCAGTGCAGCCAATAGGACCGTCCAATGAGGTGAGGTGACTAAATGTCACTCGAAGATGTTTATGGATCATAACTGATTGTAAACATACGGCGGAGCAGAGCTGTGAGCTGCTCAGAGCTACGCTATGGAGGCTAATGGGATTTCTTGGTTTCCCTCATCAAACTCATCAAATACACAATCCAGCAACTCCAAAACGCTCTCGTGGACAAGTTGTGACCTGCACATTCACCACGCTATGAGATAATAACAGAACATTACGAGACAGAGTTGTTTTAGAGGTAAATTCATGCAAAACCGCTGATGCATGTTCCCGTCGGGGCAGTTTTTCTGCAAGCAGTCTCTGCATTTGCCTCTGAAACAACTCTGTCTCGTAACGTTCTGTTATTATCTCATAGCGTGGTGAATGTGCAGGTCACAACTTGTCGACGAGAGCGTTTTGGAATTGTTGGTTTGTGTATTTGATGAGTTTGATGAGGGGAACCAAGAAATCCCATGAGCCTCCGTAGTGTAGCTCTGGCCAGCTCGCGGCTCTGCTCCGCTGTTCTAAAAATAGCTTGCACCGACAATTAAAGGTAACAAACCTACTGCTTTGACTATAGGGATTATGGCAATGGGCCAATTTGTCAAAATGTTGAACTATCCCTTTAAGTCTGCTGCACACATGGACATATTTGGGCTCAAAGTGCTGTGTTTGTAGTTTAAACAGAAAAAAAAGAGGTCGCCGGCAGGGATATTTATTTGTACATAAAAGCTCAGGTCTGGGAGCGTTTCTGCTTCCTGGGCCTCAGCAGCTTAAATACACCAAAGAAAATCAAAGTAAATATCGACTAAAATCTTTGCCAGAAATTTGACATCAAAATCAGTAAACAAGCAGTTTAATAATTGAAGTCTTGTGTAAATGTTTAACGTTGTACCGAGGATAAACTTTCAGTCAGAACTTAGTGTTCTTGGTGAAACAGTTTCATCAGCTCCGTCTGTGTTTTCCAGATTCGAGAGAGCGTGGCTCAGGAGGTCCGACGGGAGATCTACGGCGAGCTGCTGGCTGCCGTGTCGCCTCGGCAGTCGCCCCTTCCCACCAGGCAACAGCGCCTGTAGTCACGGCAACAGCAGAGCACCACCACCACCCCCTTTTCCCCCTTCCCCCTTCGACCTTCAGCCCTAGTAACTACAACCTGAGCAGCACCACTGTCTTGTCTGTAACACTGTATAGCTGAGTAACACTGTCCGACCGTGTGGAACGATATCTGTCTGTGACACTGTACGTCTGTAACACTGATGCATCCTGGGAAAGGCAGCCCGTCCACGCCTCCTCGTACAGCATCCATCATAAATGTGTTTTTTCTTTTTTTTTTTCCTTTCCTTTTCCTAAAGTGTTATGATCAAAAGCCTTAAAACGACCACTGCCACTAATACTATGACTACAACTACTAGTACTGCTGATAGTACTGCACCCATTGTCATTGTCACCACTACTAATCCCATTCTGAGGGAGTTGCATCAAGTTCAAATTCATGTCCTGATATTTCTGTTTTCCCACATAATAAGTCCATATAATAATAATAATAATAATAGAAATAATAATAATAATGATTATATTAATAAAAATGATCAGCAATTCGTAACTCAAAACATATTCATTGATGTTTTAGGACACTGTTTTGGATTATCCACAGACTGATCAGACTGAGCTGTTTACTATAGTTCGAACTGCAGCGATTACAAACAGTTGGTTCAGTTGAATTACAAAATGTATATGTATTTTTATATTTTCTCTTGACACTTGTTCCACTTTAGAGATTTCTCTCTGCACCTCTATACAATCAAGGTGAATTATGTTTAGTGTTGTTCACAGGCATTAAAATTACATTTAAACCGCTGCTCCAACAGTTCAGGAGAAGAAATTCAAGTGAGAGTAGCTGAATGACATTTGACGCTGCCGCTGTTGGATTCTTTAGTTGCAGTTTAGTTCGAGTTTCCTTTGGCTGCTTCGTTGTGTGAAGCAGCAGCTTAATAGGCCTACAGCTCTGTCATGGAGAACGAACAGGAAAAACAATATACAGTGAGGCTGAGATCAATAAAATGAGACGATACAAACAATTACTCTGGATCAAGTAAATGGTAGATAACAAAAGCCTAAAAAGTTTTATGTTTTAGTATTTATGCCTTTTAGTGAGACTTTACATTCATTAGTCTTTAATTACAATGTGCTGAGGGTCAAACTGAGAGCTTTTACATCTTAAAATCACTCAAACCCTTTGTAATTTAGCTAAACGTACAAGGTTTCAGAGGGTTTTTAAGTGAAATTGAAATGCTCCAGCTGTTTCTTTCCTCACGATCGCCATCATCATCATCATCATCATCATCGTTGTCATTATCATCGTTGTCATTATGCTTCTCTTCGCCTCACTTCCTCCAAAGCTGATTTTGTAACGATCAATTTCTGGTTGCTCAGTTCATCAATGACTCAATTCATCCATGTCAAAGTCACAATAACTTTAAGTTTTTCCACTTTTTAGAATTAGCTTATACATGTGTCATTTATTGTAGTCGTTGCCCCCAGCAACTGCTGGCTAACAATTAGCTCCAATGCTAACTGCTGCTAAAACAACAATGTCTCACTTTTTTTTTTTCAACATTTTATCTTAAGGAAACAAGACGCAAAATGTAAATCGGACAACGTTGCAGTTGTTGAAGAGTGAATATATTTTTTTTTGTCTTGATGGATCTATGGCTAACAGTTTCCCTTCACTTCCAGTGTTTGTGCTAAGCTAGGCTAAACACGGACGTCTGTTCCTTTAACACTTGTTGGTTGTAACTGAGCAGGTGACGAGGTTAGTGTGTGAAGTCGTGAGGTCCTGTGGAGGTCGGGCTTAGAGGACAGGTTACTCTATAGCAGCAGCAGGTTTTAGTAAGTTGTCATAGCAACAGTGATGATGATGATGATGATGATGTAGCTAATGACTTGGCAGTAGGAGGGGCTTAGTTAGTGGGCAGTGTAGCCCGATCCTTAGCGCGTTATTTTCATCCGTGTGCAATACTATGATGAACATACAGTATATTCTGATTATTGGGATTATTGTTAATACATTTTTCAATTAATCACTTCTAACATTTCAGATGCGATCAATCATCCTGCATAAACTAATGCAAATTCATCTGAGCTGATTGATCACTGAACAATTTATTAGCCTACCACTCATCAAATATCTGTTTCCTTCTGTGTGTGCTTGTGTGTGTGTGTTGTCTGCGTCGTCTCTCAAAGGTTTCTGGATCAGTTATTGACGACCGACTAACAAAACACACCTCTAAATACCTCCTCTTTTTTTTTGTTTTTAATCTTCTTAATTAATGGAACAATGATTCTGAAAATGTCCACACAGACTCTTATTAGAATAGATTATTATCTACTGAAAGCTGAACTTTGTATACGTTGATGTCTCGTTCTTGATCTTTGGGAGCAATTTAAAGAGAATATATTGAAAAATCAGAGGATGGAGCTTTCGGTCTTCATTCAGCATGTGGAGCTAATAGGTGAACTTTCATTATTAACTTGACCTCTGACCGTCGATTCTCTTCATCGATTAATTGTGTTTATGGAAAACCTTTTTTTGTGTGTGTGTGTTTGTGGAAAAAACCTTTGTTTTGTCATGTTTCACTGATCACATTCTCTGCTCTGCTGGACAAACACTCACTGTGAGCTGCGACGCTCTAAATGTTCTTTTATTTTTTTCTACTGATCAAGGATCCTTCACACACTTCTAATTACACTTTACTGGTTGACTGTTGGTGTCTATTAATTTCTGTCGATGTCTATTAATGATGATGTGTATTTTGTACTGATGTCTTGTCAGCGGGATGCAGGGAGGGATCACTCTGTAGAGAAAATAATAAAGATGTATTTATTTTCAGTACAAATGAGTGCTGCTTCATTTTTTACACCATCGTCTGTGTGTGTGTGTGTGTGTGTTTGTGTGTGTGTGTGTGTGTTTATTTGTTTTAAATGTATTTTATTGAGAAAAAAGGGAAATCATACATCCTGTGTACCATTACATCAGTGTTTGTTCCAGAAAACTGCTTTAAAATGATATTGATTTTCATATAAACAGACTTATAAGTTTAGTTTAGTGAGTTTATTTCAGTCTTTTAGAAACAAGTACACACATCAACAAACAACATTATATACACATATGATTTAAACATAAATAAACAACAAACAATAATTCATTTCTTTTTTTCCCTCAAAGTATAAATCCAAAGCAAAACAAGACAAAACAAATCAAATGCACCTTGACCGAAGAGGTATTTAGCCGACCCTTCTTACAATAACGGTTTCCATCAGCTCATTTTTAGAAATTTAAAAAGAGAAAATCATGTGTATACACATGTTTTGCTCTTTTTAAATTGCTAAAATGTATGTATAGTATACATACAGAAGGCAATTTATAAGCACACATGACAAAATATGGTAGGGAATAAAAACGTTTCAAATACAATGATGCTAAAAAAAAGAAAAGTAAAGTAAAATGGAATAGTGAAAATAGAAATCAATGTGTTGGAGAAATAACAAACTAATGGTCCAAAAACATAACATCGATGCAGGAGCTTTTTAAAAAAAAAAATCGCAGCCACTAGGGGACGATACAAAAAACATCCACCACCCTTCAACCCGCGGAGACTTTTATTGTGAAATCCGGAAGTTACAGATAACCCGGAAGTGTTGTCGGTTATTGTAGGAAGTTTTCCGCCAGAAAGGCGACGCTGGATTAACGCAGGGACGAAAAAGTTGGGAAGCTGAACGGTAAGAGATCATTGGAACACAAAGTAGAGATATTGGAAATCGTTTAAAGAAATAAAAAGTCGCCTCGTTTGTTTGTTCCAGTTGTTTTATAAACATGAATTTAACCGAGGAGGCAGGATGTAGCATTAGCAGCGGAGCTAGCTGCGGCTGATTCAAACACACATGGCGACAAAACTGAGACGTTTATGGAAAAGGTTTAAAAGCTACATCATATTATTTTGTTTAAATGTTTGTTCCACAGCAATCTGTAAATATCTAATTCAAACTGGCTATATCCGGTCACTTAATAACGTTGGCTGCTCCTGTAGCATAATATAACCACAGGTGAATCTGAACTCCTGCAAAAGTCATAAACTTCACTTCCACGGATGATTTGTGTGTGTTTCTGTGAGTGTCTGTGTGTTTCTGAGCTGGGATTGAGTCATCATTGAATAATGAAATTTGCAAATTACTATGCAGTTATTTCCTGCATAAACTGATCATTTCATTCGATTTTCAATTATAATTATATTTTAAAAAGATTGATTTCAGTGTTGATTTGAGCGAAGCATTGATTTCTAATAAAAATCCTGCAGGTGTTCTGGGGTACAATGTTGTCAAAACAACAAATGGTAAAACCCAACCTTTCAAAAGTAAAACTAATGGTGAGGAGGAGATGTTAATATACAAATATGAATGAATCCAACACAGACACTAAAGCTATTTAGACATTCAAAATGACACTATCTGTGTGTCTTTTTTATTTTTATTTCTGTCTCTGTCAGAATATGTCCTTATCACAGACACAAGACAGCAGGCAGAAAGTATTGATAAACAGAGGAATATATTGTTGGATTTGGTCTTTTTGGTAAGAAAAGTATAGGTGATTGATGACAGAAATATTCTCCTTGTTCATCAAAGTTTTCTCTGTTTTGTCCTCCTGTGTGCGATGATATGTTGTTGCTATAGAGCTGAACAAGTGCAAACTGAATAGATAAATCAATATACAGTATTTACTTCAGTCACTTCAGGTGTGGGGAGGTTGTGATGGATGTTGGACCAATCAAACAGGAAAACTGGCAAAAAATGAAATCATGAAAGTAGTCTTTTGCTTCCTCATGCAGCATGTCTTTCTTGTCATAATGACATTATGTCTGTTTTTCAGGTATGGACTCTCCAAGCCGAAGTCGGAGCCCCAGTCCTGAGCAGAGAAAAGACAGTGGTGAGAAGATCCGGCTTTATTTTGTTGTAGAAACAGCGGCTGTACCACTACTACCACTAGGAGTAGTTTTAATACTCATCATCATCCACATGTGTTTTCCATCAGGACCTTCAGAGGACGAGTCCAGTCCGGCGGCAGAAAGGCCCCAACAGGCCGACTCGGCCGAGAGAAGTCCCAAAGACGGACCGTCCCCTAAGGGCAGCCCTGCAGGCCGCAGCGCCTCCGGGAGCGCCGCCTCCAGCAGCTCGGACGACGACAGCAGCAGCAGTGATGATGACGAGCATAATGGGGCGCTGAGGAAGATTAGGAGCAGCGTGGCCCAGATCAAAGTAAGCGTGGACTAATGTGATTTATTCATTTAATTCACTGCACTTCAGTTATACAAGCCAAAATTCTAGGTCTCCAGTTTTCTTATATTGATTGAAATTCTAAAGATATTTAAGTTGTAATAATATAAAACATGTTTAAAGTGTTGCAAAATTTGAATTGCTGGATGGCTGCTCTCAAAATATCGACTGCATTTTGTTAGATGGAGAAGTCCTTGTTGGATTAGTTTCATCAGAAAGACCAGTGAAGAACGTCTCTGCAGAGTAAAGATGCAGCCTGATGATTGACAGAATCACAAATAGAAGAGAACTGTGTGTCCATTACCGTCGACTTAGACAGGAACTCCCCAGATACCCACAAGCTTTTAGTTAATGTAGAAACTGATTGAGACTGACTTAAAGTTGAGGTGGAGCTGCTGCCTCGTCTCTTCCACAGCTGAAGCCAGAGTTTCTATTTATTCTATTTGTGGTGAAGACTAGGGGAAGGGTTGTAATACCACATTTAATCATTACATAAAGTAATAATACTCTATATAAAGTGCTCCTCTGCAAATATTTCAATTGGAAAGTAGGTTGTGAAAAATAATTAACATAACAGCGCACACAGCTCCATTGCTTGCCATTATGAAACGAGTGGGACTGAGCGAATCCACAGCTTAGATTGAATTACATTTTTCCCACTTGAAGTCCTAAGAATATGTCGTATCAGTGGTAATCAATCGGTGTATGCCGGTTTAACTCCACCCTGTAACGATCCACATCATTTTAACACGTGGAGACAGAGTCAAACATTTTTTTTGTTTCTTTATTCCAGAGGTCCAGGTCCAGGGAGCAAGACAGATCCAAGTCTAAAGAAAGAGATCGGTCCAGATCCAGGTCCCAATCCAGAGAACAAGACCGATCCAGATCTAGATCCCGGTCCAGGTCCAGGTCCAGGTCCAGAGGAAGAGATAGATCCAGGTCCAGAGGGCGGGACAGGTCCAGGTCCAGATCAAGGGGCCGAGACAGAGACAGATCCCGGTCCAGAGAGAGAGACTGGGGTCGATATGACAGAGGACGCTACGCCAGGTAACACACACACAACAAGACACACACACACGTATCACATCGCTTTGTTAGTGACTCATCATGATTTATATTTATTTATATGTATTTTTACATTTCTACTTGTAGGTATTTATTAGTTTATTGGGTGTTTATAGCTTAATTTTATATTTAGGTCTGCAATTATTTTAGATAGATCTATTTCTTATTTTTCGTTGCTGCAATGAATGACATGTGAATGCTGCTGTAACAATCATAATTTCCTGTGAAGTATCTATCTATCTATCTATCTATCTATCTATCTATCTATCTATCTATCTATCTATCTATCTATCTATCTATCTATCTATCTATCTATCTATCTATCTATCTATCTATCTATCTATCACTTTCTTATTAATTACAGAAACCGGGTCATTAAACCATTTTTTTACGTGACATATTTGTCCAAATATTCCCCAAGAAATACCCAACATGCAACATCTGACTTCTGTCAAAACAGTCACAGTCATAGTTTTATATTTGTATAATGTTCAGCCCTCGTTTCCTTATTTCCTCCTCTTCCTCTGCTCCGCCCAGAGATCGCTATGACGACCGCCGTGACGACAGAAACGGGCGTTTTGACCGGCGGCCCAACCGGGACGCAGAGTCTGATTACAGGAGGCGCGGCCGCTCTCCGTCCCCGCCAGCGGACAAGGAGCCGGCGGCGGGCGAAGAGCCGCCGGTCAAGAAGAAGAAGGAGGAGATCGACCCGATCCTGACGAGGACGGGCGGCGCCTACATCCCCCCCGCCAGGCTGCGCATGATGCAGCAGCAGATCAGCGACAAGAGCAGGTGAGAGAAATAATAGATTCTTTTTTTTTTGTGATCAAATGTTTATTTAAAGAATACAAGTTACAACCAAGAAACATGACTCATTAATGACAATAGAGACAGTACAAAAATTGACTGTAACAACTAAATCAAAAAAATATAAGGTGCAAGAAAAACCAAAACAAATGTGCATAAAAATTATAAAAAAAAATAAATAAAAAAAAGTAAAAAATAGAAGAAAAAAAGAGAAAAAAAGGAGAGAAATAATAGATTCATGTAAGAATCGCGATTCTTATCCTCTACGATTCTGAATCGATTCATAATCTTCAAAAAACGATTTTTATTCACGTCTCCTCCGTCCCAATACGCACCCTCACAGGCTTCCGTACACAGCGCTGCAGCACGCCATGACGCTAAGACGCTTGTTAACCGATTACTAACGTTAACTTTTTTTTGCCGTTAAACACACAAGCTGCTAAAGTTGAGCAGCCACATCCGCTGAGCTCTGGATCAGCTGATCGGTGCTCAGGTGATGTTAGATCTTCACATTTTGAACTCTTTTCATACAAAGTGCAGCCAAATACCAGGCTGAAGAGAGAGGAACAGCAGCAGCTGCTCCTCTGTGGCGCTGCAGGTCTTTTTCTTTTTTTTTTAGCAACGCCTTTGTTACAGGTGATACATGTCTATGTGCATGTGAGAATTGATTCGAATCGAATAGAGACACCCAAAGATTCACATCCCTACAGTCCAGGCTTTTGAAAAGAGAGTATAAGTTCAGCTAAATGTAGTAGTTTACTGCATTTTTGGGGGGTAAATATGGCTCCTGATATAACAGTCTGTAGACATCATCATTCAACTTTTTCACATGCTCCAGTGTTTAAAAAGCAAACTAAAAATAGCAAAAAAATAATCGAGAATCGATTTTGAATCGAATCGTGACCCTAAGAATCGTGAGACACCCAAAGATTTCCACTCGTAGTGTGTTTACTTAGCTGTTTTTAAGTTGTCTTGGTTAAGGGATTTGAAAGTGTTTTATTACATCTGAGTGTGTTTGTTGTGTTGTTTGTGTTGCTCCGCCTCCTGTGCAGTCTGGCCTATCAGAGGATGAGCTGGGAGGCTCTGAAGAAGTCCATCAACGGTTTGATCAACAAGGTCAACGTGTCCAACATCGTGAACATCATCCAGGAGCTGCTGCAGGAGAACATCATCAGGGGAAGGTGAGCAACGACACGCAGGCACCAACACCTGCAAACTCACACTTAATGTAAAACTCATGTTTAGGTTGTAGGTTTAGGTTTTTTTCCTGTCTTCTAATCGTCGTTTCGTCTCGTGTTGTGTTGTCCGTCAGGGGTCTGCTGGCTCGCTCCGTGCTCTCGGCTCAGGCGGCGTCTCCCATCTTCACTCACGTTTATTCCGCTGTCGTCGCCATCATCAACTCCAAGTTCCCTCAGATTGGAGAACTGATCCTCAAGCGTCTCATCCTGGCCTTCAGGAGGAGCTACCGCCGCAACCTCAAGGTACCCGACGGTCCGACTGTATCAACAGCTACCTGAGTGTTTAGAAAACGACTTCTGGTTTCTGATCGACATAGTGGAAAATAATGGGTGATGAATGAATGAGAGACGACGTAGATAATAAATAAGTTCTCAGTCACAAAAGAGATAAATAAACATGAATACATTTGTGACTCTATTTTCCTGTTGGTGCAACAACTAATGCAAACAACACTCTCATAATATGATATAACAGGGTTTTTTCGGGCCAAAATTTCGGCTGAGGCGGCCGCGCGGGGGGGGACTGCGTGTCAACCCCCCCCCCCCCCCCCCCACACACACACACACTTCATCTCGGCGTACCCGTCTCTCTCTAGCTGTCCCTTCAAAATAAAGGCCGAGGAAAAAAAAACGACTCCTGAGCTCCTGTACTGCGAAGGAGACTCAACAGATCCAGGCTTTGTGTTCATGCTGCAGCTCAACTAAGTCCCGGTCCGAGTTACCACGGTAGGCTACTATGAAGCTGGTTATCAACTTGGTTTGTTAAGTCCGGCTCTCAGCTTCATGCTCTGTGCGCGTTCACATCAATTAAGGCGTTTGGCGTCATATTATTCAACTTCCTCACTAAATGGAGCGACAACGGGCTGATTTCAGCCAAGAGCAGCAGGTTGTTTTGATGGAGAGAGAGGATGAGCGATACAAAAAAGCTTGATCGCAGCCTGAAGCAACAGTGTTAATGCAAAATGACGAGATGAGGCTGCTTTTAATTTCTGACAGCTCTACATTGCGCTACTTTTAAATATGAAGCTTTATTCATTTAAACTAAATAAACTACAGCAACAACTCAAATTTAAAAATTTTATTTTATTGTTTTCATATAGGTATTTCACTGATCGCAATTATGAAATGCGAGTGTGTGTTTTTATTGAAAGCGAGGCTGGTGTGCGTATGAAAATAGGTTTCAGTGCATTTTAGGTGCTGTAAATGTAAAAACAGCGGAGACCTATTCAAGATTTGCGTTTGGGCAACACTGCAGGCGAACGTAACATCATAATTAATTTATTCACGGCCACATTAAGTGAAATGATTAACTTTACCGATTATCCATCTGATTATCTGTCCTGCTGCGAGCGGACTCGACACTCGCTTCACAGTACACTCCTCCGTCTCCTTCTCTCTCTCTTCACGCTGCGCCGGTGAGGTGCGTTGGTTCACGCTCAGCACAACGTCTGAACGGAGCGGAGCCCCGATGAGCCCCGCCCCCGCGGGCACACAAGCAGCGCCTCAATGTCATCTTGCGGCCCGGAGCTGAAATCAAACGCACCTCTTCTGCTGCGGTCGAGTTGAACCGAGTTGAAAACAGCGCCACTGAGCTTCCATAACTACATTGATTTTCAATCAAGATTTGAGCGAGGCGGCCGCCTCAAAATTTATAATGCAGAAAAAACCCTGTATAATATGTGTCAAATATGTGTGTATGTGTGTCAGAAGTTTATTCAGATGAGACAGAGCAAAGTTAATCAGTTGTTAGTGCTGTGGTGAAATATTTGTCTTGGACTTAAGGAATAAACATCTCAGAACCACATCTCCACTGACACAACAAGAGAAAGTCCTTGGATCAATGATAATGGAATAATTCAGATTTTAAATCTACATCAGAAATTAATTTTTAATGTGGTGAAAGCTGAAACATGAGCGTTATATCAGTGTTACTTACAGTACCTGTCGTCCACAGCTGCTTTATACTGAATGAATATGTTGCAGCTCTAAAACACAGGATGTGTTGGATTAGATTATGTGTTTCTTTTTTTATGATCAACTTTCTCTATTTATTTATTTCATTTGATTTGGTTTAAAATTGACCAAATAGCCCAGACAAATCATTATTGAACATACAAACAACAAAACCCCAAACAACTAACAATCAAACAAAACAAGACAAGGACACAAAAGAAAAGAGAAAAAAAACAAGAACAAAACAAAGCAGAAAAAGAAAAAAGGAAAGCTTTGCGGATGTTGTTTCATGTTTTCATGTGTTACAGTGGAAGATTTGAATTGTCTAGTGAACTAGTTGCCTTCTATGAATATTATGATGTAGTCGTGTTCATGAAGTATTAAAACCGTCTCCTCTCTTACAGCAACAGTGCCTGACGGCCTCAAAGTTTGTGGGTCACCTCATCAACCAGAACGTGGTAGGTGCCGTCACCTGACTTAATAAAACTGAGGGAGGTGGTTGAGTGTTGATGCTCAGCTCTAATGAGGTGTGTTTTATTCCTCTCTCTCTGTATCTCTCTCTCTCTCTCTCTCTCTCTCTCTGTCTCTCTCTGTCTGCCGCGGTGTCTCTCGCCCTCAGGCCCATGAGGTTTTGTGTCTGGAGATGCTCACGCTGCTGCTGGAGCGACCGACCGACGACAGCGTGGAGGTCGCCATCGCCTTCCTGAAGGAGTGTGGGCTCAAACTGACCGAGGTGTCGCCCCGGGGAATCAACGGTAAACTACTTTATATCATAATTAATTATCTATTAATTATCTTTTTGAATTAGTTTTTTTTTTTTTTTTGCTTTTGCCTTTTATTATCTCATTATTTATTTTATTTTTTTGTACTTTTTATTGCACAAATGAGATGTATAAAAATACAGAGAGAAGAAAAAAAAGAAAAGAAACCGAACAATGTACAAATGAATCCCTTTTTGTGGGTTTTAAACTGTTGATTGCACAAAAGAAGCAAGTCTAAGATCTTGCAATTACAGAAAAAGATCTTAGCAAGTTTTGTTTTTGATTATAACAAAAAATCAAAAAGTAGACAAATACACGTTAGATCCCAAATATCACTATCTTATCTTATCAATATCTGTCTGTCTCTTCTCAGCCATATTCGAGCGTCTCAGGAACGTCCTCCACGAGTCGGCCATCGACAAGAGGGTCCAGTACATGATTGAGGTGATGTTCGCCATCAGGAAAGACGGTTTCAAAGACCACCCGGTGATCCCCGACGGCCTGGACCTGGTGGAGGAGGACGACCAGTTCACCCACATGCTGCCGCTGGACGACGAGTACAACACCGAGGACATCCTGAGTAAGACCCGGACAGATGGAGAGATGGACGGAGATGGAGAGGGAGTCGACCTGCTCTGAGTGTGTCTGTGTGTGTGCGTGTGTGTGTTAACCCTAACGTGTGTTTGTGCTCCTGCAGATGTGTTCAAGTTGGACCCAGACTTCCTGGAGAACGAGGAGAAATACAAAACCATTAAAAAAGGTGAGAACGCACAGAGACACAGTCACACTCACGAAAATAATCGTTTCAAAGATGCATTGAGATTTGAATCTGAATCGATGCAGTTATGTCACATAATCGATTTTTAAATTCAAATAATTAATTCAAGTTTGATGATGTTGTTCACTAGGGCTGGGTATCGCTACTGATTTACTGAATCGATTCGATTACGATTCACAAGGTCCCGATTCGATTCAATATAGATTCATTTAGAGTAATTTCAGTTTTTAGTACCAATGTTTCATCGTTATTAAAGAGATTTACAGAACTAAAGCTGCAAAATGTACAAGGATGGATCTCTCTTACCTGGTGCATTATTGAAAATATTAATGTTTAGGCTACATTAAGAGTTGACCCAAAAGCAGTTACATTATGCACATTTATTTAACATGAACCAGTTTCATATTTAATTTCATATTCATATTAAATAATCTAATACTGTCAGGAAATGGCGAAGATCGATATTAATAGGAAAATCGTTTTTTTTTAAACCACGTACAGAGACAGTGATTTATTTTATTTTATTTAATTTTAAAGCACAATGCCAAGATTTCCGTTTTGTTCTTGAAAAATTAACAAGTGCACCTTTAAAGCAGATATCAGTGGAATGTTTTTGTTAATATAAGTCCTAAATAGTCCTATTTTCCGTCAGCAATCACTTACATGAAGTATTTCAGCCTAAACACGAGTCTCTCCGTCACTCTGCTCTGCTGTAACCCGAGGAGAAAATTTTCCTTGTGGGATACAAGTGTTATCCAATGAGGAGAGAGAACGGCATGAAGGGCTGTGTGTGCAGCCAAGGGATGCGCGTGAATGTGGTGACGTAGCACGAGGACCAATTGATGCCTGACAAGGGCGGGGGCTGCTAACTCATGGTGCGTTCAAAGAAACTCGTACTTTGTGTTTTTCCTTCCTGTGAAGTCATACCAGTTCGATCTGGTACGAGTTCACGGGTCGGAAGTTACGAGTGGCCGTTATAGGGAACTTTCACAGACAACAGGATGGTAAAAACACGAGCTACGGGTTACCTGGAACGCTACCAAGTCGTAGTTGTGACTTGAAGCTGTAACTTACGGTTTCAAAAGCCTGCCTTGAACGCAGCATTAGCCGAAACGGCCGTGAAGCTGATATCTGCTTTAAGTAGGCTGCTGTATTGTGGAAATGCATTTAATTGATATTTTCTTTTAATTATATGTAAATATAAGTTTATCATATTTATCTGACTATTTATGTTAATTAATGAAAAAGCCATGTGTGGAAACATAGAAAATTGAGGCTGTGATGCATCGAAAGGCCGGTAAAGATCGTCCAATCAGCCGTCACCTCCTTCACAACTTACCTAACCCACTGTCACCTCCTCCTTCTCCTCACAGATATCCTGGACGAGGGCAGCAGCGACTCGGGGGAGGATGGAGACGGCAGCGATGAAGATGAGGAAGAGGAAGAGGAGGCAGAAGAAGGGGCAGAAGGTGAGACTGAGTTCTTCTTTTTATACTCTTTTTACTTCTTTTCTTTTGAAAAATAAATGTGAGACACGTCTCTGAAGCAACTTTTTGAGGATTAGGAGTAATGAATCAGGGTCTGTTTGAAAGTTTGAAAGAATGCTGTCCAGTTGCATTATGGGAAATGTAGGATTCATTGTTTTAAGATTTTCACTGTCACAGTTATGATGACGAACAGTTGGAAAGTTGGTGCAAACAAACACAGTGTGTTCATTTAAATGATTAAATAGTTTTATCTAGAAAACAATGTTAAAATATCCAGAACGTCTTCTTTTGTTAAGCCATTGTCAAAACCCCTAAAATATTCTTCTTCTTTTTTTTTTTAAATAATCAGATTTTATTTCATTTTCAGAGCATATCAACAATGCATATAGGCATACATCATTCAGTAGTGGTCTGAGCTAGGGGAGAAAATGAATAAGCAAAATTTAAATAAAGTAGAAAATGAAAAGAATAAAACAAAAAACAAGAATAAAGAAGAAAAAAAAGAGAAAAAGAGAAAGAGAGAGAGCAAGAACCTATCAACACATGAAGAAATATGTGTCCTTGTACCTGTTAAGAAATATTGCTTATCACAACATTCATTTTATAATAGCTGAAGAAAAGAACAACAATCTACTTTTTTTTTCATTAAAAATGAACTAATCATGTTGATACTTGATAACTTTTCATTGATTGACTAATTGATTAATCAGCAGCTTGTTGATTCAGCTCTGACAGTAAACTAAAACTAACAAAACAACTGTATAGAGACGTGGTTACTGAATGGAAAGACATTAAAAGAATCAAAAACATGGTTCATTAATTTAAAACCTCAGGGATCGGGAACTCAAAGGACGTTTAGTCGCTTGTTTTTATATTTTGACATGAACTTGATTTCAACATGAAACAGAAACGTTCTGTGACCTTGACGACGACCTCCCTCCCTCCTTCTGTGTGTTTCTGTCTCAGATGAGAAGGTCACCATCTTCGATAAGACGGAGGTCAACCTGGTCGCTTTCAGAAGAACCATCTACCTCGCAATTCAGTCCAGGTACACACACACACACACGCACACACACACACACACACATGCACACACACGCACACACACACACACACACGAACACGCAGATACAGAGTAACACATGTTATTAAAAATACTCACACACTCACACAGTTGGTGACTCAGTTGTCTCCCAGGGTGTTGGGAGTTATTTACAGCTCCTGCTATATTTGATGGAGTTGGACTAATATTTAAAGTTGTGTGTGTGTGTGTGTGTGTGTGTGTCTGTGTGTGTGTGTCCTAGTTACCATGGTTTAATTGAATAAGAGTTCACAGATTTGGAGAACAGGATAAAACACTGAAACAGATTGAGAAAGTTAAATACACACACACACTCTCTTTCTCACACTCAAATGCGCACACATGCACACAGTCACATCCAAGCTCACCGCTGCACAGTTACTGACTGATTGATTGATTGATTGATTGATTGATTGATTGATTGATTGTTTGTGTGTACAGTTTGGACTTTGAGGAGTGTGCCCACAAACTGATCAAGATGGACTTTCCAGACAGCCAGACGGTGAGTACACACACACACAGTCAACACAGAAACAACACTAACACACAACACGCAAATATTCTGTGTGTTGCTATAAAATTAAGAAAATTAATCCCAATTTGACAACAAAATAATTAATCAATAAACAATATAGCTTTGTCTCGATCTGCAACCAGGAACAGCCCACACACACAACACACTTAGAAAAACACATTTAAGGTTGGATGGTAATGATGAGCAAGTACATGATGATTTTCCTCTTCACATTTTTGTTCAGTATTGTATCAGTATCAGGAAACTGTTATTTATTGGCTGTTAATTAGTATCAGCTGATTATTTCCGCATCTCTACATTCAATAAACTTTGAGCCTCTGAGTTTAAATTCATTGATCATTAATTGATATAGAAGAGATTTGTTCAATGTTGGAGTTTAAGCTTTTAGCTTAACAATGCTACATTTTTACCTTAATTAAACAGCTTTGGAGTAATAATGATGATTAAATAACTGATAAATTTGAAATAGTCTCGACCTGCAACAGCCCACACAACACACTAGTGGCAGGGAATTGAAAAACACATTTATTTAAGGTTATTATAAACTACTTTATTGTTTATTATTGAGATGATGAAATCTGTGAATCTTCCAAGTGCATTTATTTTCCTTTCCACATTTTTGAAGTTGTGGGACCCCCTCGAAAACGAGATGGTGCATCTCAAGGGGCCATCCTAAATAAACTGAATTGAAATTGAAGCTAAAAAATGATCAGTTATTGTATCAGTATCAGGAAACGGTTATTTATTGGCTGTTAATTAGTATCAGCTAATTATATCCACATCGCTACATTAAATAAAATTTCAGCCTCACTGATAATTGATATAGAAGAGATGTGTTCAATGTTGGAGTCTAATAAAATGTAGTGTTCCTATTAGTGCAAACATGCTGCTTGTGTGTGTGTGTGTGTGTGTGTGTATTGGCTGTTCCTAGCTCCCAACTGTGTGTGTGTGTGTGTGTGTGTGTGTGGTCCTGCAGCCAGGTTACGTAACAGTAATAGTTGGTTTGAGACGTTGACAGTTGCAGGTCAGCTCTCCGTGTGTGTGTGTGTGTCTGTGTGTGTGTGTTGTGTGTGTGAGGCAGGAAAAAGACCCTGTGAGGAACGTCATGTGTCAGAGGACAATCAGCTCCGTGTTTGTGTTGTTGCTGCGTGTGCGTGCGTTTGCCTTTGCGTGTTTCCTCGACAACACGTCTCCACACGGAGGAGGACGCGGGCGGCGGCGCCTCGTTTCTCGCTGACGATCATCAATTTTGTCGTTTGTTGAGATGAAAACTGTCGCTGTCACATTTTGTCAGCGGTGTCAGCGACGGTTGAAAACAGACACGGGTTGTGTTGTGTCTCATAGACGGACGCCTCGGCTCCGACAGGTAAAGGGCTCGACCCCCCAGAGACCTCAGGGTCGTCGTTTTAGGAGTCTTTCTAGTTCTACCGCCAGTTTCTCAGGTTATTTTGAGCCTTTTTTTTTTGCTGTTTTATTGCTTCATGTGCTGATTTGTTCATGAAATTGAAACAGAGAGAATAAAAGTAAATTTGTCAAAGTGGAACAAGGCGACATCTTGGGGTAGAGGTTTCCTGATTTTATTTTTGGATGCAGGATCACACAGGACAAGATTTTTTGCGACCATATGACAACAAACAAAAGGGATAATGACAAATTTCCCAGAATACACTGGATACACCAGCAAGATAGATGCACAGGCAACCAGTGAAACACATGAATCTCAACTCAACTTTATTTATATAGCACTTTAAAAACAACCGTAGCTGAAACAAAGTGCTGTACATAGAGACGTACAACAATTTAAAGGCAATAAAATATATAAAACAGGAAATGCACAGTAGAATAGTTGTTTCGTTGTTTTTAAAAGCAATTAGAAACGATAAAAAAATAAATAAAAATAAACCATACAACACTAAAACAAGAGCAGAGTTGAAGGCCAGGGAGTAAAAATGGGTTTTAAGACTAGTTTTAAAAATGGACAGTGAGGAGGAGGCTTGTCTGATGTGCAATGGCAGCTCGTTCCATAATTTTTGAGGAGCAAAAACTGACTATTTTCACCTTTTTTTTTTAATAAGGATTCAAACTCACAACAGACATTTTATGTGACATTCGATCCTGTGTCGGTGTATTACAACCGCGTTCTTCATTTTCATTTCCTACTGCACATGATGTCTAAGGTTAACTCAAGTTGAGCAGTAAATTAGTCAAATATTAACACATTATACGACACAGATGATGACATATTACAGTTTAGAAGTGGTGGTGTCTCATTTTATAAGGGGAAATATTTCTGCCCCTCCCCCCTTTTGTAACAGAGAGGCAGAAACGGGATTGTGTCTCTTTGTCAGTCAACAAGCTGCAGCGCTTTCACGTCTTAAACACATGTCGGACCCTTCCTCCTCCTCGTCCCAAGAGTTTGGGCTGTCTCTATGTTTCTCTCACTAACTTGGTTTCCCACACTTTAAACCCCCCTCACCCCCCTCCTTCTTTTAGTTCATTAACTGACCACAAACCACAGATCGGGAAAACAAATGATTCTTCGTGTTGGAGCTGAAGGAGAGAGAGAGAGAGAGAGAGAGAAAGAGAGAAAAAGGGGGAGAGAGGTCAGAGCTGATGACCTTGTCAAGCAGAGTTTCATCAGCATCAGGATGAATCACTCAACACAACAGCTGGAACACACGCACACACACACTTTGCACACACTCTTTGAAGATGTTTGTCTTCTGACATATTTTTCTCACAGTCTCAAACTCTGAACAGCCGCAGTGACCGAGGTGTTTGGAGGAAAAAAAACAACAACATTTTCTATTGAATCACGAAATCCCCGACACTGAAAGCACCTCGCGTTGTGTGTCTCGGTTTGGGAATAAAAAGAAAAGATGACGACTTCCTGACTGACCTTGGATTAGACCGACTCTGTATAAAAAACAAAAACCATTTGGCAAACAACATGTGAAACTCAAAACAGAAAAGAGGATGTTGTCTTTTCAACTCAGAGAGAGAGAGAGAGAAAGGAGCAGGAACAGAATTGTGCAAATCTATTGTTCAATTACAATGATATATTTTTGTGTCTTTGTTAGGGTATAATTGATTTATTGGCAGATTGATCAATCAATCATGTGATTTGGCCAATTTTGCATGTGAACTGCAAAGTGCATGGGTTTTAATTCAGATATGACACATCCTTGTTGTGGTTGATCCACTGAAGAAAAATCATTGTGGTTTTCTCATTTGTACAGATTTGCTCCACACAACGACGCTGTTAAAACTGTGAAAAAGACAGTGTGTAATTATTCATTATTACAGGCTTTTGCAGTTTTGTTGTTGTTGTAGTTTTTATTTATTAATTTATTAATTTATTACTTACCCTTTCCTAGAGTTCACTGCAGAGCTGCACTGCACAAAAAGTATTTATGATGATGTTTGAACCATATTCAAGGGATTTTTGCATGAAATGTGTGTTTATATAAACAAAGGAATAGGCGCAGGGTAATTTCAGATCAGATAAGATTTTTTTATCGCCCTAAAAATCCTACAGAGGTCCGGTTGTGTTTTATTTCCTCCTTCAGATCGAGGCTCTTTCTTGCGTCTGCAGGTTTGATGCTTGTAAGAAACGCTGCTTATCATAAGATGAATTTTACTTTTAAATGTAGCCTTGAGATGCTTTGAAAAATGGGTCAGGTCATTGTTTTAACGTGCGTGTGTGTGTAATACTGTCGTCACAGCTGATGTCTGCACATCACACACGATCAAACACGAAACACCCTGGGCTGCTGTTTTCCCACAGGTTGAATGATGATGTCGAAACTCGGCCTTGAACGTAAAACCACCACTGGGAGTTCAGTTCACACCTCACTGTTCAGTTTGAACTTTAACCTCGTTAATCGCTCTTTTCCAATCGGATCACAGCTGACGAGAAGCTTCAACATGAATACAAACACACTCAGAGATATTTTACATTTTTTAATCGTGTTTTGTTTTGTAGTTATGTGATAGTCGTTGTATTATTTAACTACAGAAAAGTGTTTTAATAACTGTTCATTCACAAAGACTGGACCCGTCAGGCTTCATCCAGGGATGCAAACAGCGCGCCGAAAAGCGAAACTCGCTTTTTTCATGACCAATTAAGTGGCAAGTTGCACCTTTTCGTCGTCTTATTTGCGGATTATTTTTTTTATAGCCTATATAACGTCACTGCAACATGCGGCTCTCAGTGCCTGTCGGTGTTGTGTCTATAAATTGTGAAATAACTTTTCCTCGATAGAAATATGAGACGTGGTCGATAGGTTTCATTCATCCATGTTTTGGCAGACAATACAAATAACCAATGATAATGAGATTTCCACCGCGCCGAACCAATCACGTGGCTGGAATAGAGCCAGTCAACAGTAACATGTGCATTTGTTTGGGTTGCTGCAGATGTGCACATCAGCTGACACCGCCGGTAAAAGAGAGAGAGAGAATGAGTGTTGTCTCGAAAAAAAAACAGTAAAGGAGAACTTGGACAAGTGACTGAAAAGACGCGTGGTGCGTAATGGAGACACCAGGCAGCTGGAGCGGACCGTGGTCACGGTGCGGCCGCTCTGCTGCTCACCTCAGTGTGTGCGACAACTCATTCATGGTTGTCTCTGATTACACTGGTAACAGCCTTCCTATTCACCTCCAATGTAGACGCGACGTGCGCGCTCGTTACCCAAAGCGGCGCGTATCCGCGTGCATTCGGTGCGACGGCGCCGCCGTTTTTCCCCCCGTGTATGTCCGTTGCTGTGTCAGGCAGGTGTCTCCCACGGAGCTCTGCCCCGTTTCAGAGGTGAAGGAAAGACGTCGCCTCCGCGATGTAGAATGTGTTCAATTAAAGTGAAACTAACATATTATATAGGCCTATATGTCCATTACACACTGAATGGGATGTTAAATCCCATGTCTTTATTTCTTCTGTTTATTTTAATAGTAATAATTATGACTAACATTCAGTGAAGACCTAAAAATCAGTATCTCCAAAATTGAAATATTGCAATGGTTTTTATTTTTTTTAAAGCATTTTTAATCTAGAAATGTTGGCCTTCTGAAAACTGTCCATCTATATGCACTCAATACTTGGTTGGGGTTGAACTACTGGAAATAGACTTTTCTGTGATATTGTTAATGGTGAGCCCCCCCCGCCAGACAATTCCTCTCTTTTTTGGTCCTGACCCGTTTGCATCCCTGTTCATCACACTGGAGAAAAAACACAAACTCTGTTCAGATTTGACATCAGTGTTCAAGATGTTAAATGTTTTCCCTGTAATGATGAGCTGTTTTGTGTTTGTGTGAGCAGAAGGAGCTGTGCAACATGATCCTGGACTGCTGCGCTCAACAGAGAACCTACGAGAAGTTCTTCGGTCTGCTCGCCGGGGTGAGACACACACTTTCTGTGGATAGTTCACAACATTTAGAAGAGTTTTTATTGCAACTGTTGACCAAAATATATATATATATATATATATATATATATATATATGTATCTGCTGCAGGAAAAACATCTAAAAAAATATGTACTGCACTGATTAATCGGCTTCCAATCATTATCAGATGATATTCATTAAAAATACATGATCAGCAGAATTGATGAGATTGATGCTTCTAATTACCGATCAATTTAAAACCGATCACCTATAATCAATATGTGGTTAAGAAGTGTGTGGTGTTCCCGCCAAAATAAAATAAAACATGTTGGTCGTTTGGGACTTTTTCAAACGGTGTAATACTAAAATGATGTGTGTAAACCAACGGCATTGTATGTGAAAATGATTGGTATTGATTGTGGATTGATCAATCACACCGATCGATGATTGGTATCAGTACCAGCAGCAAAAAGAAAACATGATGACTGTGACATCGCGGACTGAAAATGTTCACATTCACCTTGAGAAACCCAGAACTGAAACATCTGAAGCCTGAAAGCACTTGTTAATGTGTTTGTGTGTGTGTGTGTGTGCGTGTGTGTGCGTGCGTCTGTGTGTGTCTGTGTGTGTGTGTATATGTGTGTGTGTTCAGAGGTTCTGTCTGCTGAAGAAGGAGTACATGGAGAGTTTTGAGGGGATTTTCGCGGAGCAGTACGACACGATTCACCGCCTGGAGACCAACAAACTGAGGAACGTGGCCCGGCTGTTCGCTCACCTGCTCTACACAGACTCTGTTCCCTGGAGCGTAAGGACACACACACACACACACACACACACACACAACCATTAAATCCACTCCAGTCCGACCAAACTTAGTGTAATTTTTCTCTCTAATATAATTTCCTGATGTGGATGCTTCTCCTCCAGGTGTTGGAGTGCATCAGGATGAGCGAGGAGACCACGACGTCGTCCAGCAGGATCTTTGTCAAGATCCTTTTCCAGGAGCTCTGTGCCTACATGGGCCTCCCCAGACTCAACCAGAGGCTCAAAGACCAGTACGGACACACACACATGCACACACACACACGCACACACACAAGCCTTATCCAATCTGCTAGATTATCTTCAACGATATGTTTCTTTTTTTTCCATTTAATCATTATTTTCAAATAGCGGAAACATTTTGTGTCGATACTTCCCTGTCGACTAGAGCAGAGGGCGCTGATTTTATTTCTGAAAACATTTGTAGATACTTTATTATTCTACTATAACTACAGCCTCTATAAGACAAAGGTTAGACAGAGGTTCAGAAGACTTTCAGATACTAAACGTACAAAGGTTGATCTCGTGAAAGAAGTCACAACATGCATTTAAAGACCCCCTCCGTTGAAAATCGTGTTTTTCATGTTGTTCACATGTTCCTGTGGCATTTTTCTGGTGCTAGACGACATATCAGCAGAAAAGTTAAATGCAAAATTGCATTTCTTAGTATTTCTACCTTCAAATTGCTGTGAACCAACGGCAGAACGGGGGGAGGGTGCAGAGCAGCGCCGTCTCCGCCCACCACTCATTTCAATTGCATTTCTAATGAGCTACTGGTGCTCTGCAGAAGGAGAGTCCTGGGAAATGGCAAAGGTTTTGTGATTTTGGCTAAAAACTTCATAATCACAATTTAAAGACCACTGGGAATGCTTTAAAATAACTACAAAGGATCATTGGAGGGGGACTTTAATATAAACACGAACATTTCCAACAATTCTAAGGTCTGAAGACAATGTGAGTCTGGCTGCAGTTGTTACTGTTGTTGCTGTATTTGCCTTTTCTCTGTTGACAAGAGGAGTTAATAAGATAGAATATAATAATTGGAGTGTGTGTGTGTTATCGGTTACTGAAGTAAGTGTTTTGTGTGTGTTTCAGGACTCTGCAGCCGTTCTTTGAAGGACTGTTTCCTCGTGATAATCCCAGAAACACTCGCTTCGCCATCAACTTCTTCACCTCCATTGGACTGGGAGGACTGACGTAAGAGACACACAGACACAACATATGGACACCTGAACATTATTGATTTAAACATGTGATTTGAAAATTGTGGGTATTAGTCAGATTTTTGAAGCAAAATTGTTTCTTTATGAACCATACAACATTTTATCATCAGTTTATTCAGTAAAAAAATACTTCGATTGTGAATGTTTAGGGTCAAACTGCCACACACTCATTAGTGATAGTTTTCTGTGTGAGTCTTTGTTGTATTCACACTGCCCATAACTATTTTCTTTCAGGGACGAGTTGAGGGAACATTTGAAGAACGCTCCGAAGATGATCATGACTCAGAACCAGGAAGTGGAGTCCTCTGACTCCGACTCGTCCTCCTCGTCCTCCTCGTCCTCATCCGACTCCTCCTCCTCAGACTCCTCCAGCGATTCAGATTCCTCCTCCTCCAGCAGCAGCAGCTCAGGTACGTTTATATTTACTTAAATAAATGGTCCTGTGTAGAGGACATTTACATTGCCGCCTTAAGGATTGTGGGTAATGAGGTCTTGAGCTAATAAGATCGGATCCAAAACTTCCAGCTCTGCACCTGAAGGTTTGTGAATTCATCATTTTCAAATTGGTTTTCGTCCTTGTATTTTCTGCTTCAGGTTAGGGTTGTGTTGTTTTAATTAAATTAATTCATCATCATCATCATCATCAGGAGTAACTCTTTTATTCTGTTGCTTACTACATGGATGCAAACAGCGCGCCGAAAAGCGAAACTCGCTTTTTTCATGACCAATTAGGTGACTTGTGTGAATCGTTCAGATCCAAAGAGTTTTTGTTTTTGAGGGGGGGGGGGGGGGGGGGGGGGGGGGGGCGTCTCAGCTGGGGTCAGTAAAATGTTTTTCGAACAGGCTGACAGTGACAATCACGTGAAACTGAGGCGAACTCATTCATGGTTGTCTCTGATTATACTGATAACAGCCTACCTCCAATGCGCGACGTGCGCGCTCGTTATCCAAAGCGGCGTGTATCCGCGTGCAGTCGGTGCGACGGCGACGCTGTTTTTCCCCCCCGTGCGTGTCCATGGAGCTGTGCGCCGCGGACATGCACGGTTCCCTACGTTGCTGTGTCAGGCAGGTGTTTCTCACAGAGCTCTGCCCCGTTTCAGAGGTGAAGGAAGCCCTGAGTGGAAAGACGTCGCCTCCGCGATGTAGAATGTGTTCAATTAAAGTGAAACTAACACATTATATAGGCCTATATGTCCATTACACACTGAATGAAACATTCCATGTCTTTATTTATTCAGTTTATTTTAATAGTAATAATGACTAACATTCAGTGAAGACCTAAAAATCAGTATCTCCAAAATGGAAATATTGCAAAGGATCTTTTTATTTTTATTTTTTTAAGCCTATAGAAATGTTGGCCTTCTGAAAACTATGTCCATCTATAATCAATCAATCAATCAATACTTGGTTGGGGTTGAACTACTGGAAATTGACTTTTAAATGATATTGTAATGTAATAATTTGTTAATGGTGAGCGAGTGAAAGAGTGAGTGAGAAAACGTTTGATAAATAAGTGAATTTATTTCTCTTGTCCTCCAGACTCGGACTCCAAACACAGGAAGAAGAAGAAGAGAAAAGAACCAATTGAGAAGAAGAAAAAGGAAAAAGAAAAGGACAAGAAGAAAAAGAAGAAGACGGTTGAAAAACCTGCTGACAAGAAGCGAACCAAACACAAGAAAGACAAAGACAAAGACGGGGACGACGGCGACAGTGAGGACGAGAAGCAGGCGAGGAAGGACAGGAAAGGCCACGCACGTGAGGCGGAGGAGCGTGAGCGTGCACGTGAGGTGGAGGAGTGGGAGCGTGCACGTGAGGCGGATGAGCGTAAGCGTGCACGTGAGGTGGAGGAGCATGAGCGTGCACGTGAGGGCGCCCGCCGGAGCAGACGAGATGAAAGAGCGGAGGAGGAGGAGGAGGAAGAAGAGGAAGAGCAGAGACGGAAAGAGGAGGAGAGGAGGCGAAAACCGGACGTTCAAGGCAGGCAAAGGGACGGAGAGAGGGAGAGGGAGAGGGAGAGAGACCGAGACAGAGACCAAGGGAGGGAGAGAGAGCGAGAGAGAGAGCGACCGAGGGAACGAGAGAACGAGGAGAAGAGAGACAGGGAGAAAGAGAGGAACAAAGAGAACAGGGACAGGAACAGAGAGAGAGACAGAGAGAGGGACGAGAGGAGGAGGAGATAAAACTCCCCGTCCGGCAGTGATGGACTGATGACTGACAGACAAGTGAATCTTTTTCCCTCTGTCACCCCTCCGTTCTTCACCCCGTCTTGTCACCCTGGTATTTTGGATTCAGGACCCATCTCTCCCTCTATTTCTCCCTCCATCTCTCCCCCTCTCTCCAATCTTTGGCTGTTTGTATTTTCTATTGTTGATTTTTGTTGTTAATGAAATGAGACAAAAAAAACCCATTAAAGTTGCTTTACATGTTTTCTAATCTGTTTCTGATTCGACAGTTTTCAGCTCCAGAGTAAGTTTATTATTAAGAATTAAACAAGGATTGATATCACTGTTATGTCTCAACACAAAATATGAAACCAGCATCTTCTGCAAAGACAAAAATCCTCTTCTGAATATCACAAATTAACATTTTTTTTTGTAAATTTCATCTCAAATCTTAGTTTGTTGTTTCATTCATATGTGCCACTGTATTTCTTGCGAGTGCTTCATAGGCTACATACACGGATCAGCCATAACATGAAGATACTCGACCGGTTTTAATGTTGTGACTGATCTGTTTTTTTTTTTGTTTTTTTTTACTGATTCAAGCCATGAAGCCATAAATAAATTACAGTTCAAATCTAAAAAGAGATGGATATCTATTTGTCACATGCAAGGCTTTTAGCCAGGGTTAAAAACAGTGCAGTGAAATGCACGACTGTACCAATACAAACACAAGAATGAAATAAAAATTTAGAATTAACTCTTTAAACAGAGCGCTGATATACACCAGTCGGCCACAACTTTAAACCCATCTGTTTTATTTTTGTGGCTGATCGGTGTATATCAAAGTTTAAAAAAAAAAAAGCAAAAACAATTCTCAGAAGTATAATATATGGTAAATGTCCTGTAAAAGCAGGAAGCGAGTTGTGGTTTGTGTTGTAATAAAGATGAGCTTATATTTATAATCTAGTGGGAAATGATTCATACAAACAGCATCTGTGCCCCCACCTCTTCTCTCTACTTATAGCTGCTGCTTATGTCACTCCATCTCCTTTTCTCTCCAGTGACGATTAAAGATTCGTAATAATACTAATAATATCAGTGGTGTTACTTATGCAAATAATACTGTGGGAAATGAAACGACAGCAAACGACAAGAAAAAAATGCCCATAGTGATTAAGTATACCACAGCACAAAGGTCTTTTTTTTTTTTTGCCTGACCAACAGCCCAAAACGGCAAAAACATGTAATGTACTATTTTATGAGACAATGAAAACAAAGGAAATGTTCAATTTTTAGCATTTTCATTTAAAAATTACATAAGATAGAAGATCAAATATGCCAGCAGCATCTCTAAAACCAACTCATTTTCATGTTGCTTGTGGTTTTAAATTAAACATTTTGACATTATCTCTAAAGTGGGTACAGACTCAAGTTCCCTTCTGGATGAATTGTAGTGATGGAGAGCCAGACTCCTCATGGCGACATCAGACCCTTCAACAGACGGAAGCAGCTGTTTGAAATATCCAAACACTTGAGGAAGCCTGATGATACCACACTACAATGTGAGTAACCGGCTCTGTCAACATACACACACACACACATGCACACAGTCACACACTCTCTGCTGATACCATAAACAAGCTGAAACTTGTCTTGTTTCTGCTTAACATGCCACAGAATAAATTGGATCACCAAAGTGGCAGCCACAGGTGCAGACCAGAAAAAAACTCCAGGTACCGGTGGTGACAGAAGAACCTGAGACCCAATTAAAAGTACCAATAGCACAGCACTGTAGAAATATACAATTAAAAGGGCTACATCCCAAAATTAAAGGATTATTACACTGGTATTGTTTGCATAATGTACTTTAATTAATTAAGCTGTAAGATGTAGCCTACTTAAATGCATTGAGTAAGCTATGGAATATATTTCATGTGCTATTAAAGGCTACTTCAACTGGCTATTAACCTTTATAATTATTATGTTATGTTAAACTTTGTACTCAGGTCCATATACAAGACACAATACAAAAACATACAACTCAATACATATAATAAAAGATGATAATGTACATAAATGTGCTAGTTACACTATAACATCTTTTGTTTTGATTAACCCATTTAAGTCCATTTTGTTGCTTAAATAGCCAGTTTAACTACATTTAAATGGACTCCAGGCAACTAGCGCCTATAGCTAATAGCTGGTATTTTTTCAGTCATTGATATGTATTGTAGACTATTTAAGTGGTAAAACCTGAAAAAGATAAACCCCAACAAACAGAGCCCACATAAATACTGTAGCTACACAGCTGTGGAGGAAAGTAAATAAGTAATTTAATTTCATTTTGAAATATTTATACTTCTTCTGTTTCCCTGATGAATTAAAAAGCTTAAATAACAAGAAAAGTACAATCATGAGGGAGGATTTTTCCACACAATTTGAGACAGTGTAAGTAAATTTTTAATCTACTTGCGCATGTGCAACCAGAAAATCAGCTGAAAAGGAAATGTGAATATTTGCTTTGGAAGTATATTGTGCACCCCTAAAATATCTGCTTGGATTGCACCCCTAAAAGAAAGACTAGCTTCTCTTACTGTGCACCTACAACCTGGAACACTCTGCAAAATCATTTGAAACTTACCTCACTTTTGTCAATAGGACAATTTAAAACCATAACTACATCTTATTTTACCTCTTAACTGCTTGTGCTTGTAAATATGTTTCAATTGACCCTAGTCACCTTTAAATTCTGGTATTCTGTTATGTTTTTGTATGTTTCAAATGTTTTGTCTTCTGTCCTTATATGTTTTCTGTTTCATCTCGGCTACATTGTAAATGAGGTTACTCCTCAATATTTCTCAGAGTTTAAATAAAGGTTATGAAATTAAATTAAATCAAAAGAAAATATCTGCTTGCACTCCTAAAATTTTAAGTTAGGGGGCCACTGCGCTCCTAGTGAAAAAAAAAAAAGTTAGTCTGGAGCCCTTTATTAAGTCGTTTAAAAAACAAAATGCAAGGTTGCGAGACAGGACGTATGAATATTTAAAGCTTAAATGGGAACAGGTTTTAATATTTTTGAGAACTTTTTTTTTTAGGCCTATTGGTTAGTAAATAACTTTCTCGTGCTTTATAGGTCAGTTATAAGAAATCTTTTTGCCAGGGTGTGGAAAAATCCTCCCTCATGATTGTACTTTTCTTGCTATTTAAGCTTTTTAATTCATCAGGGAAACAGAAGAAGTATAAATATCTCAAAATGAAGTTAAATTACTTATTTACTTCCCTCCACAGCTGTGCAGCTACTGTATTTATGTGGACTCTCTTTGTTAGGGTTTATCTTTTTCAGGTTTTACCACTTAAATAGCCAACGACGAACAACACTGGCTGGTTGTTGAAAGCAGTATTTCTGTTTACAGTAAACCATCTCCTCTGGTGGTGTCGGCTCAGCATGTGCTGATGTCTGCACCTCGCTGACTCTCATCTCTCTCCTACAGGAACTACAGCGTCTGAACTTTTCCCCCGTACGACGCACCTGCCTAGGTTCCTCCTCCACGCCGTCCTGAGACCAGTGATGTGGAAGTCAACTGTGTCTCTCTCTGTCTCTGTCTTTTTTCCCCCTCCACTATCTCTCGGCCGGCAGGATGTCGCTTCACTGCACGTAATAAGTCTGGGCTGCCACTGACCTGAAAGAAAAACTGCATTAATGTTGTGAGTCGTGGTCTCCAACACACACTGCTCTGCTCTGTTTTAAGTGTTTCAGCCTCTGACTGTGTGTGTGTGCACGGCTGCTGTTTGCACCAACTGTACACACAGGATATGCATATGATATTAATTGGGGGATTTGATCCTCACAGTGTAAACACACTTACCATTTTATTATTTAATTGGGTTATTTATTTGTTTTTAGGACGCATTTCTAATTCCTGCTGTTCCTAATGAAGCTCTCTCTCTCTCAGCTCCCACACATTACCGTTGGTATCAGACTGTTTTGTGGAGCAGAGTTACAGCACAGACAAGACAAAGGAGATTTAACTTGTTACAGTAATAAGAGCGAGGAGGTGGTAGGTGGATTTTATTTCATTTTTTAAACAATTATACAGAGCTGCCAGGCTGTTTCCAGTCTTTATGCAACGCTATGTTGGCTGTAACGATTCAGTCTCTACACAGATTCTCCTTTGTGATGGAAGAGGATAACACAGCTCTCCTTTTTATTTATAAAGGAGTGGTGTATTTATTTAACACATCCACCGTATTTTATATGATTTATTTGAGGGCGGTTGCTGCAACACTTCATTTTCACTATGGGATTATCTGTTTGTCCGTCTGTCGCTGTTTGTTTACGAAGAAGCACTGAATCAGAAAGTTTACACCAAACTGGAATCTATTGGTTATTCAGTCCGTCCGTGTGTGTGTATGTGTGTATTAGTGTATTAGTGTGTGTGTTTATACTGGTTTTGCTCAGTGATACTGCCAAGACCCACACACATACACACTATGCTGTATCCTTGCACAACCTTGATGTGATGTTCAAGGTGAGAGGGGGAGATGCCTGTGTGAGTATGTGTGTGTATGTGTGTGTGTGTGTGTGTGTGTGTGTGTGCGTAAGTGGGTCGCTGCTGCAGTGCTGGATTGGGATTGGTTGGATGTCCTGAGGAGCAGAGGACTTGGATTGGTTTGCTGCAGCGGCAAATGGAGGAACAGATCCACTGGGACCTGGGAGCTGCAATGAACTCTGGGAAACCACAGCAAGGCCCCTCATGCAGCTGGGTGAGGTGGAGGGGGGGAAGAGAGAGGGGAAGAGAGGGGGAGGAACGTGGAAGATGAGTGAGAAGATGAGGAGAACAAGTGGACTCCTGTTTCTCCGTCTCTTTTAACTGTAATATTGATCTCAAAGTTTCCTGAGATATTTCCGTTTAATCCATTTCTTTACAAAAATAGAGAAATAGAGAGACGATACGGCACCATAAAAACAGCAGCAACATTTTCATGACTGTACGATTTGCCGTGCAGAGCAACAGGGAGCAGTAGTACAATTATACGGCAACACTATTAGAGGCCATGAACGCAACTCAAAGCAACAAAACACAGATAAACTATACAAATTATAGACTATATGTGAGTTCTTTGTAGGTTTGTCACTCCAAGCTATAACTCCTTTCACATGGAGGTAATCATACAATCCACTGTTAGTGCAGAAATGTTCATTATTGCTGCTTTAAAGATGTTATGTTTTGAATGTAAAGGATATATAAGTGTTGATATTCTTGGCTAAATCCCAGGAAGTGACTACTGCTTGCCAGATTTTTGATGCTGCTGATACTTAAATAAATCACATGTCACATTTTAACACATGCAGCCAAGAAAAGCACTGGACAGGAGATTGATTTACAGTGAGTAAAAATAGTCATAGGCTAATCACTCTCTGGTATCACATTTAAAACATATCCTAGGTATTCATCAATTTAGTTGCTTTAATCAGCTAATAATTCAGATTATTCAGGCTCGATGTCCTCAAGAAGTGGGAAACTGTAGGTTTTAGCAAAAGTTTCCCAAACAGGAGGAAATGGTGCGCTTGTGAGCTCTAGTGATGATTTGTTTCAACAGGAAGGCGTGTATGGTTTTAAAGGGCTAGTTCAACATTTTGGCAAATAAAAAAAAAGCTTCTCAGTGAACACAATAGAGGTACAGGTCCCCTGTCCCTCATCAAACTCATCAAATCACAATCCAACAACTCTAAAACGCTCTCGTGGAGGAGTTGTGACCTGCACATTCACCACGCTATAGATAATCATGTAACATTACGAGACGGAGTTGTTTTCGAGGCAAATGCAACCGGAACTACATTACAGACATGGGTGCTGGGTTTTTGTGATTTCAAAAGCGCAAGTAGTTCTGTGTAATTGCTTCGTGTGTCGTAATGTTTCATGATTATACATGATTATTTCATAGCGTGGTGAATGTGCAGGTCACAACTTGTCCACCAGAGCGTTTTGGAGTTGTTGGATTGTGTATTTGATGAGTTTGATGAGGGACAGAGGACCTGTACCGTTCACCTCCACTGTGTTCACTGAGCAGCTCACGTCTCTGCTCCGCCGATCTCAAAACAACATGCACCGATAATTAAAGCCATTGGGATTATGGCGATAGGAGAACTTGCCAAAATGTTGAACTATCACTTTAAGACTGATTTTTCTTTGCACAGGCTTTGTCGACAGCAAGAAAAACACAAAATATCACCAGACTTATCCAGTTTTTCCCTGGATAAGGCTTGAAAGTGTGTAATGGTCAGTCAGTCACGAGTCTCTCTCTCTCTCTCTCTCTCTCTCTCTCTCTCTCTCTCTCTCTCTCAGAGCAGCAGTGTGAAATGCCTCAGCTCTCTGACATGATGATACCTGTCTGTCTGCAACTGGACGATCTGTGAGTCGCTGATGATGAAGCCGTCTGTGGTGTCACCGTCCCAGCTCCACCTGTTCAAAACCACATACTCAAAACCACAGAAAACTGATGGGTTTTTTTTTCTAACGTGTGGTTCTTGTATTTAATATGTTTGTGCTCAGGGGCTCATCATTTCATAATCCATCCATGGTGTGAAGGGGAACAGAGGGGAGCTCATAGCAGACCTCCTCCTCCTCCTCCTCCTGCTCCTCCTGCTCCTGTGGAGCTCAGTGTGGAGTCAGTGGAGTTCTTATATTCAGATATGGTGAAATGATCCTTTAACCTGACACCTGCTGACGACATGGACAGGTGAGTTGACAGTAAATACACAGAGAGGTACAGCAGAGGCTACTGAACACAGCTGAGGACAGTGTGTGTGTGTGTGTGTGTGTGTGTGTGTGTGTGTGTGTGTGTGTGTGTGTGTGTGTGTGTGTGTGTGTGTGTGTGTGTAAGGCAGTATTTACAGTTTTAAAATAGATTTTATCCGTTTTTTTGCCAACAACAAAACCTGGCAACAAATCAACCAAAACCTGCTGTTCCGTACACACACACACACACACACACACACACACACACACACACACACACACACACACACACACACACACACACACACACACACACACACACACACACACACACACACACACACACAGGTAACAAGGTATCAGATATTTTTGTCCTCTACAATCCATCCAACTGTGAGTCTTTTATTTTTATTGGATGCAATTTAAGCCTCTCTCTCTCTCCCCGTGTGTGTGTGTGTGTGTGTGTGTGTGTGTGTGTGCGTGCGTGCGTGCGGCGCATGCGCACTAGGCTCCGCTCGGCTCTCGGTGCGGCGCATGCAGAGCGCGCGGCTCTCCGCTGCTCCGACAGAGTTGCTCAGTGTCCGGACTGATACCTGATGGATGGCGGGTGATCGACATTCAACCAATCAATGAAGCTTCAGCTCGGACTCGCAGACAGGACGCAGAGGCAACGTTCAGTATTGATCACTGATTATTAATGATCGGCAGCTGACAGTCAGAGTGTGTGAGCGGAGTTCAGCGCTTCAGAAACCAACAGGACTCTACTTTCTTCATCCATCCATCACCTCCTCCTCCGGTAAGTCACCTTCCTCCACCTCCTCCACCTCCACCTCTTCTCATCTTTCACTCCTTCTCTTTTCTTTTATCTTTTCTTCTGATAGTTGAAGGTTATTATGAAACGGACCGAGCGCGAGCGGCTGAAGCTTTAAACCGCGCGAACACCGGAGACGTTTCTGTCCGGTGGTTATTGTCCGGATCACTTTCAGGCTGCTTCACAGACAGAACAAACTACTCTGTTTTATTTGTTTTTTCTATTTCTACTTAATAATAATATGACCTCAGTGTGTGTATGTTGTGTTTTTGTTGATTTTCGTTCACATCAGCTTCTCAATCTGTCGCTGGAAAGATAAATATCATAATCTTCTGGCCGTGAGTGTCAGTGTGTGTGTGTGTGTGTGTGTGTGAGTCTGAAGGGCAGCGGTGGGAGAAGGACCCACATCTTCCCCTGGAGTAAAAATAGTAATATAGCAGCAGTAGAGGAGGAGGAGGAGGAGGATTCAGAAGCACTAACACCACACTGTAAACATGTCACCTCAGTACAAGTACTCAAGCAGCGCTGTCAGGAATATGAGCCTGAAGTTTATAAAGTAACTGTGACTGTAGGAGGGTTTTATTTCATTATTTCATAAGGTCCTATTATGATTCGTGCATTACTTGTAGTTGGTATACAAGACGGTAGATGAGACTTTTATAAGGTGGCAGATAATGAGAGTTTTCATTAAGGTTTTCAGATGCTGGTTTAATTTGAAAAATGCAGAGAGGACGTCCTTTTATGCTTCTTGTTTTGTCTGTTCAATAGTCGAAATAATTGAGGTTATTGTGATATATGATGGAAAAAAAGCTGCAAATCATCTGATCTGAGGAGGTGATACCTTGAAATATGCAGAAAAAAAACGAATCAGTTGACAAAATTGAGTTGTCAATTCAGTTTTCGATAACTGAAGAATCAAAGACTCATTATATTTGATATCAGCTGGATTATTGAATCCGTGCAGCCTGTTTATGTATTTGATGGTGATTCATATTTTAAAAGGTTGTCATATGTGTTTTGTGTTCAGAATCTTATTTATATTAAACAGCATCTGTTTTTAAAGAAGTATGAAACATTTTGATGGTCACGACCTGAGCATCCTCTGTTGTCTGATAATTTACTGAATGTGATTTATTTTGAGCTCTGGACATAATTTGACGTCTGATGAGGTCGACCTGGACTCTGCAGAAAGTTGTGATAGGTAGTATCCCTGTGCCGTGTTGCTTTAGTAACCAAAACATTTTCATTTTTTCATGGTAGGCCATTATAAACGCAGGTTGCAGCTGTAACTGACAGTTTGTGTTCACATGGAGCAGAGCTGGTCTGACATGTTTGAATCAGTTATTAATTATTTCACATCAAAACATTAAAAAAAAACTGTGAAACAAAAGTGAAACATAAAAACTGGGACAGATTCTTTATGGATCAGAGCTGACACACACAAAACACACAAAGTCAACCAGAGTTGTCCTCTCTGTCTCTTTCTCTCTCTCTTGGTCTCTTTGTCGTGGAGATGTTAATTTTCACATAGATGACAAAATGACTGTGTGTATGTGAGAGAGAGCGTGAGACTGATGAAACCAATCAGTTGGGCTGTAGCGCCCCTCTGCAGCTTCAACTGAAACACTCCTTTCCTGTCCTTTCTCCTTATCTTTACCTTTCCTTTCCTTTCCTTTCCTTTTCTGCCCTCATTTCTCCCCCCTGTCTTGCTCATCTCGTCTCGTCTCCTCCTTTCTTTTCTCCACTTCTTCTAACTTCACGTCTTTACCTGCTTCTCTCTCTTCACTGCCTCCATTTTTCCTACTTTTCCTTAGTGACCTGGAAACTCGCTGCTGCCATCCATCCAGCTGCCCCATGCTGCATGAAATTAGAAAGTTCTGCACTCCTGTCTTCCTCTTTTCCTTCCTTCCATTCTTCCTCCTTCGCTTCCTCCCTCCCTTCCTTCTTTTCTTCCTCCCTTCTTCCCTTCCTCACCTTCCTTCCCTCTGCTGCCTACTAGTCTTTGTTTGGCTGTTTGGACCTCCACTCTGTCTCCGTCCTCTCTGAGTTTAATTAACACAAATCAACTTAATTAAAACAGAAGAGAGAAGCTGACTGAGACACTCACTCCTTCACTCACTCTGAGCTCATCGTCCAATCAGAGCAAAGAACCACAGCAGTGTGCAGTCACCTGACCTGTCATCAACACATCAACAGCTAGTCAATGCAAACCCACTACAGGAGGACAACACCTGCCTATTGTTAGAGCAGATTACCTGATGGTTAGTGAGTATGTACATACCATGAATGAAATAAATCGAAAATGAAATGAAATATTAACAGACTGTTGTATGACTGTACTAACTAGCTGTTAGACTGCAGCCCATCTCCGTCTTTCCCTCAGTGCTCACATAAACACAATAATGTTATTTAAACCCAATGTGTTACTCAATGTCAGATGAAAACTCACACTCCTGCTGTTAGAGATACTAACTAGTCAGTAGACCGTCCTAACCTGCTGTTTAACCACACTAACATCATGTGTCATCTTCACTGAAGGAAACATAAAGATGAAAACGAATGGACACAGCAACCATATAAGGTTTAAGATGTTTTGTTTAAGGCTCAGTGTTTACTAACTAGTTACCATAAGAGTAAGACTAAGACTAGTTGCTATAAACTTACCAACAGTGATTATGTAAACCTGCTGTTAGAGTGGGCTATACTAGACTGTACTAACTGGTTGTTAAACTGAACCATCTCTCTGTTAGACTGGACTCATTAGCACCAGTGGTTGTGCACAAGACAATTAAACTAGATTGTTACACCAGCTGTTTTATATCTAGCCTGTAAAAACCAGCCTGTAGACTGATTAAAGAGACATTAAAATGCACTAACGAGCTGCATGAGTGTGTATGTGTCGGTCCAGGCTGACAGCTGGACAGTTTACATATGCGCATCTTCCTTTTGTACAGTATAGGTAGATGTATCCTACTGTAACACTCTCTCCTGTTCTCCTCCACACAAATCAATTTTACCTATTTATAGAGCATGACAACATTACTAAACAGTGTGTGTGTGTGTGTGTGTGTGTGCCAGGACTCCAGCAGTGGGCAGATTGAGAAGCAGCACGTTGTTACGTCAGGACAGATTAGTTTGGAAAACCTACAGAGAGCGTACACACACACACAAACGCACACACACACAACCACAAACTGTTGTTTCTGTACTAAATATGTCCTCCCTTTGTGTGCAGTGCGTCCATGATTGGTGTGTGTGTGTGTGTGTGTGTGGACTGACACCAGGCAGGTGTAACAAGCTCATTAAAACAACTTTATTGCTGTTCTGTTGAAACAGGAGGGAACGTGAACGTGTTACATCAATATTCAATTAAATTAATTAACATTTTAATCGTGTAGGGAAACAACAGGTGACTCTCAGATTAAAGGCGTAAACATTTTTGAAATTTTGTTAAGTGTGTTCACTCATAGGCCTATTCTCTTGCAAATAAGAAGAGAAGATTTACAGTTTCCATTATTTTGTGAGTGTGAAACACTGAGCTGGACCAATGAGCCAGTTAGCTTAGCTTAGCATAAAGACTAGAAACGGTAGGAAACTGCTAGCCTGGTTTCTTAAAGGTGACTCCACCTACCTACATCAGCTCTAAAACAATGATTAACAAAGATTTATCAATTGTTTAATTGGTACTAAAGCTTCGCTAACATCACCTGGCTCTGGAGTCATGTTAGATTAATAGACATGAAAATGATTCTCATCGAAAATAAAGACATTTTTCCTAAATCTCAACTTTTCCCATGAAAAAATCGACTAAAAACTTCTTTTAGTTTTGTGTCTGCTCAGTAGTTTTGTTGCTTCAGAACAGGTGTGTTTCCCCCAAGAGACAGTTTTCTACTTTCTTCCTGTAGCAGCAATACTCAGAGTACTGAAGTACGTGGAGTACAGTGTGTGTCTCTGTGTGTGTGTGTGTGTGTGTGTGTGTGTGTGCGTGTGTGTGTCTCTGTGTGTGCATGTGTGTGTGTGTACGTGCTCACCAACGCTAGGTGCTGTCTACAGTACACAGAGCTAACAGCTAGCTACCTCATTACTCCCATTCTGTCTGCTGTGATTTATGGAACTACCTGTGTGTGTGTGTGTGTGTGTGTGTGTGTGTGTGTGTGTGTGTGTGTGTGTGTGTGTGTGTGTGTGTGTGTGTGTGTGTCTCTACCTACTCCCCATGTTGTCAAGAAGTTTTAATTAAGTTCCCGTCATGTGACAAAGAGGAAGTGATGACATTAATGAAACGTGATTGGATGATTATTATCAAAAACATAATTAGTGGCTTGATGGTGATCAGAAAGAGAGAGAAAGAGAGGGAGAGGTGTGTGCATGTGTGCGTGTGTGTGTGCGTGTGCGGTTGTTTAGAAGGTGCGTACAAAAAGGACAGAGTGTATAAAGGAGTGTATAAAAGAAAAGTCGACTCTGTGCGTGTGTGTGTGCGTGTGTAAGACAAAGTGTGTGTAAATAGGACGGCAGTGATGAAGTGTTTCCTTGCGACTCATGTCTCTGAGGTATTACACACACACTCACACATTTACACACTCACACACACACATGCTGAGATAGTGAAGGTCACACTGTCACACACGCACGGTTACACACTGTGTCATCAGTCAGGAGTCCGCAGGAAGTCGTCAGGAGTTTCACCTGTGAGAGACAGACAGTCAGACCAGGACGTCCCCCTAGAAATTATGGATCTATTAAATTAAACTTCACTGCAACAGAAATTAAATTCTGGATAATATTCATTCATACTTTGTAGCACACAGAATCTTTTTTTCTTCTAATAAATAAATGAAGTGCTGCATTTGTGAAAAGCAGCAGATGGATAGATGAGGTCGCTGTTGAGCAAACAATTTGAAGCACACAAATAAAAACAAACTCTCGCTGTGCTCTGTATTGAGAAACAGTTGCCTGTGAAAGACATGAATCCACATTTGGTGCTGTAGTGGCAGGACTGTGCACATGTGACACTGAATCAAAATAATCTTGGTTGTAGGAAGACGTCACTCTTGTTGATTTGTTTTTACAGAGCTCAGCAGAGACACACAGGACAGAGACCGAGCTTTGGATGCAAATCTGAATCAGTTCATTCTTGGTTTTTAGGCTTTTTGTGGGATTTATTGACGGCAAGAAAATTATCAAACATTGTTGATTAAATTAATCTTTAAAGAGGGATTATGCAAGATTGTTTACCTTTATTGAATTTGAATTATTAATTTATTTAACAGCTTTGGAGTAATTGTGATGGTTAAATGACTTGTTTCAGGGCTCTCTGCCTTCCACCTTGGCCCAAAACCAACCTTGCAAGATCTTGTCTCGGTGGCACCACGACTCAAACACGCCCCTTAATCTGTAATCTCTTGTTTATATACACATCATAAAATGTATATGATATATAACGTCATCCACTGCTCCATGGATTGCTTTGTCATCGGCTTTGTTGTAAACAAATGCACATGGTCGAGAGGAGTTTGAGCAAAACTGAGAAAAAGCGACCGGACTTGCATCGTTCCCCTTTAAATTCTACTGATCCAACGTCATTGTTTCCTCAGGTTTTTCTTGTCACCAGTAAAACATGGGAGCAGAGTTTTCAAGCTCATCTCCTTGAGGGACTTTTTCCAAGAAGCTCAGTTTTTTGGGGTGTGTGTGTAATGTGCTGGCATAGCATGAACCGACGACGGCAAGAAAATGTAAAGAAAAGGGATTTTCTGTCAGATGTAGCGAAGCTTAGTGTAGACATGACTCTGATTTCTAGGCAGTTTCTGTGTGTCAGCAGGAAATTTACAGGAAAGGTAATCCTGTCAAACACAAAGTCACACAGAAAACAAAGTTTCAAAGACACTGAGACACAGTTTTTTACTCTCCAGCGTCCTCCCGTCCTCTGCGGTGTCACTCTGTCAGCCCTCAGTCTGTAGCCTGAGAGACCGTTACAGAGCAGAAACAAGTGAGTGTGTCTTAACTTAAACCACCTGCCCTCCTCCGCTAAGGTGTGTGTTTCTGTCCGTTTGTCTCATGTTTCTTCTTCCATTAGTTGAGTGGAGCGGCTGTTGAATGTTTGATGAGTCAGCACGGTGAGAAGGAAGTGACGTCGTAGCCGTCTTCTCGTCTTTCGGGGCCCGGTTCATGTTTTCACATCTTCGGCTCCTCGTCTTCGACTGTGAATACTGCTGACGCTCACCACCATGTACTCACATGGAGAGTGTTTGGTTTGTTTGGAGCCGATGAGGGGAAACGTTTAGAGATGAAACCTCTGTGATGTAGGCGTACAGTATTTTGTATCGATGCACGGACGCCAAGTATTGATCTTTTATCATGTCAACTAGAAATACAAATTTTCCGATTGTGATGGTCGGTCGATGATTCAAATGAGATGAACAGACTTTATCTTATCATATAATGCAGATGTTGACAAAGTTTTGTACCGTTTGTATAACAATTAACAATTATTAACAACAGTTTGTTATTGCATTTCTCAGGATATCACAAAACATTTAAGATCAATAATAACATCATATGATAGTATCGTATCGTGGAGCCTCTGGTGATTCTAGCTGCCTACTGTGATTTATTTGTTTATGTGCAGATGATGCACTAAATATTAAAAAACGATGCTAAGAGGTATTTATATTGTATTTGAGAGCAATGCTAACAACAGCAAGCTTTTACAGTCACAGTGGCTTTGGTCCAATTATCAAATGACCACTATGGTTTGGCTCCAAGTGAGTCCGTCCCCACAGACTCCCATGTTAAAGTACCAAACGTTGCGTGTTTACAGCCTGGTACAAAAATATGTTTTCGTCCGGACGGTTAATTTCCTCTTGTCAAGGTGGCGACGGTGGAGCAGCTCAGTCGGAGCTTCAAAACCACTCTTCAGGGACCCGAGGGTGACGTCACGGGAGCTACATCCGTCTCTATTTATAGTTTCTGTCAGGCATGGGCAACCTTTTCCACAAAGAGGCCGGTGTGGCTGCAGGTTTTCTTTCCAGCCAAGCAGTATAGGAACACCAGACTTGACTCACTTTATCAGCTGTGTGCTCTTGGTTGGTTGGATCTATGTGGAGATCTATGTGCTCGCCATCTTAACTCCGACATGTTTACATCGCTGCGGATAATTAGCACTGGGTTAGCGTTAGGGATGCACATTCTGAATTTTTTTAATGGCCCATAACCGACGCTTGCTAACCGATTATTAACAGATAAGATTAAAACACTAACAGGGGCAATTGCCGATGGTTTTCTTTTTTGCCGTTATAAAATACACACACATACGCTGCAACAGCTGACCAGCGCCAGATCCACTGTGCTTCTGTCTCAGATGGAAGTTAGATCTTCCAATGTTGAACTGTTTTTATACAAAGTGCAGCCAAACACCAGGCTGAAGAGAGAGGAACACGGGGACTGCGGTGCATAACTGGCACATACTGTCAGTCCTAGTATGCCCGAAGGCATGTGGAAGTCTGCAAGTCCCTATGAGTTGACGACACGAGGAGCTAAAAAAATTAACCGATAGTATTAACCGGTCAAAGTTCTTGTTATCAGTTAATGGTTAAACGGTTAATCATGTGCATCCCTACACTGGATGCAAAGAACTACAACTAAGGCTGATGGGAACGGCGTTGTAGCTTTATAGGATCACATTACACTAATGTGATTAATTTTCATCCTGAAGGGGACTGTGCCAGATTTCCTGGCCGACCATGTAACAGTTGAGAGATACAAAGTGGACGTGGACTCAGATTCAGCTCCAGTCTGGATGTTGTTGCCAGATTTTGTCGACATGTTGAGGACGTGGACTTGGGAAGATTTGGCCTGGTGTCAAAACCTGAAATCAAATCACTGCAGTCTCACATGGGAACACTGAACACCTGCGCATCCATGCAGTTATCCACTCGTGCATTGCAGTGCACAGAAACCATGCAGGTGCAGGTCAGAAGCTTTCAGATCAGATGTCAGAAAAGAGTAAAACGTGACCTCAGTGACTTTGATTGTTGGTGTCAGGGCGACTTTAGCTGGGTTGAGTATTTCTGAAACTGCTGATCTCCTGAGATTTTAAACTCTCAAAGCCTCAGGACTCGAACTGGTTTCACGAACTTGACAATGAGTTCAGTCGGTGTGCGTCAGTGGTCTCCCCAGCCACCAGATCTGAATCCAGCAAAAAAAAGAAAGAAAAAAGAAAGAAACCCCTCTGGGATGAGGTAGAACGACAAGTCCTCAGTGTGAATGTGCAGCTGACAAACCTGCAGAACTGATTAGAGAGTAAAGACAGGTACATACTGTAGACCCTTCCCAGTATTAGCACGTTGTTCCTGATATAGTCGTGCTCAGTGAGGTGAGTCTGTTTGGTCTGGCTTAGTCTGGCTTAAGAGCAACAGACATGAGCGTCACTGTGTCGCGTTGTGTCATGTGACGTCTATAACACACAGTGGACGTGACATGAACTCAGGGCAGGACAAACAAAACGTCTCCTTGATGGGAACATCTCCGGAGAGAGCAGGTATAATAAATCCCTGAGGGGCAGTAGGTTGTAGCTTCATGTTAACCTTCAGCCTCAGCATTAGCCTCAAATAGCAACAAATAAAAGTAAACAGAAGAAAGTTTATCTGGTTTTAATTAAATAGTCAGGTTCTAGTTACTTTATTTGAACCCTTAAGTTGATTTTTTTTCCAGTTGAAAGTAAAAAACGACCCACTCATATAGTCTCAGTCCACACAGAATTTACCACATACTGAATTAAACATGATAATAAAAAGATAAAACATTAAAAGTGCTCTAGCACAAATAAAAATTTTAAATAAGTAATAAATAGCGACACTGCACAACCAAACCTTAGAATAAACCAATTTAAGAACTATTAATAAAGAGAGAAAATAATGGCTTTCCACAGATCTTGTGCAAATTTGCATTTTTTCACAGCTTCTATGTGTGATGACAGCTTCACTAAAGCTGTATTTTTAATGTGCTGTATTTTACACCTTGGGACTAAAAATCTCAGTGTGAGTGAGTGTCTTTCCTGGATAATGTGTGTTTCTCACCTCACACCAGAGAAGCTACTGTACAAAAGAAGATGCGATAGTAATGAATCTACGGTGGCCTGGATGCTTTTCTTGAAAGCTATGATCTTTGTTGACACTGTGAAGATAGTGTTGTTTTTAACATTAGTTTTTGGACTCGTATAGGTAGAAAACAGTGGATGTGGTTGTTTTATATGTCTCATGCCACCTGTGTGTGTGTGTGTGTGTGTGTGTGTGTGTGTGTGTGTGTGCGTGTGTATGTGTGTGTGTTGCCCTTTAAGAGTCCAGATGATCCAGACTGATGCTGGACCCAGATTTTGAGCAGTACAGCTGCTGACTTGTTCTAAATAATCTATCCATACATGCATCGCTCCACCTGCTTGACCTGATTAGGGCCTTTTTCTGGGGAGGGGATGGGTGTGTGTGTGAACATTTCCCAGCATGCACCGGGCCAGAGATGGGCTACTAGTGCCAGCAGGTTATTCTGAAGTGTAGCTACTACACTATATACTAGGTCTGTCCGACTAATGTTGACCTCAGTGACACAGACACATGCGGAGTCACAGGGAGGTGAAAAGGTCGGAGGAGTTCGGTGTTGTTCTGAGACAGTGCGGAGGGGGGCGGAGCTAGACGACAGACGACCGTCGGTAGATGTGCATTAGAAGAATGGGAGTGGTAATCTCTATTATTAGACCACAGATTATACTAACTGAGCTACAACACACATATAAACACACACACTCTCTCTCTCTTTCTTTCTCTCTCTCTCTCTCTCTCTCTCTCTCTCTTATCTGTGGATTATAATCCCAATCCCACAATCCCCTTCTGGATCAACCAATCATGTCCCACCAAATCCTGCACAGCCTGCTGGGTAACCTACATGCAGTGGGGTGTATACACGAGTGTGTGTGTGTGTGTGTGTGTGTGTGTGTGTGTGTGTGTGTGTGTGTTAATCCCTGACAGTCTGTAATAGATGAACATCTGGTTTATCTCTCTGTGAGTCTGAAGCTTCCTGTTCAGGCAGGAAACCACCAATATTTGTGTATTTATTTACTGCACACTTACAGGAATAAAATCTTGATTTAAAAAAAAAGAATTCACTATAAACAGTTTGTTTAAGATCTATCTTCAGATCTCCAGTAGAGCTGCAACAATTAATTGATTAATCAAACAATGATCGATTATTAAATTAATCGTCAACTATTTTGATAATCGAATAATCGGTTTCAGTAGTTTTTTTAAGAAAAATAGTCAAAATTCTCTGATTTCAGCTTCTTAAATGTGAATATTTCTGGTTTCTTTGTTCCTTTATGACAATAAACTGAGTCTCTCTTTGGTTTGTGGACAAAACAAGACATTTGAGGACAACATTGTCATCTTGTGGTTTGAGAAACACTGATAGACATTTTTCAACAGTTTTTAACATTTTATTGACCAAACAACTAATCGATTAATCGTTTAAATAATCGACAGATGAATATATAGAGAAAATAATAGTTAGTTGCAGCCCTAATCTCCAGTGATGTTCATGTCTGGGACTATGAGTTGCTTAAAGCTTCGTCTTGTGTTTTTTGACATAGTTTAATATTTCCTTCAGATCCTTGTCCTGTTGTGGAGGAAAACCTCTTTTCTCTGCCACTTTCTTGACATTTGTATCCAGAATCTGTGCCACTCGCTGCCACACAACCCCCCAAAACCAGATCCATTTCTACCCCCTTACCTACATGCGTATACTAGTTCTCAAAGAAGGGCTCCATTAGCGCTTTTCCACATGTCATCATTACTATTTAATTTTTCCTTGTGTTGTTTTAGCATTAACATTTGAAGAGCAGCTCTTTTTTTTCTTTTTTACATATTTTTGCTTCTTTTCTCTTCAAAAAATATTTGCCCCGTGCGGTCCAGACAGACATTTTGTCTTTTTGCATACTGCTCTACATCTTCTCTTCCTCTTCTTCTTCCTCTGTGAGTTCAGTGTCAGTTCTCAGACAGAGGTGGTTCATTAGAGCCCGTGGCCCCGCGAGCCTGCACCTTTGTTGGCGGCGGTATCAGTTAGCACGGAGGAGGAGGAGAGCGGTTCAGGCCTGGATTTTAGTGCGAAAGTTTCACCTTGAGGAGAAAGTGTCAGGTCCTGATGGAGCCGAGCAGCTATTTAAAGACGGAACAGAAGTCGCAGCGTCCTGAAGTGAAGGTTGGACGGGCAGAATAACCTCGCTGTACCTCCCGCTGTGTGTGTGTGTGTCTGTGTGTGTGTGTCCTAATCCCTGCTGCGGTATGTAAACCATACAACATGATGTCGGTCGTGCACATGAGGGGATTAAAAATTCACACGATCACGCTCTACATCATTTCCTGAGCGTGATCCAAATGAAATCCCAGATTCTGTCAAAGTGTATCTGTTCACACTGAGAGCTGCAGACATGGAGTCAATCATCAGTAATCACTCATTAATAAACGACCACGCTGAGTCGTATTAACTGAGCGGGATTAGTGTAACCTCATCTCTAAATCAGACGATTGTTAAATTACTCTATCAATATTGAAAACTGACCCACTGACTGAGGAAAAATGCCTTTTAGATTAATTATTTCTCAATGTGAATTAGGGCTGGGACGATATGCTTTTCTCCCGATTCTATTCTTCTATGATTTTTTGGATGCCGATACGATTTAAATTGCGATTCTACGATATTGCCGATTTTCTCGATTTTTAGTCTGCATTTTTAACACCAGTGAAACAGTTGAATGATTATAATTGTCTACAGACTATTCCAGGAACCATATTTCCCCCAAAATACACATGTAAGTCAGTTTTTAAGATTTATTCAGCAGCAATATACGGTATATGTTTACTCTCTTTTCAAAAGCCTGGACTGCAAGAGGCAAAAATAAAAGAGTATAGAAAAAGCAGGCTTCTGAAACCTTTCTGACAAAATGAGATAACGACTGAGGTAAACTGCTACATTTTAACATTTATCTGCACACAAATACTGTAGGAGCCTATAAATTCACATACTCCATTATAAAGTGAACTTAAACCCTTTTCAAAACCTGGACTCTCTGTATGTAAAAAAGGCGAACAAATGCACATTGCACAATATTTATATTTAAAAAAAAATCGAAAAATCATCAAAAAAATATCGTGATACTTATGTGAATCAATTTTTTCTCCCACCCCATAATGTGAATGATCCTTATTGGTGCTAAACTCTTCTACTTCCTGAGGCCTTTTCACAATAAAAGCCTCAGGGGCAGTAGGAGGTGTTGGGTTAACAACATCAGCAGTGACAGTAACTGATGCGTATGTGGGAGAGTGAACAGTAAACAGTGAGATTAGTATCAGTGAGTTTGAATTACAAACAGTGACAGTGTCGGATTTAAAGCTATAGATCAATAACTCGACCTCTTATTGTGGTTACAGCGGTTGTGATTATGAATATGTCAGCTCATAAATAATAAACAGTCCAGCCTGGCCCCTAAAAATGAAAGTTGTTTCTCTCTCCAGTCAGATTTAGTGTGGTCGTTTTGAGTGTTTTCTCATTAGTTTTTCATGTCGACATGGAAGTTTTGTGTTTCTTTAACGTTGTTTTTGGTTTTTCTGTGGTTGTGCGGTCGTGTCCTTTGTCAGTAGTTGGTATTCATTGTGTATTTGACTTTGTCTTTTGTGTTTGGATTTACATGTGTGAGCTTAGCTTTGTGCCTTTAATGTGGATCTGTTGTGTGTGGAAAGTGCTTTGTAAATATATTTTAGTTATGTTATATTCCACTTTGCTTGGTGTTTCATCTCTTTGTGGTTTTTAAAAAAAAATGTTTTTGTTGTCTTTTGTCTTTTTGATGTGGTCGTTTTATGCCACTTTGCTGTAATTTTTTATCACTCTGTTTCTGTAGTCGTGTTTTCATGATTTTTTCATGATTTTGCATCATTTCTTTTATGTTTTGTGTCTCTTAGTGTTATTACATTATTTACACCCTGTTGTGGTCATTTTATGTCTCTGGTTGGTTGTTGAACCTGCTGTCCAACAATAACGATGAGTTTGATTTCATGAGAACAAAAAACAAGATATTCTGGTGTGTTATCCAGCTGAACTGAGCTGAACCTGACAGAGCAGCAGATGAACCACATCACTGTTTTACAGAGATGTAGAACATTTTTTTTTTTTTTGGTTTGTTAGTTTTACTTTTTCTTTTTTTTTTCATTTAGTTGGACACAAATCCTTCAGAGACGACCTGGAGGAGGATGTGGACGGAGAACAGAGAGACTGCAGGTCACCGCTTAATCTGACTCTGTGTGCATGTTGTGTGTGTCATAGTTTCCTAGTGGACCGACCACAATGACATCACTGGTTGTGTTGTTACTACATGCGCTTCCTTGACGACCAGAAAACAGACGGACAGAAAGCTGGACCGTCTACAAACCTGTGTTTCCACCTGTCTGGATCAGTTCGTTCTTTCCATTTGGCAAATGCGGCTCCTTCATCGCTGCCTCCACTTTTTACCACCTCCCTGATCTCCCTGATCTCCCTTTAATTTCACTGCGACTGAAATTGATGTTTGATTTTTTTTTTTTCTCTCCTTGATTTAAGATTTGACTTTGTTTCCAACACATTCCTAATGGTTCTTGACTCAGTGGTTAGAAGGCTTCACAAGGCAACGGGAAGTGATAAAGACTGAGGTCCTGACAACGAACTGGGAAACACATTCAGCAGTTTGTCAACACACATGCAGCCCTGTGAAATACAGGAAATAAATCCAGACGCAGAAATGAACTAAAGCTGAAGTCCCATCAACAGAATCTGGAAAAAGATCTGTTTATTTCACATGTTTTAATCTTCACATTATTGCAGTGTGTAGTCTACATAGGGGGTTCACTCTAATGTGGCCTGTATCAAGCTAAGTCATGGAGTAAGAATCTCCATTTTAGGACTGTACATAGCGCTTTCGGTCGCTGCTCTAGTGGAAAAATATGTTTGATCTTTCCTGCATTTTAGTTGGTGTAATGCATGAAAATAATGAATCTTTTACCAGCGGCCTAAACACATTTACTGACATTGTGTAGATTTAACAAATCTGATTGGGCTGAATTGATAAAAAATCCAGACAATACAAGTCATTTCAGGATTTTCAGGCTTTTTGTCTTAGTTATTGTGTCATTCTGGGTCAGTGTGTGTGTGTCACATGGTCGTCCATTGTGTGACCACTACTCCAAACACAACACAACAATAGCTGTGTCCCAGTTCAGAGGGTGTATTAATTCTAAGGTTACTTTTAAATGTGGCTTAGAAATGTGGCTTCTACGGCTCCAGTGGCGGGTGAACCCTTCATGGTCCGATGTAGCCAAAGATTTAAGATTTGATATTGATTATAACGATAAAGTTAATGTGTCGGTTGCTAGGTGATGGTCAGTGTCACTTTATTGGCCGTTTGCAATAGAACCACATTTGGAAACTGGTTTACTAGAGGTCAACATGAAGAAAAAAACACACAGGCAATAACACTGTATAAACGTTAATTATTTAGAACATTATAAGTAGATATAAGTCATATAAGTAAATATATATATTATTAATATATGTAAAAATATATAGTGCATCATTAACAGTTACCCAGAAAGGCAAACTTGATGCATAAAAAGCATGATAATTAAGTGCTGCAATGATAATTATGCAATTTGACGATCATCTTAAACAAACAGTGCAAAAATAATGAAGTTTGTATTTAAGAGTTGTTCAGGCTACACACAACGGAGGGAGAAAAAGATTGTAGCTTAACTTTGTTATTGTTACATATTGATAAAGGCTCATCATGTCTTGTTTCACCTTCCCCCCGTTGGGACGCAGCTCATGACAAGTGCATCAGCTAATAGCGTCCTCAGGAAACACAGTCTGTGCATTCCTGTGATTGAGTTCTCTGTATTTGTTGCACGTATCATTGGGTTGCGTAATGTGATATCAAATTGAAAAGGATGTTTTTCTCTGTTTGATTGTGTTTCTTTTTTTTTCTTTTTTTGTTGTGGTGCATTGATGTCTTTCACGACTACAGACAATCCACACAACCTAAATTCAGCCTGGCATCTGTACAGTGATGATGTGTCTCGTACAAATATTAGGTCAGAAAATATCTATAAACTGCAGCAGCGATGAAGCGATAGAGAGCGTGCATATTTTATCCTGCAAGCGTTCATCTGCTGTAGTTCAGGTTATATTCATGTTTGTGTGAGGAAAATGTGCGTTGGGTTGTGTCCTGAATCCAGTCTGTCAGGTAGACCTCCGCCTCCTCCTCCTTCTTCTCCTCCTCCTCCTCCCCACAAGCTCAGTGTTTCATTTGTGGTTTCAGGTCAGAGCTGCTCCAGTTTATGTTTCGAGGTTAGAAATGAAACGGTTTGCTGCCTGAGACTTGAACTTGTGGAGCCCGTTGGAGGTCACACGCAGCCGGGGAGGAGGCTCTGCCCGAGGAAAACGTCTTCAAATAGAAACAAGGCACGAGCCAGATGTGGCTGCTGTTTGTCGGGGGAAAATGCTTCTGTACTGTAATTCAAGATGTGATCTTATTTAACTTATCACTGGTAAAAAAAAAAAAAGAGGTAATTTGTGTCTTATTTGGGACCGATTTCTGCAGATTCTCATAAACAAACTGTGAAGTGGAGTTTTTCACCAGTTTCCTGTGATTGTGCTGCTCTCAGATTCAGATTCCTTCAGGGACAGACACACAAACATCAAACTGTATCCAGTGGGTTGTTTCAGCATCTCTGGCGCTGCTGGCCACTGCTGTGTTTGTGTGTTTACTGTGCGTGTGTGTGTATGTGTGTGTGTGTGTGTATGAGTGTATGTTTGACCACTGTCATTACCAGCTATTGGCCTCGGGGTGAGAGACAGCCACTCTCAGACCTCTCTCTCTGTCTTTTCACATCTCCATTAGTTCCTTCGTCCTGTCGTCCCCTTAGGTTACTGTGTGTGTGTGTGTGTTGTACAGCCTCTCAGGGAACAGGGACATACATTAGTGCCCCCTCCCCACACCCCCAGCCCCCTGTGTCTCCTTCTCTTTATCTTTTACACCAACAACAGGACTCAGAGGGCTTTGGACCAATCGGCTGAGCTGCTTGTCGGCGTAGCGATAGCGTGCGAACGAGAAAAAAAGAACAAGATTAGACAAAATATCTGATGCCGAAAAACCTCGGCTCTCCGTGTTTAGTGATTTTTCTGTCGTGTCAGACAAAGTTGAAGGGTCGAGTACGACAGTTCACAAAAGCCTCCACACACCACTGAGCAATCACACACACAATCACACACACACACACACACACACACACACACACACACACACACACACACACACACACACACACGAGCTGCAGTCGCCTGCTTGTTCCTGAAAAGCTGACATACATTTGGGACATAAAAGGTTTTTTCTCACAACAAAAGTCAAATGGTGTTAATGGGCGTACAAGATGGCGAGTGCAGCTGGAAGTGGTTACATCGAATTTTATATTTTACTGTAATACAGTGAAATAAATCTGCTCTGCTAATGAGATGGTTTTCTCCTCTGAGATATGTTCTAAATAAATGAATAAATACTGTATATTTGTCTCAATGGTGAAATCAATCTGCTTTAGTGATGAGATGAGTTTCCCTTTTAAGGTGCGTACATATGAATAACTGACAGACTGAATAAATAAATAAATAAATAAATGAATATACAAAGAAATAAATATTTTGATTACCTCTAGTAGGAAAAAATTGTATTTATGCATAATATCGTATAGACAAAAACTGGCTTGACATGAAAAGTTTAAAACAAACATTCACTTGGACTCCAGGCTGAATTGTTTTTGATTTTGAGGTCAAAGGTCACAGGTCTGTGGCGACCTCACAAAACCTCTGTTGTGAATGCAATATCTAATGTCGAACACCTTGAGGCACTTTTTTTAAAGCTTGAAAGAAATATTCACCTGGACTCAGCAGAAAAAACTGATAAGAATTTGGTAACAAAGGTCAAAATCACAGTGACCTCACAAAACATGATTTTTTTTTTGCCACTGCGAATGCAATGTGTCAACACGAGGAATTCATTTCACATTTAACACAAATGTTTGATTGTCCTGAAGGATGGGGGTTAGAGGTCAAAGGTCAGGGTCATGGTGACGGCAGAAAACACTTTATAGCAAATTCTCAAGATACAATAAATCTTAAATATCCACCACAGTGTTTCCCATTAATTAAAGAGACTGTGGCGGTCTCACAGAAAAAAAAAAAAAACATTTTTCAAAATTTTTTTTTCTTACGTGTGTCTACGTGCGGTGCGCCCGCACGCGAGAGAGGCGTCAGTTTGAGAGGCTGACTGGCAGAGATGAGAGTTGGTGAAACGCTAGCATGGTTATTTAAAACATCATCTCTGATCTCTGCCTGCACATACATACAGACAGGGGCGCATGCTAAATGCGCTATATCGCACTAATTGCTCAGCTGCGGCGCTATATCGCCTCTCTCCTTTTTTTTCGCATTGGATAATGCAGGCGTGCAAATTATACGTCAGCCTGCTCACGATTCACCAGCCACTGATATTGGATCCGTCATCCGTCAATCAAACGTCTGAGACACGCACACACGCACATGGAGCTCGGTCTCGCCCCAAGCTTTGAATATCCCACCCGCTCGATAACGACCAATCAAATTCGTTTTCCTTACTCAGGTAAACTGTACACCTTTAAAAACACAATTAAACAAATAAAATAAATAAATATAGAAAAAGAAATAGAAATAAACAGTGATGTCACCTGAAAACTAATCTGAGAGTTGGAGAAAGACGACCATGAGGTGGTCATTCTGGTTTTTGACAAATTTAGCAATTGCATGTTATTAAAGGAGGAACTGTGTGGTAACTATACAGTCATAGCAGAAACCCAAATGTAGGCTGTGATTATATAATTACAGCCTGAACATTCTAAACTAAATATAGATTAAATTTATACTGAGAAATACTGAAATCAAACCTTGTGCTACCACCAAGCAGGCAGGTGAGTCGGCCTCCCGATAATAAACACTGGTAACAGGTACAAAGGAAACGGTAGGAAACAAAAACAGGTTGCAGGTTCATTGGGAAAACAGGCTGGCACATTAACAAACAAGCTGCTGGCAGATACATACTATAAATATAAATATAAATCTACGGCAGCTCAGGTGATGAGGGACCTGGGTTCAGGTGTGAGAGCGAACAGAGAAACTCACGTGAATAGAAATAGAAAACAGGTGAGCAAGTGGAAACGGGGATGGAGAGAAAAGTCCAGGTCGATAGATGCGTGGTCAGATGGGTAGATGTTGGTGGACGACAGCAGATCTGTGGCCTGAGAGAGATGATGGACTGTCTGTGTTTACCATGGATCGTCATTAAAGGGATAGTTCGACATTTTGGCAAATTGGCCCATTGCCATAATTCCTATAGTTTTAGCAGTAGGTTCGTTACCTTTAATTGTTAAAGCCATTTTTAGAACGGCGGAGCAGAGCCGTGAGCTGCTCAGAGCTATGCTATGGAGGCTCATGGGATTTCTTGGTTTCCCTCATCAAACTCATCAAATACACAATCCAACAACTCCAAAACGCTCTGGTGGACAAGTTGTGACCTTCACATTCACCACGCTATGAGATAATAACAGAACGTCACCAGACAGAGTTGTTTTAGAGGTAAATTCATGCAAAACCGCTGATGCGTGTTCCTGTTGGGAGCAGTTTTTCAGCAAGCAGACTCTGTATTTGCCTCTAAAACAACTCCTTATCGTAACGTTCCGTTATTATCTCATAGCGTGGTGAATGTTCAGGTCACAACTTGCCCACCAGAGCGTTTTGGAGTTGTTGGATTGTGTATTTGATGAGTTTGATGAGGGAAACCAAGAAATCCCATGAGTCTCCGTAGCGTAGCTCTGAGCAGCTTGGGGCTCTGCTCCGCCGTTCTAAAAATAGCTTGCACTGGCAATTAAAGGTAACAAACATACTGCTATGACTATAGGGATTATGGCAATGGACCAATTTGCCAAAATGTTGAACTATCCCTTTAAGTGTGTGTGATGTGTATTTATTTACTCTCTCTGCTCGGTTTCTTTGAAGTCTTAAAAAAACAGAAGCTTTTACTTCTTCAGGTTGTCGAAGCTCTGACCTGCTTTTATCCTGCAGAGGAAAATATTTCAGCTTCTCCTCTTCAGTCAGGAATCACATTGTTGCTTCTCTGTGTATGTGTGTGTGTGTGTGTTATGTGTGTGTGGGATTATAACCCACAGCTGCTAGCCTCTCTGATTACTGACTGCCTGGTCAGCCTGGATTAGACTCACACACACAGACACACACACACGCTACACGCACATTACAACAGAAAAAGGTAAACACACATATTTCATTTCATTTGGGTGCTGAATACTCAGTTCACTGACTTGCTCTTTCTTTGTCTGCATCTTAATCTTTCTATGTGTGGATGTGAGCAAGTGTGTGTCTTCACCTTTGTGTGTGTGTGCGAGAGAGAGAGAAAGAGAGAGGGAGAGAGAGTGTGTGTGTGTGTGTGTGTGTGTGTGTTGTGTAATTCCCAGCTCAATAGAGCAGATATATTTAATCCTTCCCTCGCTAAAGCTGATGTCAGCATCAGCTGGCTCTGTCTGTGTGTATGACTGTGTGTATGTGTGTGTGTGTGCATTTTGTAGCTAATTCATCACAGTGGCAGATTAACCAGCTGTCTGCAGAACATAAAGTCGACTACTAACAACCAGCTGGGAGAGGGAGAGAGAGAGAGTCAGGTAGAGATAAAAAGCAGCTGAGTCACCTGGATAACGAAACTTTTACCATGTCATCTTATCATCAATGTTCCTTACACATTTTTATACTGTTTTATTCTCTGTTTGGTATGTGGAATAACTCTAAATACTACATTACCCATGAGGCTGAGTGAAACTGAAAGATTCAAGGAGCAAGAATTCGTCTCACAGAGTCTGAAATCAGTCTCTCATTCACTTTTTGTGAATGCTTATCTTTAATAATCATAACTGAGCTTAATCACTGACAGCTGAAAGGTGTTGTCATATTGTATTGTATTGTTGTATTTTCAGTTTGGACTAGAAATTTGAAAACATTTCCTCCCCGTCCGTTCATAGCCTGTGGTCATTGCTACACAACTGGAAACTCAACACAGAGACTGTAGTTAAAATCAAAGAAAAAACAATGAAAGTATATTTTTTATAACTTATACAATGTGTGATAAAGCAGAAAAACTCATAACAGATCCAGAATATGAATGTAATTCAGCTCTTTATACTTCTTCATTATGGAGAAAGTAAAAATATATATAAGCTACAGTAAAATGAGGAGGCAGTGGAAATTTTCTTTAGCCGACATAAATTGAAATACAGGCTCCACCACTGGCTTCGTTGCAGTTGTGTGTTGAAACAACCAAGTGAGGAAGTCATTTTTGAGTTGAATTGAATTGAACTTATTTATTGTCAATACACATGTAATGTACAACGACATTGGGAGCGCTGGTCCTCTGTCATGCATTCAATAAATACACAAGTACCTACTCTGAGAGCCAACAGCTGCAGCACTCTTGCAAGAGTAGACGATATGTTTTAAAAAAAGCACGAAAACTGTACACTTTCTACAATTAATAATAATAAAATTGTTAGAAAATGACTTACTTTTAGTTGTTAACAATTATCATGTTTGGTAGTTGCAAGTGGTTACGTTCATTGGTTAGGCTATGTTTGCTATTGCACATTCACTTTATAGTCACTGCAGGTCGACCCTTCAGGTGTGGAACAAACAGTTGTGGATGTTCAATTCAAGTTAGTTTTATTTATAAAGAGTTATAGATTTACTTCAGAGGATTTAATGTCCGCTGGTTAGTGGAGGTTCAGCCGGTTTGTTTTTGTTGAAACTGTAGATATGAAAACGTTGATCTCCTCTCTGTCCGACCAGAGCAGCTGCTTCACCGTCACATGAAATAAAGCGTTAGACATTATTAGGTTTTACAGAAGCTAAAGTGAAGTGAATTTTACAGTAGTGATGTGTTACGTAGTTCATGGCCAAATTCTTGTGTGTGCGTGTGTGTGTGTGTGTGTCCAGTGTGAGGTCATGTGACTTGGCAGAGCTGAAATGACAACAGATGGACACAGTCATGGAGTGACCCCCCACACACACACACATGCACACACACACCACTAGAAACACACACACATGTCATATGTTGTCTTTTCTCTCTCTCCTCTTACTCATTATTTCATCACTTCTGTCCCTGTGAGCGTTTGATGCTTCACACTCTGCGTCTGGTGTCATTCAGGCCTCGTACCTCTCTGTCTTTCTGTCTGTCTGTTTGTTCGTTCGTCCACCTGTCTGTCCCTTAGTGACTCTGTCTCTCTGTGATCCTTGTGTCTTCGTGTGTTTGTGTTGGATCGCTCTGGATTTACACAGTTTTGGTGTCAATTCTGTTTGTTTGGGTTTTTTTTTTCCCAGTACCTCCTGGAGAAAATAAACAATTATTTCTGCTGACGACAGACAGACACGGTGTATGTACTGTACGAAATCCCAAATGTCTTACAGTAATTACCTTGTTACAGCAGCAGGTCACGACAGAAAGCTGCACATTGAAATCCATCAGTGGTTGAGCTTTATACAGTATTTGGCTGTGGAGGTTGGATGATGTAGTGACGACTCACAGAGCTGCTGTAGCTCACTTTCTATATTCTGTGTTGTTAGTCAGACAGTTTTTCTATTTTGTGTCAAGCACATACAAGTGCCCAGCCCACATAGACCCCAGAAATATACTGTTGCAGGCACGAAACATTTGTCAGACGTTAACATAACCTTACACAACGCTGCTTGATGTAAAAAAAAAGAAAAAGAAGAAAAAGGTTGAGTTTCTTTTTATAATCCTCCTTTCAACATCATAACAAAACAAATCATTAATTAAGGGCATTTAATAAAAAGTATACCTCTTAAATCATTAAACAATTAACAATAAACTATTTGGTAACACTTTATTTGACGCCTCTATAATCATCTCTATAACGCATTATAACCATACTGTACTTATAGTGAGTCATAATGCAGTTATAGCACTGTATAACTGTAGTTATAAACACTCATAAATGATCATAATGCTTTATAACAATAATCATAACACACTATAAAGCATTTTATCCTGATTTATAAGGTCAGGTATTATAATACGTTATAATTGTTAGTAACTAGCTGGCAATGCCCACATCGATAATGCATTATAAATATAGTTATAATGTGTTATAATTGGCTTATAAATGTGTATAACTATCATTATAAACACTCATAAATGATCATAAGGCTTTATAACAATACGTATAACACATCATAGAGCATTATAACTCTATTATACTACTTGATCGTATAAGCCATTATAAAATGCTCTATGATGTGTTATTGTTTTAAAGCATTATGATCATTTATGAGTGTTTATAACTATAGTTATACAGTGCTATAACTGCATTATAACTTATTATAAGTACTGTATGGTTATAATGTGTTATAGAGATAGCTGTCAAATACAATGTTACCAAATATTCAATCTGATCTAAATCACATAACAATACTTCTTTCCTCTGCTGTGCTGTTAACTTTGTTCTCAAGTCTGTACATGATTCATTCAATAACAGAAAAATCTCTCTCTTTAAGTCGTCATTACGTGTGAGCATCTGGTGTACTGCTTCACTGGGTCTTATTATATCATTTGTATCACCCATTGACAGGGATGAAGACCCCCCTCAGCCCCTCTCAGCTCCTGGAGAGTGGGCAGATCTTTGCCTTCGGAGGGATGTGTCAAGAGCTCATGGACGCGCCGACACCCACAACCATCAGTCTCCCCATCCAGCAGACTCGGTCTCCAGGTGAGTTTTCTCCTCTTATTCCACTGCTGTATATCTGTCAGACTCATCCTTGTTCTTTCATCCCATAATAACCCATCCTCCTTGTTGTGGTGTCCCAGGTCAGAGCGGGGCGTACTCGCTCTGTGAGGTGTGTAACCTGCAGCTGACCTCCGACAACCAGGCACAGCTGCACTACAACGGCCGGTCTCACCTCCGCAGAGTGAGGCAGCTGCAGGCCGGAGAGACGGGGCAACATGTGGCAGGTACAACACAGCCACTTACTATCTTGTAACTGTGTGTGAGCAGTAGTATCTCTATTAATAGATTTGCTATAACTATAACGATCGGCTTGTCTCAGTCATTTTGGGTTTAGTTGTCACATGTGAAACCATAATTACCCAATAGCTGTCTTTTTTGTTATTCAATTCTATCTGTAATTTTGAGCTTAAGGAAGGTAAAACAGGTATTTGAGAGTGAGAGCCATTAGCCTACGTGCCAACAGTTCATAAGGAATTTAATCCAGTGCATGTTGCATAATATTTTATGCTAACATTTGTTCATGGCTGTGTTAAATTACTTTTTCAAGCCCAATTTTCTGTGCCAGACTTCAATGTTAACATAAAAGTTAAAAAAAAAGAACAGAACAACAACAATAATTTTGTCCTTGTTTAATTAGTTGCAAAATCCAGTGTGACATCTTACCCGATGGTTGGGCAACATGTCACATGTTCACACTCTCTATTTGATTGCTTATAACTCTGCACTGACACAAAATATGAAAATGACATGAATACAAAATATATACCTGAGACATTGGTCTTTCATCTGGTAGCCTACATATTTCTTTTTAATAGGATGTAGCCTATTGATTCACCAGTCTCCCCTAATAGCAGCAGTGGTAGATGTAACATTAACTGTAGTATTAGTGTCTGCATAATTAGTCTTATGAATAATAACAGAAACAAGTGTAGTCGTCCTCATAAGAAGGAAAGCATGAGAAGAATCCATGGCAGCAGTAATAGCAATAGTTGTCATAGCAATAAAATAAATGACAGTCATGGGAAATGCAGTATGCATCACTAGTAGTAGTAATAGTCATCATAACAACAAAAGCGCCAGCAGCAATAGCAACAGGTGCAGCAGCATTAGTATCAGGATCAGTGGCAGCAGTGGAAGCACCAACTGTGTCAGTGCTTTATTATTCTCAGCTCATTTAACGTGTTTCAGTGTTTTTTTTTATGTGATTTTGTGTTTGATTCCCACAGGGGCCCAGCCCAGGTCTCTTCCACAGGCCACGGGCCTCATCTCGCAGCCCGCCGGACTAACTCCGACCCCAGGCCTCAGCTCCGGCCTCGGCTCCGGCCTCAGCTCCGGCCTCAGCTCTGCTCCAAGCACAACCACAGGTAGGACGGACCGGTGCTTCTGTTGTTCTGCTGCTGCTGCTCGTGGTGTGTCGGGTCGGCGGTGCTCACACTGACCACACCTGACATGCATGTCTTTTATTCAGAGAAAGTAATACTTAGACAGCAATCAACTGTCTGTTTTTGCAAGTTGTTGTGGTAATGAGAGAGGGACATTAAGCGCTAAAGCTAAAGAGGACATTAATTTGTCAAGTCTGTTCGTGACTGCTTGTCTGCTGCTGCTGAGTGAGAGTGACTTTGGCTCATCCATCATCAGCAGCTGTTGGCCCCTGGGAAAGGTCAGCATGTGTGTGTGTGTGTGTGTGTGTGTGTGTGTGTGGTGGAGCTCAGATTGAACCTCAAAAGGATAAACTTACTCTGCATTAACTCAGATCACCACTGCAGGACTGTAGTACTCTGTATCAGTGCTGTTAGCTCCGCCTCAACACCTGCCAGTCACTGAGTAACGCATTACTGCCACAACACTTGGTCGACCCACCACGATGACAAAGACTGAAAACATCTGACAGGTTATGTTTTATTGCGCAGCTGTCATGAAATTTCATGAAAACACAAGTATTTGGTGGTACGCCGCCAGCAAAGTCAAAGTTTTCATTTCACTGTGAAAAATCAGCCATGGCACCAATTTGGCAGTGACATCCATGCTTTCATTATCTACTGTAGCATTGGAAGGAGCCAGGCTAACAGTTGTCATTGGCTTCCAGTCTTTATGATAAGCTAAGCTAATTGAAAAACTGACTGTAGTTACATATTTAATGCAGTGGTGTTGATATTGTTGCCTCATGCATGCAAATATCAAAATGTAAAATATTCTTTCTACATTATTATGTTATCAATAGCTATTGGGCAAGACACACTGATTTTAACTTTTGTTTTAGTTGTATTATACATGCTGATAGTTCGGTTTTATGAGATGAGCCTCATGCATTTTCATTGTTTCTCATGGTTTGATCACTGCAGCTGATCAAAGTAGTTCCAGCGCCCTCTGCTGGTTTTATTTCAGTCATCGCTTTTCACATTAATTGCTCGACCCTCTGTGGTCCTGTGATCAGATGTGACTGGAACAGTTTCAGAGCATCTTCACTGATTCAGACCCAGTTTTTTTTTAAGTCAAACCTCTGGTCAACAGTGAGAGTGTGCTATGAGATGTAAAGGACTTAAAGTGGAGCAGACAGCAGCAGGTCATTAAACTGGGACACAGCCCTGCTCTGAAACCACGCTGACATTTCTCAAAGACACCGTCAAATTGGCCTGCATTGATTCTTATCATTACGCTATAATGAAATCTGCTGCCGTGACATCTTCATGTGAGTCACCTCTCAACGTAGAGCCGTTGGCCTTATTCTCTTTGATCTAAAACACAATGAAAAACTTTAGTCCCGACTCGAGTGAAACTGATCACCAAGTTGGACTACAGAAAGTTACTATATAGTATACATAATAACAAAAAGTTATTATATACTGTAGTATAATATAATATGAATGAATGAAAGAAAGTTTATTTGAACACAGAAAGAAGGACAATAGACAACAACGAAACTTAACAATTATTTATGTTCAGAAGGAGTGGGAAGAAGCTGGAGCTAATTAAATCCCTCCCAATATTAATTACAATATATACTATAATAGGTTATTTATATACTAGTAATACAATACAATACAATATAATATAATGTTATATAATATATAAAAACCTATATACTTATACGATGATGTCAGGAAGGACAGGAAACAGAAGGACAATCCCACACTAGTGTGTGTGTGTGTGTGTGTGTGTGTGTGTGTGTGTGTGTGTGTGTGTGTGTGTGTGTGTGTGTGTGTGTGTGTGTGTGTTAGTGACAGCTGTAATTACATACTGTTGGTCCATATCAGTGTACAGGCTACAATAACACTGATTAAAGATTAAATCTCTCTCTGCTGGACACACACAGACAAACTCACTCACTCAGTCACACACGCACACACACACAAACACCACTCAACCTGAATGGTTGTGTCTTTTGCCGTCTCTCTCCCTCTTTTTTCGCTCTCTTTCTCTCTCTCTCTCTCTCTGTCCATTACGTGATGCTCGCTCGACCATGAAAAGCTCTTTGGCCTGAACTCAGCTTCTGCAGGCCAGGCTGTGTGTTTGTGTGTGTGTTTATGTGTGTTTATGTGTGTGTGTGTGTGTGTGACAGTGACCTGGCTGGCTGAGCAGCCTATCAGCATTCAGGTCAGATGACATCACAGCCAGTACAAACAGTTGTGCTGCAGGGGGACGGGCAACACGATATCCGAGCCCCTCAATCAGTAACTGTTAAAACACTGGAATTACTTTGATGGATTATTATGTAGTATTCAAGTTACATGGATGATTACTGGGATGAATCAGGGTTTTTATTTATTTATTTTTTTCAGAATATATTTAAAATTCGAATTTTTCCACTTAAGAAATCTGCACACTTTTAGTACCTACAGCATGAAATCATATCTTACCAAGTTGTGCAAGAAGAAGTCAGATCCTGTCCTCGGGCAAATGTATAAAAACAGTGTAAAACATCTCCAGTCCAAATTGCATTGAATATTTCATCAAGCATAAGCGTGTTTCATCATAAGAATGTACTTAAAATATAAAAAGTAAAAGCACTAAACTAAAATTAGTTAGAATAATGGGTCTCGTTATGGTGTGTCATTGGATAATATTGCATTACTGATGCATTTAAATGATTAAAGGTATTTTATGAATTGATCTTTAATTTGTTTGGAAGCTAGTTAAGGACAACCTTCAAATAAATGCGTAAAAATGTTCAATGAGAGGAGCCAGCTGTATAAATATAGGTGATGAATAACTGTAATGTCCTCATAGGAGCAGCTTTGGTTGTTCACAACTACTACAGTATAAACCCTTTAAATGTCCTCATAGCTGCATGGGTTATAAAAAAAAAAAGACACATTTCCCACTAAACTGTAGAAGAGTCCTTCCGCCCACACGCTTGTGTGTAACTGCACTGCCACAGTGTGCAGCGAGATAAATAACACACCTCCAATAGAGGCTGGAGACAGGAGCAGCTTTTACTGTTTACTGTGATATTATACTGTATGAAACACAAAAAAAGATGTAGTGTTTTCAAATCAGAAACAAGACGTATACACCATACAGACAGAATAACTATTATGTATTACAGAAATAAAAGTAGCTGTTGAAATTCTCAAACAAACATCCAGAAGTCAGAGCTAATTCATAATCTATAGCTATGCATCATATTGATCAATTGAACGTACAGTATATACATGAGTCAAGACATGAATAAAAGTGTGAAATATAAAAACTACATGACAGATCATCACTTCATGTGTGTAACATTGTATTGATGAGCTGTGAGGAGGATCTTCTCACCGTATACGAAGCTTTGTCTTCTCCTGAGCTGCAGTCAGTGACCACTAGGAGGCACTACACACAGTCATACACACAGTCATACACACTCACACTAAAACACACTAAAACACACACACATATTCACTAATGAAACAAGTGGATACCCATGATCCACATGCTCAGTGCAAATGAAAAGATTAGGTCACATGAGACTAATTGCATTTACAATATTAAACTTCCTCTCCTCTCCTCTCCTCTCCTCTCCTCTCCTCTCCTCTCCTCTCCTCTCCTCTCCTCTCCTCTCCTCCTCCTCTTCTTCTCCTCCTCCTCCTCCTCCTCTTCCACTTTCCCCTCCCCTCTCCTCTCTCTCCTCTCCTCTCCTTCTCTCTTCGTCTCCTCTCCTCCTCCTCTCCTCTCCTCTCCCTCTTCCTCCTCCTCCTCCTCTCCTCTTCCTCTTCCTCTTCCACTTTCTCTTTCCCTTCCTCCTCCTCTCTTCTCCTCTTCGTCTCCTCACCTCTCCCCTTCCGTCCTCTCCTCTCCTCTCCTCTCCTCTCCTCTCCTCTCCTCTCCTCTCCTCTTTCTCTTCCTCCTCCTCCTCCTCCTCTCCTCTACTCCTCCCCTCCTCATCTCCTCTCCTCTCCTTTCATTTCCTCTCTTCTCCTCTCTCCTCTCCTTTCCTCTCCTCTCCTTTCCTCTCCTCTCCTCTTCGTCTCCTCTCCTCTGCTCTCCTCTCCTCTTCGTCTCCTCTCCTCTCCTCTCCTTTCCTTTCCTTTCCTTTCCTCTCCTCTCCTCTCCTCTCCTCTCCTCTCCTCTCCTCTCCTCTCCTCTCCTCTCCTCTCCTCTCCTCTCCTTTCCTTTCCTTTCCTTTCCTCTCCTCTCCTCTCCTCTCCTCTCCTCTCCTCTTCGTCTCCTCTCCCCTCCCGTCCTCTCCTCACCTCTCCTCTTTCTCTTCCTCCTCCTCTCCTCTCCTCTCCTCTCCTCTCCTCTCCTCTCCTCTCCTCTCCTCTCCTCTCCTCTCCTCTCCTCTCCTCTCCTTTCCTTTCATTTCCTCTCTTCTCCTCTCTCCTCTCCTCTCCTTTACTTTCCTTTCATTTCCTCTCCTCTCCTCTTCCTCTTCCTCTTCGTCTCCTCTCCTCTTTCTCTTCCTCCTCCTCTCCTCTACTCCTCCTCCTCTCCTCTCCTCTCCTTTCCTTCCATTTCCTCTCTTCTCCTCTCTCCTCTCCTTTACTTTCCTTTCATTTCCTCTCCTCTCCTCTTCCTCTTCGTCTCCTCTCCTCTCCTCTCCTCTCCTCTCCTCTCCTCTCCTCTCCTCTCCTCTCCTCTCCTCTCCTCTCCTCTCCCCTCCCGTCCTCTCCTCACCTCTCCTCTTTCTCTTCCTCCTCCTCTCCTCTACTCCTCCTCCTCTCCTCTCCTCTCCTTTCCTTCCATTTCCTCTCTTCTCCTCTCTCCTTTCCTTTACTTTCCTTTCATTTCCTCTCCTCTCCTCTCCTCTCCTCTCTCCTTTCCTTTCCTCTCCTCTTCGTCTCCTCTCCCCTCCCGTCCTCTCCTCACCTCTCCTCTTTCTCTTCCTCCTCCTCTCCTCTCCTCTCCTCTCCTCTCCTCTCCTCTCCTCTCCTCTCCTCCTCCCCCTCTCCTCTGGACAATGACACTAATGTGTTTTGACCATCTCGTGCGTTGTGCAAAGTATTTCGAGGTGTGTAGCCACTTGAAGTTTTTTTTTCTTCTCTCTCTCTCTCTCGGGGTAAAATCTGAACTTCCCTGAATGGACGTTTCTTTACCACAGTGAAAATGTCAAACACACCCACACCCACCTTTTCCTTTCCTTGCTTATCATCTAAGAGGTGTATTGTGCGCGCGTGTGTGTGTGTGTGAATGAGTGTGTGTATGTGTGCGTTTGTGTGCGTTTGTGCACCATTTCTAATTAGCTCTCCTGGGCTAATAAAGGTCAACATGTTCTCCTGCTGATACTCCATATATAATGAGCTGAGAAATAGACAGTTATTAATAGACACACATTGCAGCAGTGTGTGTGTGTGTGTATGTGTGTGTGTGATGGAGAGATTCAGCAGGTGTTGATGTGTGGTCTTGTGTTGATGTATTCAGCTGTGTATGAATAGACTCTGCTGACAGACTCACACACTCATAGTGGTGTACAGTGGTGACAATGGGCACAGAAGGAGAGAGGGAGAGAGGTGCTAGACTGGGGGGTGAGGAGGGGTGGGGGGGGTGTATGACCAGATTTGACCCATGACATTGCACCCACATGACACACAACTGTCGGCACCAGTAGACAAGTTGTAGTACCAGAGGAACCAACATAAAAGCAACACGTCCTGCAGCGGTGACAGACGAAGGCCACTGAGGACGAGGAGGAGTGATGATGATGATGATGATGATGATGAACGAGAGGAAGCCACGGGGAGCTGTAGGACAGAACAGGTGGAGGAGGACTAGTACAGTAGATTAGAGTAAAACTGGCCGAGCAGGTAGAAGACCAATAGGATTCAGAAGGAAGTAATAGACTTGCAGCTTGGACCTGCAGTAGAAGAAGACTGGTAAGGACCATCGGAGGGTCTAACGACTAACAGATCTGTCTTAGTATCTGAATGAGGTGGGTTTAATCAATGCACGGATCTAATAAAAAGTATAGTAAAGGACAGGTTGCATTGATAGGGGACTGGTAGACAACAGCTTGGTGGGACTAGTCAAGCAATAGGTCAGATTAGACAATATCTAATATGAATGTGTGGTGCTAGTTTGATAAGAAGTGGTGGTGGACTAGTCAAGAGTTATTATAGAAAACTTTGGTAACACTTGAATACGTGTTCATAAGATTGACATAACACTGTCATATAACAATGACATGAAGAAGAATAGAATGAAGAAGAATAGCTACTTTATTGCCATTCAAAAATACACAGTGTGCATAGAACGAAATTTCGTTTCACTGACTCTTGATATATGTGTATATAAATAAAATTAGAAATTTAATTTTTGATCGATTTGATCGATCAATAAAGTGCTCTATATGTGCAAAAAGAATACTACTTTATATTTAAAAGGATCACAATTAAAATGTTAAAAATGTTAAAAGGATCACAGTTAAAAATGTTAAACATGTTAAAAGTTAAAAGTGGCATGTGCAAAAGTTAAGAAATCAGCCGTATTGGAGGTTCAGCAGTCTTATGGCCTGGGGGATGAAACTGTTGCAGAACCTGGTTGTTCTGCTCCTCATGCTGCGATACCTCCTCCCAGAGTTCAGCAGTGAGAACAGTTCCTTGTGTGGGTGTGTGGGGTCTCTGGTGATGTTCTGTGCTCTTGTCAGACAGCGTTTCTGACCAATGTCCATGATGGAAGGGAGAGAAGTCCCAATAATTTTCTCCGCTGTCCTCACCACTCTTTGAAGACACTTCCAGTCCGCAGCTGTGCAGCTGCCATGCCACACAGAGATGGAGTTGGTCAGGATGGATTCAATTGTGCTTCTGTAGAAAGTGGTGAGAATGGGAGGGGGGAGATGTGATCTTCTCATCCTACGGAGGAAGTGCAAACGCTGCTGTGCTCGTTTTACCAGAGATGTGGTGTTTGTTGTCCAGGTTAAGGTATCTGTTATGTGCATTCCCAGGAACTTTGTGCTTTTCACCACCTCCACTGCTGTGTTGTTGATGCACAGTGGAGTGTGACTGGGTCGATTCTTCCTGAAGTCGACAATGATCTCCTTGGTTTTGTCCACATTCAGGAGAAGGTTGTTCCTGCTGCACCAGTTCACCAGCTGTTCCACCTCCTCTCTGTATGCCTGGTCGTTGTTATTGCGGATGAGGCCCACTACTGTCGTGTCGTCCGCGTATTTGATGATATGGTTGGTAGTGGACTTGGCAACACAGTCATAAGTCATCAGGGTGAAGAGCAGCGGACTCAGGACGCAGCCCTGAGGGGAACCGGTGCTCAGGTTGATGACTGAGGAGGTGTTCTTCCCCACCCTTACAGCCTGGGGTCTATCAGACAGGAAATCCAGGATCCAGTTGCACAGTGTGGTACTGAAGCCCAGGGGTGCCAGTTTGTTCACCAGATGCTGAGGGATTATTGTGTTGAATGCTGAGCTGAAATCAGCAAAAAGCATCCGCACATAGGTGTTCTTCTCCTCCAGATGTTGTAGGCTCAGATGGGCTGCAGAGATGATGGCATCCTCTGTAGAGCGGTTCGGGCGATAGGCAAACTGGAACGGGTCAAAGCCAGAGGGGAGTTTTGAGACCATGTGCTGTTTGATGAGCCTCTCAAAGCACTTCATCATTATAGGTGTGAGTGCTACGGGGCGATAGTCATTGAGGCAGGTTATTGTAGATTTTTTGGGCACTGGTATGATGGTAGCTGTCTTAAAACATGATGGAACAATGGCCTGGTTCAGGGAGGTGTTGAAAATGTCCGTCAGAACCAAGGTCAGCTGATCCGCACATTCCCTGAGCAGACGTCCAGGAATGTTATCTGGCCCGGCTGACACCTGTCATACATGTAAACGTCAATGAATACTTATGACAAGTGTCATTCGGTAAGTTATGTCACTTTTGATGCAAAGTTGACATTGTTTGAGATGTCCTTGTTATGACAACTTGACATATAAGCAACATAACCTGTTATAGCAGACCTAATTGCCAAAATTTTAAAATTATGTTAAGTTGTCATAACAAGGACATCTCAAACAATGTCAACTTTGCATCAAAAGTGACATAAATTATCGAATGACACTTAACGACAGCGGTCATAAGTATTCATTGACGTTTATGACAGGTGTCATGTCATGATTATGACAGTGTGATGTCAGTTTTATGAACAAGTATTAAAGTAAAACGTGTTATGCTAACAGGACTTGTAAGATTATTAGGACTAGCAGAACTAAAGCTTGTCTAAGGTAGACCTGACCTTACTGTGTATTAAAATACATAACAGAGCACGAATAGAACAAGTCAAGGTAAATTAAAAAACTGGAGGAAACTAGTAGAGGACTGGTGGAATAACAATTATAAGAATGAGAATTACTTCATTAACCCCCAAAGGTAAATTAATTTGTCTGGCAGTTCATCTACAATTTCCAGAAGAATTAAAAAGCCTGATGGCTGAAGGTACAAAGGATCTAAGTATGGGTAGATCCTAGATCCTGGAGATTTTGGTAGATCCTGGACCAGTAGAAACCTGTAAAGGACTGGTGTGACGATAGAGGTCTGATGGAGGACTGGGTTGTTTGGTAAGTTAGAGCAAAACTGATTGGACTATTACAAGTAAGAGATTGGTTGGACTTGCATAAGCAGCAGATGACTGGTGAGGTCTGTTGGAGGTCTCAAAGGACTAAAAGATCTGGTATAGAGGAGGACAAGATTAGTCAGTGTATGGATCTTATAGACAGTATAGCAAAGGACAGGTCAGTCGGATTGATAAAAGACTGATAAGACAACAACTCCTTGTGAGGTAATAGAAAACTTTGGCAAAAAAAAAAACAAGGTCCGCACACCAGAATCAGCTCCAAAGTTATTCTTTATTATCACCTGAAGGTGTGACGTTTCGGGTACACAGCCCTTCTTCAGACATCGGCTGTATACCCAAAACGTTTTATGCATTTTATTTGTCTAGCGCCCAGTCTTTTATATTTTGTGGATGCTGCTTTTATAGTTTTAATAGAAACCTTTACCAGTAGAAGCGGTAATGGCCAATAGGGTTAGGTTAGCTGTATGGGAACTACAGTAGTCTAACGTAAACTTGACCACAAGTGGAACAAGTCATGTTAGAAATCATATAAGAAACATAGTAAAGGACAGGATGGATTGATAAAGGGCTGGTAGATAAGATCAAGAGATCTGTAAGACTTGACCAGGCACGACTTCTTGTGGTAGAAAACATGTAATGGTTGTGTAACTGGTGAAAATAGTAAGACTAGTCAAGGTTTATTAGAAAACGAATGGGTCTAGTAGAGGACTGGAAGCTCTCGTCCAGGTCAGATATTTTGTTCTTTCATCCTTTCCTTTAATTATTTCTCTTGTATTTTTTTGGGAGAAATCCTCTCCTGTGCTTCTTCCTCTCCTCCTCCTTTCTTCTCTTATTCCTCCTCTTTTTTGAATCACGATGCAATGAACTGAGGGAGAGAGCGAGGGAGCAGCGCAGGGACAGAGGGAGACAGAGAAGAGAGGGATTTCCATTGAGACAGAGGGGCTGTCATCGCCGCTCACCCTGAATATCATCACCTCAGTGATTCACATTATACTGTCTCTTTCTCGCTGTGTGTTGGTCGCCTTCCTCTATCCACACTCTCTCTCTCTCTCTCTCCCTCTCTCTCTCTCTCACACACACGTGTCTCCCTCCAATCACACAGACAGTCAGTCAGACGGCGATTCTCCGCTGTTTGGTTTTCAGTTTTCTCTTCGCTGCTTTTTTCGTTATCGGGGGAGCAGATGATAGAGAGGAGAGGGAGGAGGAGGAGGAGGGGGTGAGACAGCTCTCTCTCCCTGTTGATGATGTGGAGTAGTTTCCTGAGTCGAGGTAGGAAATCCCTCTCCTGTCTATTTCGGTTTTCAGCTGCAGAATTTAGCCGGTGTGTGTTTTTTTTTCAACCGTATAGCGTCTTCTTCCTCTGTGTTTGGCTGCGTGATTGGGTTCAGTGTTTGCACTGTTGTCTGCACACAGGTGTGTCTTATACTGTTTGTGTGAGTGTGTTGTTTCTTGGGGAGGATGGTGGTGGTGATGGGGGCGACATGACCTGGGGGTCACGACCTGGACTCAAAGGTTATAGTCAGGTTATCGTCTGTCTGTTTGTGTGTGTGTGTGTGTGTGGTCGCTGCTTCAGTCTAAACTGTCCGTTCATCACAGGCTGGTTATAATTATGTAAGTTGTTTACACAGAATAACTAATTATGTGAGTTTCTATGGCTGTTTTATGTTTAATGTGACTGTGTCATTTTATTATGTTGAGGTGAGGTTAATTTTTGTTCATCGACTGTTGGTTTGACTTGTGAACCCATAAAGACACCGTAGCGACACAACAGCAATACAATGTAGATTCAGTTTTTGTATTGGCTGAGTTATAGAAGGAACAATTTGTAAAGATAAAGAGAAAATGTGATAAATAGTGAAGGGAGCTGACTTTAACAACAAGTGATGATGTTATACAACCTTAAGTTTGTTAAAAATAAAAACTTAAGTGCTAGTATTGCTGCATAACTGGAATAATTTTCAATTCCAAATATGTAAATCATTAGCATGATCAATATTAAATATTAATATTAAATGTTATTTAAACCAATAACAAAAATATTCCAGCAGCATTTGAAAATGTCTCCAGTCACATATCAGTGCAACCAGGAGACTGAGGTGACCTTTCCGATTTGTTTTTGCGTATTTGAATGTTCAGATATTAGTATATGAAATTGTTACTATACTATTGCATCCTAATGCTAATAGTTTGACTGGTGCATCAAAGTGTATCAAAACAACATGTAGATTGTGAATAACAATGTGAAAGTGCTGAGCGTCCTGCTGTTGAAAAACAAGACCTTGGGTCGTTTGTGCAGCAGCACGCATAGTTACGTTTTGTTGCCAGGCGACATCTAGTGGCCATAGTGATTATGACAAGGGCAAAGGGGCAAAAAGACAAAGTCCATGTCAGGATTAGCCTAGAAATCTAGACGCACCCTAGCGGCAGCAAATATATTTGATCTCTGGCTTGTCAGGCTATGTCAGGATGAGATGAAGCTGTAAAGTTGTTGTTTGTCATTTTGGTAACCATGACAACCAATGTTGTATCAGAGCGCTTATGACAACAGTGTGAACAACAACCGGTCCACTGTCATGCTGCTCACAGATTTATGAAGGTTTAGAAACAACATGGCTTAAAGGTAGAGTTGGAGATCTCATTCTGGAGCATTTTTTTTTTTTTTTTTACAAAATTGTTTGAAATCCTCTTCACACTCCACTTGCAACCAATTAATTAAATACGTTTTCACAAAAATGAAAAAAAGTCAGTCACCTGTGGGACAGACAATCCTGTAAAAACAGCATCCAATCATTGTGAATGCAATGTTAAAGTCAATTGGATCATAATGCGTCAATAAAATCTCTCTCCCTTTCTCCCTCCTCTTCGCATTAACGCACTAATGGCGTGCGTGAAAAGTGTCTTCAACGTGTTACGACGCGGAAAAGACAACGACAGTGATACAATGTAGCTACCACACTCCAGTCTGTTAGGTGGTGATGTAGCTCTGAGTTTGATGCTGGGTGGTTTATTACGATGTTAGTTGGGTGTTTTCTGTCATGTGAACAAGCCATGAGAGAAAGCTGGAGGAAAGTTAGCGATGCTGCGCAGTGACACCCGACAGTATCGCAGAAAGCCGCGTCCCTCACATTGGGATTACATTGGGTCGCGCCGTGGCGTCACCTTGCTGTGAGCCCAATACTGAACAAGCGTTGCGTGTTGCTGCGCTCTGGAGGCGTGGCTTGATAGAGAAGTCTGAGGAAAGGGGCTGGGACCTTTGACTTGTGTATTTTCAAAATGTGGCCTGCTAGAACTACTTTTCCAGGATCTCCAACCCTACCTTTAATGTCAGCATGCTAACATTTCTCCCCGTGACAATGCTAACGCGCTGATGCTAAGCAGGTAAAATGTTTACTATGGACACTAGCTATATCAGTTTACTCTGCATGTAAATTAATTAGCACAAACAACATGAAGGTTGTTTTGCCACTTGGGGATTTGAGGGATATTGCTTATAACCACACACATGAATCTTGGTTGCACATCTGTAGAGTCCGTACACCAAATCTAATCACTCTCCATCTAATAGCTATATTAGATATTTCAGTTTGTACCAAGGTGGTGGGCAGACTGACAGACAGACCAACCCACATTCTGGCAGCAGCTGGCCAAAAAACAAACCAAAACAACAACAGCAACTCTCTATCAACCAGCATCTTTCTTTTTCTGTATGCCAACTTCTCCACCTCAAAAAAGTAGGCAACATTTTGGCTCCTGCGTAGGATTTTTTTTTTTTTTCATTCTCTTGGCACAAATGAACAAATGCACCAAAAAAAGAAGAAGCAGGTGGACAGAAATGTACTTACTGTGGATTTTGTTCACTTCTGATCTCTGCTACAAACACTGCGCCACACTGTGCAGCCTTATTTGCTGTCTCCTAAAATGTGATGATGATCTTGTTATGTGTGCTCAGCCTGGAAATCTGCTTGCCACTAGTATATTCACACAGAGAAAGGACTGTTTTTTTTATTTTATGTCCAGGTGTATCAGCAGCTAAATGGACTTTAAGGATCCTGTTTTGTGCAGAAACGATTTCCAGAAGATTCTTGGGGGGAAAAAATAACAACATTATATTGGAGTAGAAGAAAATAATGAGATTGGTCTTCTGGATCTGTGACTATACTACTTGCTGTGTGTCTGTCTGACATTCCTCTCATTATAGATAGCGTGACTGCGGTGATTACCCACACACTGCCGCTCATCACCACAGCACAGTGTGTGTTTGTGTATGTCTGCATGTGTGTGTGCGTGAGACAAACACACACACACAATGGATCCCCTTGTCTCGTCTGTGTCTGGTTTTATTCCTGCAGATTAAACCTGAGCGTCTTCCTTTGCTGCTTATAGATGTTGTTTTGTTTTTCTCCCGAAACTGACACATGACAAAACAAATCACAGGTTTGTGTGAAAATGCAGTTTAATCGATACGTTCAGGCTCCGTTGTTGTGTGTCTTTGCCGGTTCGTGGCGTTCGTGCCGGTTTGTGGAGTTTGCAGTTGCCAGGTTGCTCAGCAGGGTTTCTCTTGCTGTTGCTCCGTGGCCTCTTTTAGTCAGAACTGGGCTCATTTAACACAGAGATATTTAAATCTGCGTCAGTGGTGCTGCAAAATATGAAAATCCCTCTTAGATGAGTGTTGGAGAAAAAAAAAAGAAAAAGAAAGAAGAAGCAGCAATCAGATAAGAAACTTATTTCTATTCTCGGCTCTTCTCAGTCGTTTCAAAGTAAAAGTCCCTCGTCTCTTTTAGCATCACCCTTTAGGGCAGCAACAAATGATTATTTTCATCACTGGTTGATCCAATAATGATTTTAATTAGTTGATTAACTGCGTATCATTTTCATGATGTAATGAAATTAAAACATCTCAAGGCCAAAGGAGTGCATTTATATACTTTAATTTGGTTAGATATTTAAAGAGACCCAGAGGAGTTTGTATTTGGTTATAAAAGAGTCTCATATTAATGTGGATGAATCTACGTTACCCACACTTGTTAATGGGTCCATTTTCGATAAATATATCGTTTTGTCTTTATCGTTATTTTTATATTATTATTTAGTGGTCGGCTCGCCCAGCATTTCCTAGTTTTGGTTTCCAGGACGCTGCCCGGTGGGTCATGGGAATAACGCCACCGGATCGCTAGTTGGCATCATTTATGGTCAGAACTACAGCGGTATCTGATCGTCTTCGAACCTCCGACTTTCATTCTTGATCAATGAAAACATTCTTGCCAAATGTTTTCGCTTTTTTCCGTCTTGGGCCGGCCCAAGAATTCCACCGTGCGTACAGAGGCTCATGGGAAATGTAGTGTTAGTCTTTAAACTGATACGGGAACTGGAAACAGGGATTTTGTTCAGTATTTTTCCTTGAAAAACCACTAAAACATGAAATCAATAATCAATCAGTTGACAATTCTCTTTATGTTTATCACTGATCTCTGTTTCCATTATTTAAGCAGAACCAGCGAGCCTATCATCGCCCAGTTAAGACAGTTTAAAAGTTTTTTTTCTCAAAAGATTTTACAGTGTAGCAGATTTTCTCTCTGTCTCGAGCTCGAACCGGAGTTTGTCCATCACCTCTTGCCGTACATCAACATCCCAAAGTGACAGATACATAGAAATCTACTTGTCTCATTTACATGAAGTTTCCCGATCACTTTCTTGCTCCACAAAATATGAACCTCTGAGATTATAGAGCCACTTTCCTACCCCTCCTGCTCCTGACTGGAAGAAGAAGAAGCGCTCAGTCACCGGTGTGTTGTTTTGTTCATTGTTTGATCCTAAGGATATTTCTACTGTAGGTAGACATGGTCTGTTTATGTTAGTTTCTACTGTTTTCTACTGACTCTCAGTCTGGAGCTCTCCTGTCTGCTTTCATATTCCTGATTGGTCTGCTGTGTGTGTGTGTGTGTTTTTGTGTGTTCATTTTGGATGAAGAAGGATCTGAATGTGACCTACTTACACACACACATGCACACATAACACACACGCACACACACACACGCTTGTTATGTTAATGTGTGTTTCTCTGCATAATAATAATGTGGTGTGATGTCTAATGCTGCTGTCAGCAAAACCACACTCACTCTATGTCTCTCTATACCGCTGTGGATGAGGAATATTTAAGATGCAGATGAAGGTAGTAAGACGGGTTCTCCTCCCCGTAGAGTCACTGGTGTATTAATATCCTGCGCTCCTCCAGCTGCAGTCATTTGATTTTAGCAGCAGCAGTGTTTCCTGCAGTGGGAAGCCAGTGAGGGATCATCATGTCATTGCACTGTGAGGACATCCAGGGGTAAAAGGAAAAAAAAAAAAAAAAAAAAAACTGGCACCGCTGTGGCTCTGCTTGTGCCCACATTTGCCTCTGCAGTGACACGGGCACAAAGTCAGAGGAAGGGGGTGGAGGATTATGGAGCTGAGGGACAGTTTCTTTATTCGTAGTCAAATATTTTGGGGTGGGGGTGGAGAGAGGGAGATGAAAAGCAGAACAGAGCTGGAGTCAGGTCGTGGTTCGTCTGCAGCAGCAGCAACAGCAACAGCCCCTAGAAAGCTCACTAATTAACAACGCTGTATCTAGTTTGTTTAACCTGTGCACAAACAGAGAAAATGCAACAAAAAAAAGAAGAAAAAAAATGTTGGTTTGTGTTTTTTTCAGGGGGGAAGCTATGTGCTGTACAGTAATTACGACCCCACCACCACACACCCATGAAAATGAGATGATGCATCTCAGGGGATTTGCGCTTTAATTAAGTTTGAATAATTACATTTGAAATAAATTGACATTAATCAACATGTGCCGGTGTGTGAGCTGCAGTTTGTTGGCGAGATGTTGCGGAGCGAAGTGACACGTTAACAAATACAAACATGAGACGGGGAACAGCAGCAAGTAAATACCAGTAAACAGCAGCACCTGCTTCTCATTAGCTGTTGCATCCTGTTGTGCACCTCTGATGGCTTAACGGTGACACTAGAAGCTTAAAACAGAGTCGACCATGAGTCTGTGATTCACTCTCACATGTTGAGTATGAGTGGATCTTCTTGTTTAGTGTACAGTAGGTGGTCTCTGTCTGCTTGTTTTTATGCACATTTTCAATTTGTGTGTGTGTAGAAACAAAACTTTGGACTTTTTTTTTTAATGTGCAGTTGCCACATGTTCATTTTGGCCTTTGGCCTGACTCGTACTTTGAATCGACTCAAAGTCACAAGCTAAACTGTATCTCCTGACAGTTGCCACCTGGATGGAGTTGTCTTGTTTTTTTTGTAACCAGTGTTTTCTTACGTTTTTAAAGCAGGCACAGAACAATGAACATACATGACAGCAGCGGTATAGGTATAAGTTTATCACGTAAACAGAATGGCATAAAAGAAGAGAGGAAAACCCCCCTGAAAAAAATGTTAAGTGAAAACAAAACAAACAAAAGTATTATGAATAGTTCTTAGATCACAGTTCAGACATTACACATGGACCAGGGACTATGCAGCCAAATCAATTAAACAAAATCAAAAACTGAGAAAGAGCACAGGTACAGTCAATCAACATTACAGCGACCTCTGCCATTTTTTTTTATTTAAGCATATTTTTTATGCCAATTACAGTGAGGCCTTTGAGGGTTTCTGGGCAATATTTATTTTATGTGTTTTTGCTGAATGTATGATACAGTTACATTTGCATAAAGCAGCATACAGTTAGTTATATTTTTCTTGTGTTCAGACAATGAAATCAAGAATGATGTTACCTGCTTGACAGTTTCGACTGTGACTCCAGTCTCCCTCAGAAGCGCCGAACTGGCCAGCTGATAAATGACACGTCAGCAGCACGTCGGATGACGCTTCTGAGGAAGACTGGAGTCACAGTCGAAACTGTCAAGCAGGCAACATCATTCTTGATTTCATTGTCTGAACACAAGACAAATATAACTAATATATTTGAGAAGACAAAATGAACATAATTAATCTAGCAGCATACAGTATTTGCCCATTATTAAACACATGAAAGATACATTTTTAAGAAATAAAGAATGTGCAATTACTTTGCGATTAATCACAATCAGCTGTGGACTCTCTATGGACACACTGATTAAATTAACAAAATGCACCAAAGTGTAAAAGAGGGGAAGTAAATAAAAATGTACCTTGATGTTGCCATTGACGTTCAAGAGATAAAAAACATCAGATCTGTGGGGATCAGTGATCTTGATAAACAACTCGGACGTGCTCATGAATTTGCTTCTTCTTTTCATAATCTACGAATTTAATTAACAATTCAACAAGTGCACACATTAGGATAGTGTAGAAATACTGTATCTACATTTTATTAGTTAAAAAGATAAAACTATAACAGAAGTGCAGAACTATGAATTATAAGGTACTTTAGGTGTAATGCAGAAAGAGTTTATATCAGCCAGAGCTTGAATCATTGTAGCACATAACCTACAACACATTTGAATGGAAACCACTGTGTGTGTGTGTGTGTGTGTGTGTGTGTGTGTGTGTGTGTGTGTGTGTGTGTGTGTGTGTGTGTGTGTGTGTGTGTGTGTGTGTGTGTATAAAAAGATTAAAAACCCAGTGATGCAGCGAATCAGTTCATGCCACCAACAAACAAGTGCAACATCTGATATCTCTCTATATTTTTAATGTTTTTTTATTACCTGTGAACCAGCTGCTGCTTTTTGCCTGATACCCACACACACACACACACGCTGCGCTCTGAGTAACAGGACATGGTGTGAACTGACAACAACTGCTCTCTGATCTCGTTGCGCACACACACGCACACACACACACACACACACACACACTCAAAAAGCAGTGACTGCAGCAGGGTAATTTAATCTTTAATCCTCCAATATAATCTGTAAGTAGAGTGTGTGGTCTCTCTTTCTCTCTCTCTCTCCCTCGCTCTCTCCCTCTCGTCCTTTGGGATAGAGTTTCTTCTCCCTAGAGGAAATGGCAGCAGGGGATTAAGGAGACACACACACACACACACACACACACACATACAGAAACACACACCTGACGCTGAGGGTTCGGGGGTTCAGATAGCGATGACACATGCCACTCTTGCTCCAGTCACCTGATACACTCCCTCTCTCTCTCTCTCTTTCTCTCTGTCTCCCTCTCTCTTTCTGTCTTTCTCTCTTTCACACACACACACAGAGAGTGAGTCGTAGGTGTTTTGGCTGTGGGTCTTTGGTTTGTAAAAAAGACGACAGCAGAGTAACACAGACAGACGGAGAGAGAAAAGAAAAGAACGGTGCAGTAGACGACAGACAGACAGACAGAGGAGGTTACAGTAGAGTACAGTAGATATATTATATATATATACAGAGAGAGAGAGAGAGAGAGGAACAGACGAACTGGATCCAGATAAAGGACAAAAGTCGTGTGTCGGTTCAGGTAGGTTCAGCCTGTTTGCATCCATCCTCGTCCTCAGCCTTCATCACTTCACTTCCTGCCGTCTTGCGTGTGTGATAAATGTGTCTCCTGCTGCTGCTGCTGCCGGTCGGTTTCACTTTGACTCTGTTGGTGCGAATCACTTCACAGTCTGATTAAACCAGATGAACGTCTTCTCTCTCAATTTCAATTTAAATAGCTTTATTACAGTAGCATGACAAGACAGTGCTTATATTGCCAAAGCATATAACAATGGGATAATATTAATAAAAATAAACAGATGACAGTCAATGTCAGAACATAAACAGTAACAATAAAATATGAACAACTTAACAATTGTGACATTTATCGGTCACCAAGCCACAAGAGACACGGTGGCACAAGAAAGAAAAACATCCAAAAGCAGATCACAACATCCTGTATTTCCAGTGTTACAGAGTTGTAGAGCGGTGGTTTGCTCTATGTGGTGTCTCCGTGGTCGTCCCTCAGTCTGTGGCAGGAGGACAGCTGCTAGTCTGCAGCACTTTGGTTTCTCACCTAAAACATATTTTAATTTGTCTCCATCTGGAAGTGTCTCAAATTCTTCACAGTGGTTTTTAAATCTGGGGAAGTACTTTACATTTGTCTGATTTGTTTATATTTGTCACAGTGGAGTAGAAAATGTCTCTCTCTGCTGAGGTGGAGGCTGAAACAGCAGCAGAGTGGAGGAGGATGATGATGATGATGATATGTTGATGCTTATACACACACAGGAAAAACCTCTTGTCACACACACACTCTTTATGATTTATTCACCAAACTGTGACATTAAAAGTAAGAGATTCGTGTCAACCAGACTCGTTGCTTTGGTAACATCCCACGATTTGATTCACTGTGTAATTTTTGTTGCATGAATCAGTTCCCAGTGAAAATACTCACTGGTTTTTAGCTGCTGCTTAATGAGGAAATGAGAGACGAACAACACAAGTGAAGTTCTTTTGTTGATACTGAGAATCTGGCAAAGCTCAATATTGTTTACAATTTAGTTCTTCTTATTGTGTAATTGATTTAAAAAAAAAAGATGATAAAGGGAGAAAAGATGCATGTTATATTACAGCCTGCATGTCTTACCATTGCTGTTTAATGTAAAATGATCCAGTGCATACATTATTTGTCCTGTGTAGGAGATATGAAGTATGAGAAGGTAATGTTCATATTTGCCAGCTCCACCCACGGATCTGGTTAGTCAATTAATCAATTATTCAGTTGACAGAGAATTCCCCAGTGACTCTCTTGAATATTGAATTATCATTTGATTTGGTCTTTCAAAGCATATAAGTCGGATATTTGCTGTTTCCACAGAGGATTTGATGCATCTCATTCTCATTGTCACACGTGACAGCAAACTGAATATCGTCTTTGTCACCTTCGTCTGCAGGAACTCGTAGCAGATTTTTTTTCAGTATATATTGACATTACTGATTTGAAATAAAGTCAGGTCAGGAAAAAGGTTCATACCTCTTGAAAAATGTTCTTGCAGCTCACATGGCACTAACTCGTAATGAGCTCTGAAAGGTTCCTGTTGTCATCTGAGGAGGAAAAACAACATAGTAAAGTGTCGTATAACATACTAATGGCGGTGGATCACACTGTTCTCACTTTAAGTACGAGTAAGAAACACCAAGTCATTTATTGGGACTTGATGAGACTGTGTTGTTATGTTTCTTTGTATTGAAAACCTTTGCACACCAGTGTTAAACTTGGTGGCATGAGCTCATTACATGAAGGAACATGTAATTAAGTTTGATTGTTCTGATGAGTCATTATAAAGATATAAACTCCTCTGGGACTATAATTGAATTTTCGATTGACAGTGATTTATTTAGACGCTCAACAAGTTTATTAATGTAATCAGATTTTAATCCCCTTTTCTCATGTGATTGTCTTTTGCTAAAGCCTTATTTGTGAATGGATTTATTCTTTGACTTATACCAATACATAGCTCTACACATTTTACAGCTCTTATTAGCAGCAGGAATCACAGTAAATATTATGGTTCATTCAACCTTTTTACACATTAAGTTGGTAAAGATCATAATTACAGTTATTCTTATTTTTCTCTTTTAAAGGCTCATTGTAAATATTATTGATTTTGGATGATTGCATGGTTATAATACTAATTTCTTTCATCTATAGTGATCTATGGGTCATTGTGGACAGATCAGTACTGTCACATGGCACCCTGATCAACATGTTGGATGAATAAAGTGAACAGTGACACCATTATAGATTAATACTTAACCACATTTCACACTCAGCCCGTTTGGTGCCGTCCAAACAAAGTGATGGTGCATGTGTGTGTGTGTGTTTACGCGTGTGGTTTGTGTAGCAGGTTATTTGAGAAGCAGGGTCTTTGTCTCCTGCGGTTATTTTGTCACTGAACCAAGGTTAAAGATCTGTGGTTGTCTCTTTTACGTCTGATCGTCCGGCTTTGACTTTATAACAAATGAAGCTGGAGCTGTAAACATGAGCTCATGTGTAATAATGACAGACAGCAGCTAATGAGTATATTTATCCTGTGGTGTCACACACACACAGAAGAAATCACTGATTACTGACGACTGTCACCGGGCCGATCGGTGTATAAATAGTGTTGAGACCAGATACACTGTGGTGTTATGGGGAGGAAAGCTTTTATTACATTTCTCTCACTTAGTTTGTACAATAAGTGTGTTGGACACATGCATACCTGTTGCCATGGTAATGAAATACTATGAGCTACAAATGGGACTGTGTGACATGCAAAAAAAAAAAAAAACATAATGTTGATTTATTTCAGTTGCTTTTAATTTTCACTTTGAAAACAAAATATATATAAAATTGAAATGAACATGTCGCTTTATGTCTTGAGGATAGGTAATAACTGGTTGGCCAGGGCGTCTCTATAGCAACTTATGTTATTGACCAGTCACTGCTCCATCACCTACAGCTTGTTCAAGACTCAGCTGCCCGCCTCCTCACTGGTAGCTACACGTAAACGCGACCACATCACTCCAATCACTGGCTTTACTCCACTGGCTTCTGGTGCATCTTAGAATTAATTTTATTGTTAGTTTTTAAAGCCCGTCATGGATTGGCGCCCCGGTATTTATCCGACCTTTTACCTTTTTATGTTCCAACAAAATCACTGAGTTTAGTGAGTCAACTGCTGCTTAATAGTCCCACAAACCAGGCTCAGGACCAGAGGCGACCGAGCCTTTAGTGTGGCCGCCCCGAGGCTCTGGAATAGCCTGCCCTTTCACTTAAGCCTGCCACACACATAAAGATTTTATAAATCTCAACCGATTTATTATCTGTGAGAGACCCCACACATGAAGATAAAAAATCTGTGATTGAACAGTTTTGATCGTATTGTGTGTGGTGTGCTGCGATATTCCAAACACAGCACACCACACACATTAAGATTTTTCAGAATCTTGACCCTCTGGTCAGAAAACAATCCGGCATCAGCAGCGATACCAGGGGTGTCGTTGTAGCTACTCTTTCGGGTCTATTTCCGGAATGGACAATGAGAGCGACGTAATTTTTTTTTTTAATGAAAGCGGGACACTTCAGCCTTTACAACGATCCCATCTGTGTGTGTCTGTGGCTCCGGACGCCGAGCAGTCAAGCGGCTGTCCAATAGGGACCCGTGCTGTCACATGACGGGCTGTGAGCGGCGGTCACATGATCGTTTAAACATGGCTGCTGTATTGCCGGCTGTTGCCGGCTACGAGCGCTACTGTCTTTGCTATCAGCTATCAGGAAACCTCCCGTGTGCGTGAATGTCTGTGTGAACCTCATGTAATGCCAGGGCTGCACTGTGGCTCTCTGTGCGGTTGCCGGTCCTGTGTGGAGAAGTGGCTTGTTGCCGCGAGCAGCATGCAGAGCTCGGCAAGCAGGCGCTTCTCCGCACAACACCGGCTCTCCACACACAAGATGACTTTTGATTGAAACGGCCACCGAAGTCGGCCCCGATAATCGTAAATATTGAACATGTTTAATACTTACGATTATCGGTGCCGAACGTTTTCCGAGCCGATTGTCGGGGGAATTTTGACTCTTAACACACCACACACTACAAGAGAATCTTATAAGATAATCTTAAGACCTTAAGATAATCGGGCGGTGTCTGTCCGTGGTCGGAAGGGGGAAAATCGGGGCAAAATCAGCCCGATTATCTTTATGTGTGTGGCAGGCTTTATAGGATCGGCCCAGACCGTAGAGGTGTTTAAGTCTTCTCTCAAGACCCATTTATTCTGACATGGCATTGAACTCAGGTTGAGGCAGAGCCCTTCCTGCTTTTTGCTTTTGTTTTGTCCCAATCTATGCATGTATACGTGCATGCATGTTTGTAAAATTGTATAATTGTGTTGTATTGCTTTCTGTATTGTTTTAACTTTCTACCTGTACAGCACTTTGATGACTTTGGTCATTTTAAATGTGCTCTACAAATAGAATTTGACTTGACTTGCATAAAGTGAACAACAATAATGTGACACATTTTACCTTTATCCAAAAAAAAAAAAAATTGCTGCTCATGGGATTTGGATTATTGCAGTTGACCATATTGCGATTTTGATGAGGTTGCAATTACCTGTGCAGCTCTATAGCTACACAGATGGTTTTCTTGACAGTTCAGAGCTGAAAGATGGATTTAAAAGTTTTTTTTTTTGTGGTTGAGCTGATTTGCTTTCAGCCCTCAAATGTACCTCATCAGATGTTTTGTGGGCGCTCTCAGGCGGCAGCTTTCACACCAGCTCAAATGCACCGAGTCAAACAGCTGCGACAGCACTTATGACTTTTTCTATTTTTTCTAGTGTGATGTATGGCAATAGAAATGTGAATGGAAAATGTTCCACTACAAATTCAAAAAAGCTAAACCGCAGGTCACCTTTTATGCATCCTTCCTGTCAGTTTGTCGTTATTTATGATTAATGAGGACCAGTTGCAGCCTCTGAAGCGCTAAAGTGACAACAGATTCACACGATTTATACAAGAGATGGATTTGTAGTTTAACAACTGTCTGTCGGTGCAGAAGTGTAAAAGTTGGACGTTGCATCGCGGCTGATAATCACACAACGATGTCTTGTTTCTGTTCTCGACGTCCCGGCTCTTTAGGTCAGAGCTGTCATCGCGGCTTGTTATTGATCAGCAGCGTTGATCATCAGTGTTGTGTGTGTGTGTGTTTGTGTTTGTGTGACAATAGGAAAGCCGTGATGATTAACTGACTTGGTGCCGGCAGGACATCGAAGCATCTCAGTCATTCACAAACACACTGAATGACTGAGACACTTTCATATCAGCTTCAACACACACGCAGGGAGATTGAAAGATGAGTTGTTAATAGCCAATTGGTTGCTGGGGCACTAGCTTTTAATTACACTGACATATGTGGTGTGTGTGTGTGTGTGTGTGTGTGTGTGTGTGTGTGTGTGTGTGTGTGTGTGTGTGTGTGTGTGTGTGTGTGTGTGTGCCATGCTACTATTATACTCTCCAGTGAGTCCAGACTTTAATTCAGTTTATGACAGTCCACCTGATCACACATATTCAACCAGAAAGAGTCATTTTTTTTAAACTCCTCTTTTTTTCATTTCCAAAACTTAAACTTGTTTTCTGTCATTTATAATTTTCACTATCCACAAATCTGTTAATTATTTTCACTAATAATCAAATATTTTGTGTATGAAACGTGAAAAATGCATTTTTAAATTTGTCAGACTCAAACGCAGTGTATTTAATTGTCTAGTTTTTGCCCCATTAACAGTCTAAAATCAAAAGCTATTCAGTTTATTTGCATGTACAACAGAAAAAAAGCATTTAATTCTCACTCATGAAAAGCAAGCTGACCCAGAGGACATTTTTTTTTTTTTTTTTTTTTTTGCATTTCTGTTGAGAAAAAGACTAAAAACACTTAATCAAAAATCTGCCGACCACCCACACAAGTTTTCAGCCTGCAGGAAGCATCACAGATGCTGTTTTTCACTCTCTGAAACTAACTGAAAAAGTTTTATGCAACTAAATTAGCCCCATTTGGATGTGCATGCCAGTGTGATTAAATGTCAACCACTTCCTGGTAACCACACCCACTTGGTTTGTAGCAGATGACACAGAGGCTCTGCAGGTCAGATCAGTTACAGGGTCGATCTAACAGGACCGCAGGACACTGTGAGAGATTTTCCTTATCACGTCTTCATCATATGAGCTTCTGAGCATTGTGTGTGTGTGAGAATTTATGTGTGTGTGTGTGCAGGGTGTGAATGCCACGGATGACCTTGGCTGCAGCCGCTTCATAAATCTGACCGCTGCAGAGAAAACCACCCTGACTGACCACCAGGAAATCCTGCCGCTTAAAAACAGGTTTAGGATCAATTTATAGACGGTTTAATCCCAATGATGTCAGTAAATCCCAACCAGGAGAGAAGTGTTGATCCTGTCAAATGTTTAAACTGAGATATGTGGCCCGTCTTAATTTAAGGCCTCGTCACACGCGTTTAAACAGGTGACATTATTTAACATTTAAAACATTTAAACAGGTGAAATTCTGTTGTAGATTTGCCACAAGAGTTTTACACCGATAATTTACATTTCCAAGTTTGATAAGGGTTAAAGTTTAAAGTTGCAAACTTAAGAATTAAAAACTAGAAAATGTGTTCTTTTTTCTCATGTCTTCACCTTACAAGGTTGGATAGAAGTTTATTTTGTCTTATAGCTGCAGTTCATTCAGTACTATGTGCCCTTCTCACTTTATCCATCCTATCCAGTCTAGGGATACATTTCCTTCCCTGATTTAAAAACAAACACATTTTTGAGTTTTTCCCCCAAAATTTTGGATCTATAACATCAGACAGTATACAAGTATTTTTTTTATTTTTTTGCCTGACAGGACAGTAAAGAGACAGGAAATGGGGAGAAGGACTGTAGCCTCTGTACATGAGGTGCCTGCTCAACCCAATGAGCTGTACGATGCCCCAGTATCCATGTTTTATTCCCCCCTAAATTTGCAAATTACAGCTTCAAATTTTTAAAGATCTTAAACTTGGAAATGTCTCCTCTCTGTTTTCCGGCTTATTTTGTTGATGGCGTCAACATGCTGTCATACTAGTCTGACACTGATGACTGACTGTACTCTGATCTGCTCTTACTTTATCACCAGTTGTCAGTGGTGTGTGACATTTCTACATGATGTTACAGCTTCCAGACCTCTATTGGTCCAGACAGGCCCCCGCCCCTCTCAGTCAAGCAAATGCTAATGCTAGCATTGTCATGGAAACACAACATCTGGTTACTTCACTCCTCGTGTAGTGCGAGCAAGTTTCCTCAAATATCAGCGGGGACAGTTTTGTCCTCCCAAAGATATTGACAGGGGCGTGTCTCTGCTGTTCGTATCCACCCTATTTTAAAGATGGTTTTGCTCTTCCAGTGGAATTGAATGTTTACGTTTCCATAGTTTCAGTCGTTGCGGTAAATGCATAGGTTTTTAGATTTTTTTTTTTTTTTCATTGAAAAACTGTAAAACGCATGGATCATCATGTCAGCTTTTAACAATGGATATCACACAAATGGACATCCATTAAAGCAGGGCCGGCCCGAGCCTCCATGGGGCCCTAAGCACAATTTTATGGAAACAACTTAAAGTGCAACCACAAAAATTAAGGGTTTTTGTCAAATACACAGGATTTCGCAGTTACGCATTATAGATTTAAAGGGATAGTTCACCCAAAATTCAAATTTCACTCATTATCTACTCACCCTCATGTCGACTAAGGGCTGGGAGCACTACTCTTCCAGGTCCTTCCAAATCTCGCGCGATTTGCGCCGGCGTCAGTGCAAATCGTGCAAGATTTGGACGGACCAGGAAGAGTAGTGCTGGGAGCTTCCACTACAAACAAGCTTAAAATACAGATTTATTTAATTTTTTTCGGAACAATTTCTCATGTCGGGGCTTCAATACAAGAGGGACATTACAGACGAGCACTATGGAGGTATTTGGATGTTTTTTTGGTGTCTTTTGGGGTCTTTTTGAACGAAGAAAAGTGAGCCCCATTCTCAACCGTCATATGGACATGCAGTGCTGCACGGAGCCCCGCTGTAACTCCGAGAAGGCACGGAGGACTCTGAAACTTCTCCCAGCCCTTAGTCGACATGCTGAAAAAAAAAAAAAAATCTGAATTTTGGGTGAACTTTCCCTTTAATAAAGTTGATTGCTCTTCGGGGCCCCTAAGCAGGTGCTGAGTTTGCTTATGCCTTGGGCTGGCTCTGGTTAAAAGCCAGCATTAATACTGTAGATCCATGCGCAATTCCACCGGAAGAGCAAAACCGGCTTCCGATTTTGACGTTCGGAAACTTGTGGATACAAACAAACCTACTACCCCCTCCCTGGTTTAGCTCCAGTATCAGCCAATCTAAACCAGTCAGTTCCAGTTCCAGTAGCGGACTGCTGTTCTGCATTTATTTCTCCCTGCAGATGGAAACAGGGATACATTTTCCACCAAAAGACTTTATTTACAACCGCCTTCAACAGATCTTTTGACCAATCACCAGCAGCTTGAAATAACACCGTTTGGCTCGTTGCTTCATTGTTGGCCAGTCCTGATACTGGTTTACATACTTCCCATGTGAAGGCAGCAGCAGATGTGCATCAGTATTTATAGCAGCTTCTTAGAACAGCAACTTACTGTAAGAGAGAAGGGTTACTGTGAGTGTGTATGTGTGTGTGCACGTATATATGTGTGTGTGTGCATGTTGTAACCAGACCTCAGAGGGCAGAAGGACAGAATTAAGACGACTCTGTCACCACGCCGTCCATCATACATACACATACTGAAAAATATCTTCAATTCATATGGATAGTAAAGGAAACAGGAGCTCAACACTACATGCAGACTAAATATAACAGCTGGTAGTATGTTGTACACCCATGCAAAAAAAAAAAAAAAAAAAGAAGAAGAAATTATTAGGAAATTCCAGAGTAAAATCGCCAGATATTTGGGTGTGGTGTTGATGGACGTCGAATCGCTGACACGGGGAGAAAAAGGTCAGACAGTGTTGAGGCGGCCTGACAGACAGGGTTTGTAACGGCTTAAGTGGTCCTTGAGGAGACTCAAATAGTATCCTCCAGGATGTCCCAGGGTCCTTGGGCTGGTTTGAACCGTCCTTGAGCAGATTCTCCGGGTGCATAAAAAAGTTTTAACGGCCTCCGAGATGGTTTCAGATGTCGGCCGAAGAAGGTCGTAAGGCTTCGATTGTCCCACGATGAGCGTGTTAGAAGATGTTCACGAGTCTGGAGACAAGAATGCTTTTGGATGCGTCTCTGAGAAAAGTATCCGGCGTATTTGAGTTGACCTTTTGGATGTATTATGGGTTACTGAGATGGTTGTAGTGTTTGTTGATGAGTCATGTTGTCCCTCAAGAGTTTGAAGGTGTTTTAAAGGAGGTTTAAATGGTCAATGAAGAGGTTTTAAAGGTGCTTCTCATCTCGTACTGTACATGTTTTACCAGCTCACACCACGCCATACCTTTCTGATATCAGAGCTGAGCTAGTTGTAACTCTTCAACATAAGACGATCAGCGTTTCCACTTCACATAACAATTGAGCAGCTGTGCAGAAGAAAGTATAAGAACATCTGTCACTTTTCAAATGTTCAGGGTAGGAACAAAGTGGAGGAAGTTCTTCAAATGACTTCTCATGTTGCACCTGTGATGAAGCAAGACATTTTGCCCTCTCCTCAGGTGTGTTTTGTTTTGTTTTTGGTCACACTTTTGCCTTCAGCCATGGGCACATAACTAGTTTGATTCTAGTACAAAGGGTCATGGTGAAAGTTTTATTAGGTTGCTTGAAGGAGCTTCAGTGGTTCTTGATGTTTGAGGGCTTCTTTCAGCGGCTCCAGTCCTCCTCCATGAAGGTCAGTCAGTTTGTTTTAGTTTTGTTAGTGGTCCTTCAGGAGGTTGTGGAGGTTTTAAGGTGGTTTGGATGATCCTTGAGATGATTTCAATCATTTTCCAGAAGGTTGTAGGGTTTTTTTTAAAGGTGGATCCTTCTTGCGATGGTTTCAGTTATCTTTGAGGACATTGTCAGGGTTTCTCTGTCCAGGAGGATATAATGCTGAACATGGAGGTGATGCTTACAAATTATAAATGTGCAATAGAAATTGTTAGGTGACTGAACAAACTGCTGCAGACTAACATTTAAATTTATCTTCTCATATATTTTTCTGAATCAGTTTTGAGATCGTTCCTTATTTCCTTAAACTGTCAACCACACCCTTTTTGAAAACTCAGCATACTTTTAAGTACTAATGCTAAATGTGAACTCATCCTATTCATCTTATAATTTAGAGTAAGAGTAATTTAATGCTGTGTGTTAATTTGTTTGCACTTTAACTTCAACAGATGTAGTAGGGTAAAGATCAAGTTTCATACAGGGTATGAATAGGAACCATTACATCTTTGCAGCGATAGTATAATAATACATCTCCAGTGTATTATTTGAAGGGCCAGGCTTTTATTTTGGCAGACCCCACGGAGCTGACACATCACACCACCTTTAAAAATAGACTCTAATCTGTATTTACTATCATAAATAATCTTCCAGCCAATGACAGCTGATCCAGTCACTGATCTGGGCCGTCGTGTGTCCGGCTACATGTGTTTGATTACAGCGTCCTGTTGTGTCATGTTGTTCTGAACTTGATAAAGAGCTGTCGTGATAAATACAGACACTGACTCACAGCTCTGCTATACGAGGGCAAACTCACAGAGTGGCAGCGTGACACACGGCTAATCCACAGCTAGCCTAACGTCAGTCTGAAAACACTGCAGCTGCCCAGGAACTGGCCTGGCCTGACCCGGTCTGGTCGGGTCTGGCTTGGATACTCGTTAAAACCAAAGCTCTCAATCCAGTGTATTTAGATAAGAAAATAAAACTGCCATCCTCATCTGCAAAGGATTTAGATTGAATACAGTTAGAAAAGATGAGAAGGTATTTACAGCTATTTATAGAGGGGTTACAGTGCATTTAGAATAGAGTACAGTAGATTATTATGTATTTATTTAAGTAGTAGTAGTATTTATTGTATTATGTGCGTTTAGACTCGATGACAATCCATCATAGGGCAGTTAGAGTGAGTTATAATAGTGGTTTTGTAATGGGGTTGAATGCATGACACCACAGTTTAAATGAGCTGGACTTGGTGATGGTGCACACAGACCGGGTTATAATGAATTTAAAATGGGTTGTAGTGTAATTAAAATGTACAAGTATGGGTTGTAATGTTTACGCAATGAGTTTGAGTGAGATTCATTCATTCATTCATTCATTCATTCATTTACTCAACATTTACTTGGAAATACAGTGAGGTTGAGACGCCAGGTATATGTAAGGTCCTGTAGACACAAGAAACAGCAATGTTGAGTTTACATTAAATTCTCAGATCACAAAAACACAATAAAATCCTAAAAGTGTCAAGAAACTGAAGTGACAAAAACATTTACAATAAAAAAAAAATGTTTTTAACAATAATGTGATATTAAAATAAGGGAGTACAGATCAGCTAAAACAGGAACATCTGGAAATAAAGTGCAATGTCATTAAGGATTTAAAATGGTCTTGTTTGAGTTACAGTAAATACTGAATGAGTGAGGATGATTTAAAAGGTTTTCAAACTGGGTTACAGTGTGATTAAAATGGTTTAAATGGTTATAAGTGCACTTAAAATCAGGTCGGAATAATTTATATCTTATTAAAGCAGAAGTGAGTGATATATTTGTGTTAATATAAGTCTTAAATAGTTATATCTTCCGACAGCAATCACTTACATAGAGTGTTTGGTCTGAATCACGGGTCTCTCAGTCCCTCTGCTCTGCTCTGAGCCGAAGAGAAAACATTTATCGTATCCTACAGTTTTTATCCAATGAGGAGAGAGAACGGCATGCAGGGCTGTGTGTGCAGCCAAGGAACGCCGTGAATGTGGCGACGTAGCGACGAGGACTGTTATGGTGCGTTCAAGGAAACTCGTATTTTTCCGACCGTGAAGTGGTACCAGTTCGATCTGGTACGAGTTCACCGGTCGGAAGTTACGAGTGGCCGTTATAGTGACTTTCACCGGTAAAACAGGTCGGAAAAACACGAGTGGGTTGCCTGGAACGCTACAAAGTCGTAAGTTGTGACTTGAAGCTGTAATTTACGATTTCAAAAGCCTGCCTGGAACGCAGCATTAGCGAAAACGACCGGATCACTCACTTCTGCTTTAAATCAGGTTAGATTTCATTTAATATGCATTACGATCGGTTAGTGCAATTGCAAAGGGCTGGAAGTGCATTCAAAACGGATGCCAGTAAATCTTAATCCATTATAAGACAACATAATTAATAGACATTAAGAATTGATTTGGGTGGTTTGCTTAATTCAACAGATGGACAAAATCAATAAGACCTGAACATCTCCTCCTCTTCCTCCTCCCTCCTCCCTCCTCCTCCTCCTTCCTCCTCTGTCAGGGCTGATTCAGTTGCTCTCACTGTTTCCGCCCACGCTCTGTTGTTATGAAATAATTCACTGCAGGATTTCTATAAGCCGTAACTATAAACGTACACTGACAGAAGAAATGCATTTCTTCTGTCAGATCTATTCCTGCTCACTGTAGGTGATGTTTTTGTATGAAACACCTCCTCATATATGTCACTGGCTTCAATTTGGGCTCAGACTTAAGACTCCAAACCATATTATTCCTGAACTTCCCACATGAGTGACTCAAAAACAACATCTTGATTCTACTCTTGTTGGATTTTAATTTGTTTTTATTCCTTAATTTCACTTCAGACACGTTTCTTTTAAGTGTCGCTGCAGGTTTTCCTCTGTGATACATTAATGTGGTTTAATTTCTGCACTGTGATCCTCGCTCGCTGTAGTCGCCTTGGGTCCCACTGTAAACACCTGAGTAAAATCAGTTTGTGGCTCTTTAAAAGGAGACGAAGGAGAGTTAAAGTGCACAGAGCAGCTCTTCCTGCCCCTGTGGCAACTGGACACATGGACTCATTATAGCTGCTGCTGCTGCTCATTCACCTTCTCTCCTCCTCCCTATATTATTGTCTCTCTCCGCCCGCAGCAGCTGCAGCTCCATATGTTCTTCATGTTGTCAGTGTCAAGTGGATGAGATCAGCTGCTCAGGTCTCCAGGTTGAAATGAAATAAACATGAGACAAGGATGGATTTCCTCCATTTGTTCTGCGACGACTTTGCCAAGAAGAGTCTGTGTCACTCTGAAACATCTTTGTTAAGATTCACGCTCGTATAGTTACGAGTGAATCTCTTAGCTCAGAGGCCTCAGTTGTGTACAGTACAGCCGATTAAGCTCAGACGTTAAAAGTAGGTTTTATTCATGTTCATGTTGTATTATAATGGCTTTGAATATGAAGTGTATTGGGAAAAGTTCCCTCTATGTTTGTTTGGATAAAATCCTCTGCTAAGTGAATATAATTCATTAAAACTTGCCTTAAGCAATTAACCACAGAGGTATCAACACACTGGTGGAAAAATGGCTGCAGAGTTGGCATCATTAGAGACATTTTTAAATAATTTAATTGAACATGGTGGTGCAGTTTAAGCAGTGTTGCCTCACAGCAAGAAGGTTTCTGTGTGGGGTTTCACATGTTCTCCTTCCTCCCTCCTAAATCCTGCACATTAGTTTAACTGGCGACTGTACAGTAGGCGAGTGTGTGAGTAACCTGCCCTCACCTTGTGTCAGCTGCTGGCTCCACTCCCCCTGTCTGTGACCCTGTATCAATAAGTATATACATATATAATAAACGTTATAACTTATAGAGCACTTATCAAATGAAAGTACAAAGTGCTTAACAAACATTAAACATTAAAATACGATAATACAATAAAACTGGCAGGGCTGTATAGAAACAAACAGGTAAAAGACGTTGGGAAACCGAGGAAATGAGCAACTCAGATAAAATCAGGAAATGCTAAACAAAAGAAATGTGTTTTAATTAGAGACTTAGAAGACGATGACACTGTGGTATAGCTAATTTTTACGAATTTAGCCAAATCAAACTACACTGTTTTGATGTACATGGTTCTTCTCATGTTACATGCAACTGCTGATTTAGGTTCATCTTTATTGATATAGTGTGATTATAGTCCGAGCTGCTCTTATACTGTCTTTGAATACCATGAAGGGAAAATTACTGTAATAACTCAAGGTTTTTCCTGATCTTTTACCATTTTAAAGACGAGACTGTGAAAGCAGAAACGATTTTTGAGATTTACTTTAACTCTACAAATCCATTTACTTTCATACACTGGGCACATTAAATATTTAGTTGATTTTTTATAGTGAAAAGTATGTACTGTACAAACCCTGCAGGACAGACACTAAATTGACTGAGCTCATGCACGAAATCAGTTTCAATAGTTACAAACTCACGACTAAGTAACTGCCAACTGTTTTGCGTGGGAGTGGAAATATTCTGCTTTGGGGTTGTTCAGCAGCCAGTGGCACAAAAACTCATACGGTATTGGATGGAGGGACAGACTGGATACCCCCCCCCCTCCCCTCTCCATCCAATAAAATCTGGATGGAAATGTCCTGCAGTCATTTAAGAAAGTGACGGTGAAAAGAGCCTGACGTGTGCAACAGGATAGTGATCCAAAGTAGACCGATCATCTACGTCCAGAAACAGAAGCTGGAGCTTTTTGGATCGACCCCCGCCAGTCCTCTGACTATGCGAACATCACTGCGTTGACATCCGCAGGAAGATCTTAAACATGCTGCGTGTGCAAGACGTCTCCTAAAAATAATCTCCGAACTTGAAGTGATGTGCTGGACGAGTGGGTGAAAATTCCTAAATCAAGAATAGAAAGACTCTTAGCTGCTACACAAAGTGTTTGTGAGCTGTGATATCTGCCAGAACGGGTGAGGAGGGAGGAGGAGGGGGTGTCAAGTGCTGACTTAGTGAAGTGCTGTCGCTGCTTAAAGAAACAGAAGAAGTCCCGTGGGGTCCGTCATTGAAACAAACAACACTCCTTTTACAAACTCATTACAAACAGAGGAACTTCCAGGGGCTTTGTCTCTACTTGTTCTGGGTTAGATGGTTAGATGGTTAGACGGTTAGACGTCCTCTTACAAGGACCTGCTCTTAGACAAACAGTGGAGAAGTGAATTTCCAGGACTTAGACCGGATTTTGATTGGGACACAGCCTGGTCTGACATTTTGCTGACGTCACGTAATCCAAATCACCAACTCATCCACCTGAATTAGTTTACCTGACCCCAAGAAGACTGCATTTAAAGGAGACATATTATGCCCCTTTTCCACAAATTAAAATAGTTCCCAGGTGTCTTAAAGACATGTCAGTGTGACATGCTTTGGTCAAAATACTCCAAGGATCAAACATCACAGCTCTTTTCATACTGTACTCTCAAAACAGCCCTGTTCAGAACGGCTGGTTTCAGTGCCTGTCCCTTTAAATGCAAATGAACCACTGCTTGCCCCGCCCCTTCTACCTGTCCCAGGTAGGGGTGATATTTAAAAAAAAACAGTCTGTGTCTATCAGATATATTTTCTTTGACTATTCTGGTGTTGGTAACTTTTTACTCCTGAATGATTTATCTCAGTTGTCGACACCTGGGCACCGGAAAAGACTTTTTCTTGCTGGCCTCACTGCAGCTAAGAAATTAGTAGCTATGAGGTGGAAACACCCCGATAAGCTTTCAGTGAACAATTGGATTCTCACATTTCTTACTGCTCGTGTGACTGGATGATCTATGGGTTTCGGTGGCAGGAAAACTACGGATCTAGTCACCTAGTCTGATAGCTTTAGGTTCTAGGGTGGTGGCAGGGGGAGGGGGGTTTATTTTGTGTGTTTTTTTTGTTTTTTTTTGCTATTGTGCCTACTCTTATTTCTCATTTGTATGTCTGACGCTATGTTTTATATTTGTTATCAATATGCATTTTGATATGAAGAAAAAGACTTCTCTGTAACATCATTGTGACCCTGTAAATTATTTTCCAGGTCTGAATGTTCGGCCAAATTAAAACGACATTTTGGCAGTCTGGGAGCTGGAGAGTGCTCCAATCAATAGAGGTGTCATTACTCAGTTATTAGAAATCAATAATTTAAACTGCCCCCCCCCCCCCCCCCCCCCTTCTCCCCTTTGTGTTTGCAGGAAGTGGGTGCGGAGCGGTAGGCGGGGCGTTACCGGGGTTGATTGGCGCCACTGGCCCCTCAGTGATGATGAAGCCGTTCCTGTCCTTCCCTGTGGAGACGACGTCGCCAGTTGGACTGTTTCCAAACTTCAACACGGTGTGTGTGTTCGTCTGTGTGTGTGTGTGTGTGTGTGTGTGTGTGTGTGTGTGTGTGTGTGTGTGTGTGTGTGTGTGTGTGTGTGTGTGTGTGTGTGTGTGTGTGTGTGTGTGTGTGTGTGTGTGTGTGTGAAGGACAGTAACAGTGACAGGCGGCTGCAGCTGTAGGCGCTGTGGACTGTCTGCGATAAAGGGACCTGTCACTCTGTCATCACAGTTCAGCCTCCGTTCATCCTGAGCAGCGCCGCCGACCTCTGACCTCTCATGTGTCTCCTGCAGATGGACCCGGTGCAGAAGGCCGTCATCAACCACACTTTCGGCGTTACCATGGTGCCCAAGAAAAAACAGGTCATCTCCTGTAACGTCTGCCAACTGAGGTTCAACTCTGACGTAAGTTGTTTTACGCCTCAGTGAGCAGCTTATCTGTCCGGCTGCGGTTGAAATGTTCAGAGCACATTCAAGGAAACAGAGTAGGGTAGAGGTTTCTGGAAATTGATAAAATAAAAAAAATATGGATACCAGTTTAATATCTAAAATAAATGAGATTATTATAACACTTTAAATAAGCTACTGGACAAAAATCAGACCCACTAAGAGCCACAAAGACACAAAATGACCTCAGACACAGAGAAAACAACTGCAAACAGAGAGATGAAGGATCACCACAAATGTGGAAAACAATTACAAAGAGACAGATAATGACTACAAAGAAACACTAAAGAGACCAAACGAATTAAAAAGAGATTAAAATGACCACAAAGTGATGCAAAGCAACTAAAAAGAGACGATAAACAACCATAAAGCAACAAAGAAACAGAAAGTGACCACAGAGACACAAATGCATACACAGACATTACAGTAAGAGGTACTAAGCATAAAGGGATCAATAAAGAGAACCATATGGAAGCATAAAATCCAAGAGAAAATCACAACAAATAAATGCTTAACAACTAGAAATCGACACAGAGAAACTCAAAATGACTAAAGAGACACATTAAATGATCAAACTGAGACCAAATACATACAAAGAGAATAAAATGGAGAAACAAAACTTCCTCATAAACCACTTAAAAATAATGAACGGCTCCATTGCAATGACTCATCCCTCGGTTGCATGTTAGATAAGAAGCCCAACATGTTTGCACAGCGCTGTCAGCTCTGTAGCTTATAAACACAGGCAGCTCATTAGCAAATTAAAAGTGCAAGTTTGTGGTTTCAGGACTGGGAAATTTAATTAAAATCGTTTTTTAACAAACAGATTATAAATTAACATACAACAAATTCAGCTGTCTTGTTAATATTAGCATAGCTTCTTCCACTATTTGTTGATAATGGCACTGCTGAGTTTAAATAAAAAATTTAATGATAGTAAAAATGACTCAGCCTCGCAGGGTATTTTCTCTTTTGCTTGACAAGGCTCGACTAAAAAAATGTCCTGGATCTGTCTCTGCACTGGTTACACAAATATTGTTACTGTTATTGTTGTAGTTGTGTTTCCTGTGGGCTTTCTTCAGTCTGCATGGAGCTGCTGAGGAGAAAACTTTTAATATGATGCTTAGTGCTGCTAATAATGGAGCTCAGGCTGTGTGATTGTTTACAGTGTTGTAGTTTGTTAGTGTGTTGTTTTATTCTGTCATTCAGGCGTTCACAGCAACAACCACAGCAGGTGTAAATATTTATATTTATGTGTGTGTGTGTGTGTGTGTGTGTAGTACAAAGGTGCAACCCCGACCTCCAGTATAGTTACCCAGAGGTAACAAGCTGCCTCGTTAGTGACAGCCCAATCAAACGTGACTAATGTCTGAGCTGGTGAAATTATGCACGAGAGGAGAGGAGGAGGAGGTGGAGGAGAGGAGAGGAGAGGAGAGGAGAGGAGAGGAGAGGAGAGGAGAGGAGAGGAGAGGAGAGGAGTGGGGAAGAGAGGGGAAGAGAGGAGAGGAGAGAAGAGGAAAGGATGAGGAGTGGAGGAGAGGGGAAGAGAGGAGGAGAAAGGGGAGGAGGGAGTGGAGGAGAGGATGCGGAGGAGAGGAGAGGATGAGGAGTGGAGGAGGAGAGGATGAGGAGGAGAGGAGAGGAGGGAAGGAGAGGGGAAGAGAAAAGAGGAGAGGAGAGAAAGGAGGAGCGGAGGAGGAGAGGAGAGAAAGGAGGAGAGGAGGAGAGGGAAGGAGAGGAGCGGATGAGGAGGAGGAGAGGGGAAGAGAGGAGAGGGGAGGAGAGGGAAGGAGATGAGAGGGGAAGAGAGGAGAGGAGAGAAAGGAGGAGAGGAGAGGAGAGGAAAGAAGGAGAGGGGAAGAGAAGAGAAAAGAAGAGAAGAGAAGAGAAGAGAAGAGAGGAGAGGAGAGGAGAGGAGGAGGAGAGGAGGAGAGAAGGAGAGGAGAGGAGAGGAGAGGAGGAGGAGAGGAGGAGAGAAGGAGGAGAGGAGAGGAGAGGAAAGAAGGAGAGGGGAAGAGAAGAGAAAAGAAGAGAAGAGAAGAGAAGAGAAGAGAGGAGAGGAGAGGAGAGGAGGAGGAGAGGAGGAGAGAAGGAGAGGACTACCAGTGCGATCAGCTGTGTAGGAGTTGAGTCACTGCGTTGTCATGGAGCCACATGAGGACGCGCAGCCTTGATGGTTTTGTGTCCGTGTGTTGACACGGCGACGCCGGCGGCTCGTTACACTGTGGTGACACCAAACACAAGCAGATTTAACAGTGTTACAGCTTCACACTACAGCACATCTAAAAACACAGATACATCCCATAATAGTGGTGGTTCTCACACCGCCCACAGGTGCAGAGACTGTAGAGCGACTCCTCCTCCTCCTCCTCCTCCTCCTCCACCGCACAACATGTTACTGTAACGCGGGTAACGGTGACCAGGTAGAGCGTTCACCATGCAGGCTTTGACTTTTGACTAATTTTTGAGCTGGTGAAAGGAGAGGAGAGGGGAGAGGGGAGGAGGAGGAAAAGAGAGGAGGACAGATAAGAGGAGAGGAGAGGAGGACAGATAAGAGGAGAGGAGAGGGAGAGGAGGAGGAGAAGAGAGGAGGAGGGGAGGAGGAGGAAAAGAGAGGAGGACAGATAAGAGGAGAGGAAAAGAGAGGAGGACAGATAAGAGGAGATTAGAGGAGGACAGATAAGAGGAGAGGAGAGGGAGAGGAGGAGGGGAGAGGAGAGGAGAGGAGAGGAGAGGAGGAGGGGAGATGGGAGGAGGAGGAAAAGAGAGGAGGAGAGGAGAGGAGAGGATGAGGGGAGATGGGAGGAGAGGAGGAGGGGAGAGGAGTGGAGAGGAGAGGAGAGGAGGACAGATAGGAGGAGAGGAGAGGAGAGGAGTGGAGAGGAGAGAGGAGGAGGGGAGAGGGGAGGAGGAGGAAAAGAGAGGAGGAGAGGAGAGGGGAGGAGAGGAGGACAGATGAGAGGGGAGAAGAGGAGAGGACAGGGAGAGGAGAGGAGGGGAGAGAAGAGAAGAGGGCAGGGGAGGAGAGGAAGAGGAGAGGAGAGGAGGACAGATGAGAGGAGAGGAGAGGGGAGGGGGAGGAGAGGAGAGGAGAGGAAGACAGATGGGAGGAGTGAGGAGAGGAGAGGAGAGAGGGTGGGGGGAGGTGTGAGGGTAGGAGGAAGAGGAGGATGAGAAGAGAGAGGGGAGGAGGAGGAGGAGAGGAGAGAGGAGGAGGAGAGGCTTTGTCATATCTGTAGTAACCGGTTCGATCCCCTCTCTTTCCTGACTCTCTTTACTGCACTAGATTCAAAACTCAAGAACTTTATTCGTCACATACTGTACACAGTTATGTTATAAAACTTGCAGCGAAATGTGAAACTGATCCAACTCTTAAAAAAACTGACTTTGCTGCAAACAGGAGAAAAAATAATATAAAAATAGCTGAGGGAGAAGGCAAAGGGCAGAAACAAAATCAATTGTTAAAATCACAGTGTGTATCGTGAGGAGTCTGATGGCCTGGAGGAAGAAGCTCATCCCGAGCCGTACAGTAGCCTACTCAGTATCATAATAAAAGCAACAAAAAAAAAACAATGCCAAAAAGAAAACTTAAAAAAAAAAAATCTCTTTAACCACAGCTCAGTCCTAGTTTTGTTAGAGTCCAGTCTGACCCACCCACAATACAAGTGTCATTGTCCAGTTTTTCAGCCACAATAGATGGATATAGTGAATTAAGATACAGATTAATGTATCACAGGAAATAAATAAAAGAAGACATTGTGTCAAATTAGTTGTACATGCACAGGTTATCTTGAAAAAGAGCAATGCTGTCTCTCCAAATGATTTAACTAAATCTTGTGAGTCATTCATGTGCAATCAATACGCATCTGCTTTTTATTTGATTAAACAAAACCAACATCAGCCAGATACTCAGCTGCAGCCACATCACGCCGGGTTCACACCGGACGCCGAAGCGCCGCGAATAGCCGCGGAGCGGAGTCCGCTTCCATTCGGCGCCCTCGTTAACTGGTGTTGTAGTTCAGACTAGACGCGGAGCGTCGCGGTCCTCCGCGGTCGGCTCGCGCCGTGGAGCGCCAGTTTCGGCGTCTGCTCTATTTTGTGCGCGAGCCGCGAGCAATCGCGTCAATCTTGGCAGGAAGTCACACATGAAACAACGAGAGAATCCGGTCAATTTTCAAAATAAAACACTTTTCAAAATAAAATACAGCGATTGACAAATGCGACCGTATTTATATTTGTCAGACTCTCAACAGAGAGCGAGAGAGATGAAAACACACACACAGGATAGGGAGACACGGACTGGGCTGGCTGCAGGGAGGATGAGGGGGGGTCAAAACACACAAACAAACAGGGAAAGAGAGAGAGAGAGGCAGAGACGAGTTGTTGTAAAGTGGAAAAAAAAAGGAGGACGTGAAATTAATCTTGGAAGTGAAGTACAGGGAGTTGTGTGACCCACAGCACATGGTGTTATAATTATATGAGGTTATTTACTTATCCATGATGTAAAAAACACAGCTCTGAATGTGAGTAAACAACAGCTGAGGAGCAGAGGCGCTCGCGACCGCCGCGGAGAAATCAGCGTCTGGTGTGAACTGGAGGGACGCGGCTCGCGCGCGATTTCCGCGGCCGCTCCGCTTCGCGGCGCTTCGGCGTCCGGTGTGAACCCGGCGTGAGGCTTTGACCCAGTGAGTGTGAACTGACGTCAGTCTGTCCACCAGCTCAGTCTGATGCCAGAGGCCGCCACTGACATGACACACACTTGAATGTCACTTGGTCGAGTTGCATTATGGGTAATTATGTATGCAAGGTGTAATAAATACATGGATATACAGTATATATATATTTTTTTAGATTCAGATTTATTCTGCACATTAAAACACAAGTAAAAAGAACAATTTGATAATTAACAGTGCTGGAAGAGTCGAAAACTCAAAGAGCTTATGAGATGCCTCCACCTATAGTTAACAATGAATATACAATGTCATACAAAAAAGAAAACAGCACATACAAACAGAAATATATAAATGATAATAATAAAAGAAGAATTATCATAGGGAAATTACACAAAGAGATAAATGAGCAAAATATATGAATAACAATAAAAAGAAACAAAAGAACAAATAAACAAACAAAAAATAGTTTTCACGAAATTACACAAAGAAAGGATAGTAGTATAAGTGTGTGTCTTCATCCTTTGTAACTTTTTACAGATGAACTTTTTTTTTTTTTTGCCAAATAGGAATATGTGTCCCATAATTAGACACCGTATTGTACCGTATAGAGTGGCGAAGTCCCGCCCCTTCCCCTCGACCCCCATGGGACCTTTCGGAGCGTGAAAAATGATTGGTGTTCAATGGACAGAAAGTAATTATTTTCCTATCCCCCAGTCGTTATGCCTTGGATTACACAAATGTTGTTTATAGGCTTAAATTATATTTTTTCATGTCAAGAGTTTGACCGTTTCTGGTGCCATTGTTCAGTTAAATGCTGTTGAGAAAACACAATGAGAAAGACGCGTATGTGACGTCAGGCCATCACCCTTTTCCTCCCTTCCTTCTTCATCCACAGCGATTCAACTCTCCACATGCCCCGACTTATAATGACTTCCCCCTCTTTCTATGCTCTTATCCTCCTGCCCTTGGTCTGTTGCAGAGTTCAAGTGCGGGTGGTGACGTATATCATACTGTACTGTATGTGTCGAGAGCAGAGAAGAGCTATAGTTCACGGAGCGGGCTCACACAAAACCGAACATTATCAAAATCCTTTGCGCTAAATTCTTTGTCTTCTTTGCATGAAAAATTATCTTTAAATATCACAAACAACATATGTTAAATACATGGCACAATTCAAACGGGACCAGAAAATAATTTTTATTTACCCATTGATTCATATTGATAATTTTTCACTTTTGTGGACCCATGTACCAGAAACAGAAGTGCGGGACTTCGCCACTCTATTGTACCGTATTATTTTTGGGGAGTGCAGATCTTAAAGGGATAGTTCAACATTTTGGCAAATTGGCCCATTGCCATAATTGCTATAGTCATAGCAGTAGGTTCGTTACCTTTAATTGTAGGTGTAAGCTATTTTTAGTACAGCGGAGCGCAGCAGCAGGCTGCTCAGAGCTACGCTATGGAGGCTAAGGGAATTTCTTGGTTTCCCTCATCAAACTCATCAAATACAAAATCCCAAAACTCCACAGCGCTTTTGTAGACAAGTTGTGAGCTGCACAACCACCACGCTATGAGATAATGACGGAACGATACGAAACGGAGCCATTTTCGAGGTAAATTCATACAAAACCGCTGATGCGCGTTGCGTTCAGGGACAGTTTTTCAGCAAGCAGTCTCCGTATTTACCCTGTATTTACCTCGAAAACGGCTCCGTTTCGTATCGTTCCGTCATTATCTCATAGCGTGGTGGTTGTGCAGGTCACAACTTGTCTACAAAAGCGCTGTGGAGTTTTGGGATGTTGAATTTGATGAGTTTAATGAGGGAAACCAAGAAATTCCATTAGCCTCCATAGCGTAGCTCTGAGCAGCCTGCTGCTGCGCTCCGCCGTACTGAAAATAGCTTACACCTACAATTAAAGGTAATGAACCTACTGCTATGACTATAGCGATTATGGCAATGGGCCAATTTGCCAAAATGTTGAACTATCCCTTTAAAGCTTGACGGGTTGAATGAGTATGGACCTTAGAGTTTGTTCTAAAATAGTCCTTGAGGTGAGCAGCTGGTGAATGCTTTCCTCGTTTAAGACCTTATAAATATAAAGTCATGTCTGATAAATGTTGATATCATAAATGTTGAGCATTTAAAGTTTCTGTTTCTGAAACACTCTGCTCTGTCTCTCTGTGTCTCTCGCTCAGTCTCAGGCTGAGGCTCATTACAGAGGCAGTCGTCATGCCAAGAAGCTCAAGTCTCAGGAGAACAAGGCCAAGGCCAAGCTGTCAATCACAGCGGAGACCAATGGGAGCAGCTCTAGCCTGGCAGGCCCCGCCCCCAACAGCAGCACCTATCAGCACACAGGTTGAGTTCATGTGAAATCTGAAAGTTGTTACTGATCGAAGTTCTTTGTATCACAGGATGTTTTTAATTTTCTCCTCTTTCTCCTTCTTCTCCTCCCTCCAGAATTCTTACCCAGCATCTCCGACTCCTCCTCCCCCCTTAAAGCCTTCCTCCTGCCCTCCTCCTCCTCCCCTCCTCCTCCCTCCTCGCCCTCCTCCAGCAGAGCGGGGAGCGAGCCTCCTCCCTCCAGTCCTCCCTCCGCTCTCCCTGCTCCGGGCCTCGCGTCCTCCTCTTCCTCTTCATCCAAAGCTTCTCCTCCTCCTCCTCCTCCTCTTCCTGTCACCTCCTCTTCATGCCCCGCTCCTGCTCCTGCTCCTGCTCCTCATCCTCCTACTACTCCTTCCCAGGATGCACCTCCCTCAGCGGAGTCCGAGGAGGAGAAGGCCAAGAAGCTGCTGTACTGCTCTCTCTGCAAAGTTGCCGTCAACTCCCTGTCTCAGCTGGAGGCTCATAATGCAGGTGATGATGATGATGATGATGATGATGATGATGATGATGATGATGATGATGATGATGAGAGGACAGTAACCAGTTGGTCACATGACACAATTATACAGGAGGCAGAAGCAGTTTATTCTTTTTTATTTTTTTTATTTTAATATATAGGCCTACTTTATTTCACAAAAATCAAAATCGGTATACATGCACAGTTAAACCAAAAAGGAAGGACATAAAAACAACAGCAACGACAACACTTTTTTTTTTAATCTTTACTTATTTTGGCTGCTGATGTTTATTTTTTATTTTCTAATTCATTTATTTACTTTTCTTGTTTTCCTCACCTGTCAGTTCCTGTTGATCAATGACACAACCTCCATTTTCCTCCGTGCTCTGATGAACGCCTCGAAGCTGAATCGTTACCATGTTGGTTTTATCATGGCCACGATAAATTAGTGGAATTGAAATTTGTCACCTTTGTTCTGGAGATTGTTGTGAAAGAACTTAATATCTCTACACAAAGCCTGGTCCTCACCTGTCACCTCACCTTTGGTATGAGCCTCAACACCGACTCAACCTCCTTATTTCATCTTATCTTATCTTATCTTATCTTATCTGATCTTATCTGATCTTATCTGATCTGATCTGATCTGATCTGATCTGATCTAGCCTTAATTAGAGGCAGAGCTTTATTTCTAATTGCCCCTTTTACATTTATCTAATTGGTCATGCAAGTAATTAAATTAGATTAAATGTATTTATTATTTTTTATATAGTGCAAGACAGGATGAGGACACATTACCAAATAATAGAGAGTTGTAGTTATGTGATCAACAAACATAGATTAAACAAACAGATACAAAAGAAACGGCCGGCTCCCAAGGATCAAGTCCAACAAAATTAAATTCATTTGGTGGAGAAAGTTAGAGATAGACAGAGAAAAAGTCAAAACATAACACAACATGACATAATTAACAATCAATAACATAATTGATTACGTATCTCAGTGCTCCTCTGCAACTCGCCTGCAGCTCGTTCTCAGTGAATGAATCACAGGGTCTCGTACGGGGTGCAGCAGCCCTCTGCACGGTTCATACCTAGTTCTCCTCAGTTACATAATCGTGATGCGGTGAACGAACTGAGAGCAGACATTGTTTTGAAATCTCTTTGTGGCGCTCGGCTCCAAAATAGAAGAAGTGACTGCAGCTGAACAGTGTTGTACGAGATAAATCAGACCAAAGAGACAAACAATGAACAAACCAGAACACAGTGGAAATAATGATGTGGGTTCTGTCGACTTTGTAATTAAAAATGTATCCGGATAGCGGAGTTGTCCTTGAATGCACCAGCAGTGAGAGTTTTCAACAGTTTCTTTCAACTGTGTTACCACTTGAGGATGATTATACACATGATTATTTATCTGCAGGAAGTTTCAAGTCCACGCAGGTTGAGATGAAGTGAAACTAGAGTCTGTTTGTTAATGGGATGAAATAAAAAACAAAAAAAACAAAACAAAAAAACGATTCATAAACTTTGGTTTTTTTGTGCATCTTCTGTTTTTCAGGTTCAAAGCACAAGACGATGCTGGAGGCTCGGAGCGGCGCCGGGCCGATCAAGGCCTACCCTCGACCCGGAGCCAAGCTGAAGAGCGTCAGCAGCTCGGTGCTGAAGGGCTCAGGCCTCCAGAACAAAACCTTCCACTGTCAGATCTGTGATGTCCACGTCAACTCTGAGATCCAACTCAAACAGGTGGGAGCACACAGAGAGTATCAGAATATTATAATAGCATGAGCAACATCGTTAAAGGGATAGTTCAACATTTTGGCAAATTGGCCCATTGCCATAATCCCTATAGTCATAGCAGTAGGTTCGTTACCTTTAATTGTTGGTGCAAGCTATTTTTAGAACGGCGGAGCAGAGCCGTGAGCTGCTCAGAGCTACGTTACGGAGGCTCATGGGATTTCTTGGTTTCCCTCATCAAACTCATCAAATACACAATCCAACAACTCCAAAACGCTCTCGTGGACAAGTTGTGACCTGCACATTCACCACACTATAAGATAATAGCAAATGCAGAGACTGCTTCCCATCAGCGGTTTTGCATGAATTTACCTCGAAAATGAAAAAAAAAAAAGTTGAACTATCCCTTTAACTTGTTATTTATCTGCTTGCACCTGCTCTTCCTAAGTCACATATAGTGGAGATTTATTTATAGGTTGCACCACACAAACAAGTAGATATTTACATCCAGGTGATAAAACTTGTTTTCGGGGAGATTCATAGATATAAATTATTTTGTTCACCTGTTGCTGTGGTGAACTGTCGTATTGTAGCTCCACTGAACTGACTGAATGAACTCTGAGTGACTGTTCAGGATCAAAAAACCGAAGTTTCTATTTGATCAAATATTCTCTCTTGAACAGACCACAGTTTTTCTCTAAGGGACGGTTGAGTTTTATCTGACAATGTTTCGAATTCTTGGTGTTTTTATTTCATTGTGGCAAAAAAAAAAAAAAAAAACTTTGTTCCTCTATACCTTTTGTCACTTTGCTAAAAAACCCGTCTCATTCTTGTTGGATCATCGACACACTTTCGTGGAGGGTACATCAGGAGATTCATAAAAACAGGCTTCTTCTTCTTCTTCTGTGTGATTTGACTGTTGCTTGACTGACATGTTCCTGTCTTTGCCTCTTTTTAAATATACAATGGCTTCATAAAGTCTCAAAGCACTTGGACCATTCACATCTTGCACATCTCATTGTGCCGTAGATTTATTTTAATTTTAATTCTTTTATTTTATTTTGATTTATTTTATTCTATTTTGATTTATTTTATTTTATTTCGATTCATTTTATTTTATTTTATTTTCAAATCACTTACGGTGTGTTCACACCGGACCCGAGTAAAATATTCGCCTCGCTCTACTCGCTCGAGTTTGCCCGCTGGAATATTTGTTTTTACTCGCAGCATTCGCGCAAATATTTCGCTTGAGTTCAACATTTTGAACTCGAGTGAACGGGCGAATTTTGCATTTTCATTCGCACCGCCAGCACAAATTTGCGTCCATTCGCGTCTGTACATTGACTTTGTATGTAATCTTATCGCACGAAAAATTCGCCTTGCGTCCAGTGTGAACACGCCGTTATGACCCAGTTTGAACGGGAACTGAAAACAGGAAAACAACCCCAACAGACACTGAGTTGTTTTACTGTCATTCAAAATGGATAAAATGGGACGTGAACTTATCATCGAAGTTGTGTTCCTGCATAAAATTGCCCCTGATAACAGGAAGTAGAGGCATTTAAGGCGTTGGATTTGGAAATCCAAGGAGCAGCTATTAAGTTATACGTGTGTGTGTTGTTGTTATTGCAGCACATCTCCAGCAGGAGGCACAAGGACAGAGTGGCAGGAAAACCCAGCAAACCCAAATACAGCCCTTATAACAAGCAGCAGCGAAACTCTCTCACTGTGAGTCTGTCCCTCTCTCCACATATCAATCAATAAATCAATCAATCAATCAATACAATAGATAAGTAATAACATTCTCCTCTTCTCCCTAGAAGGAGTTGGTGAAGCCCTCCCTCTCTCCCTCCTTCCTCTCCACGCCTTTCGCCGCTCCGCCCTCCTCCCTCACCTCCACCATCACGCTCCCCACCGCGGCGTCTCTCTCCTCCTCGCCGCTCCTCACCCCCACCTCCTCCCTCCTCACCCCCACCTCCTCCCCCCTCACCTCCGCCATCTCCCTCCACCACCACCACCACCACCACCGCCCGCCGGCCTCCACCTCCCTCTTCACCGCCTCCTTCCTGCGTCCGGCCCCTGGACCAATCAGAGCGAGCCAAGGATCGATTCTCTTCACGCCCTACTGATGATGATGATGATGATGACGACGGCCGCGGCATCTGACCGCTGGTTTCCAGCCGGAGCTGCAGGGGAATAAAAAGAGACATCAGCTGCTGCAGGGATTCGAACCTGCAACCTTCAACCGACTGAGGCTGCAGAAAGAGACAAGACGTGAGCGGGCGGAGCCTCCTCCTTCTCTTGGGTCCGAAAAAAACAAACAAAAAAAAAACAGCCGAAAGAAAAATATCGATTTAATCCAAACCAGAAGCGGACGTGTCGCTTTAAATAAACCACAGGAAACAGGAAGTTTAATTATGCAGTCACGAAGAAATACAGAATGTCACAGGTTTTCTAGAAAACTCTAAATGATACTGGAAGTGTTTTTGTTGTTGTCTTCAGCAGAAACAGGAACGACCGACCGCCTCAAGGAAAACTGAGAGAAACAGTGGGAAATGGAAACATTGGGAATATTCACACTTTTTTCCCCACCTTATTACAAACAAAGAATTTCAAAGTACCTCAATGTTAAGACGTGTTCATGTTGCCTGTGGCAGACAACAGACCTGCTGAAAACACAGCCAGCAGAGTCGTTACGGTTTGATGGAGAGTAGAAGAATCGAATCCAGTTTCAGGAGGAACCAGAGCCGAGAAGAAGAAATCTCAAAGGAGATGATGAATCTCTTTTTTTTTCTTTTTGTATTTTAATTTCCAGTCCAACGATGCAGCTTCAGTTGAGCCCAAGATACTAAAGGAGGATAAGAAAAAGAAGAAAAAAAAAGTCTGGTGCCCAGAGCCTGGTTTGGGTCCAGTTTGGGCCGAGTCCTCAGAGTTTGGAAGGAGGTTGATTCTGTCCAAACAAACAAACAACCAGCACAAACAAGATGTCAGAAAACTCAGCCCACGTCCTCCATCTTTAAAAATCTACTACTGCTCCGACGGCTGCAGCTGTTTCTCTGTGTCGTCGTGGACTGTGGCGTCGCTGACGTCCAGCCTCAAGTCTGGTGCTCGTTCAGCTCGTTCCTGACATAACCGAGCAAACAAACTGAAAAACTGAGAAATGAATGAACTATTATGGGGGATTATTATTATTATGTTGTTCTCTATTGTTAATTATGTCAAGAAACCCCATGAAAACACCAAAACCAACAATGTATCAGTTTGTTTCTTTATACTCTGTGACCTCCCTACTCCTACACTATTAGTTTTTACTGAAGATGTCAAACTAAAGCTCTAAAACAAATCACAAATATACAGTTTCTTTTTTTTTAATAAGGTCCAGTAGTTTCTTAAAACAGCTGAACACTGTATGTTTTAGCAAACTCTTCTCAAACAGGGTAAAATTGTTCATTTATGAGCAAATATTTTCAGAAATCCATAACTTATAATAGATTTATGTCATAAAATCTAACTGACTGCCAGTTTTAACAGTTTTGTTTCTTTTGGAAAAACCAAAACAATAAGGAAGATCTGATCTGTTGACAGTTTGTTGCTCGTTCTCATGTCGTGTGTTCGGAGCTGAAGTGCGAGCACCTGAACTCCTCGTGTCTGACGTCCACGCCTCCGTCTGTACCTGATGTCGTCCCCGTCGTCTCCACTGCCGCTGTGGTACAGACTCACTCTGGACACCGGGTCAGACTATTTCCTGGTTTTACAGTGAAGAACGTTCACTCTTGTCGTCGGAGGAGGAGAGGGGGGTTTTCTTCCTCTACACCTTCGTTCTGCTGTCAAATGAATCTGACCAGAACTTTCTGAGTAGTTTAAAACTTTTATCTCAATGTTTCATCACCAAGAGGAACTTTTGAAGACTTAAAAACACACAGACACACACATACATACATGCATACATACACATGCATACATACACACATCACTGGAACCTGCAGCAGCGAAGGAACGCTTCTTCATTTTCCATGATCAAATGAAACGTTTCTCTGGTTGCTCTTCTTGTGCTCTGATAATTTATTTTACAGTGTATTGTTGTAAATATTTACCAAAAGCCTCTTTTTTTCACGACTTTGAAACAACTGCACAAACTCAGTGTTGTTGTGTTCAACATTCATCCTACTTACGTTGATATATTTCACCTGCAGTATATATTACATTATGACAGTTTTTACGGTTGAATTCAAACCATTTCTTTTTAATTACAAGCCATAAATTAGCCTCAAGGGGCTTTACTGTCCTTACACATACAAAAAAACAACAAAAACACCCAGGATGGACGGATATTCAACAGCTCTGAAGACACTCAGATACTCTGATTTTATGAAATGGTGAAACAGACAACTTTCCCAGGCTTTATTTGAACACGAAACATCTGGGCTACTGACCAACAACGTCAGCTGATAACATTTCTCTGACAATGAGTTAGCAACCTAGAGAAAAAAAAGGAAAAGAAAAGAAAAAGGAAAAACAAATTATAATGGAAACAAAATAAAGAATTGAAACCCTCACCCTATAAATAGGTGTTTTCCTACAATATTTTCCAGTCATTAGCAGTGGCAGCATTTCGAAAAGTCTGGTGTCGTCATGCACGAACAGCCAGTCTGTCATTACCCTGATGACTTAAATACATTTTGTAAGTGCACTGTTTTCATGTTGCCATATCAATGTAAAGATGTGATTTACAGCAGTTAGGACCCCACCACACTGATGCTTTTATATCCATGTGTGCAGCAATAACTTTGTCTCATATTCCCACTGCATTTCGTGATCAGGCTTGAAGACTATGCAGGCTGAAGGCTCAGCAAGAAAAGCTAGTAAGGGGACCTTTTAGTTCAGGTTATTGTTAATCACTTTCTTACTGAGGCTGTAATGATCACTGCAGCCTGTAGGGGGCGCTCATGGGACGATTTTCTTTGGTTTTTACTTACAGTACGTACTCCATTTCATGAATTTGAAAAAGATTCAGAGGTTGTTTGACTGTCGTGAAAAGGGGCTTCACAGAACCAAATGAAATCATAGAAAATGAAGTTGCTCAAAATCTGATTGAGGTGATTTTTTTTTTTTAATTAATTATTTTATGAACAACAAAGACAGATTGTGGTCAATATGAAGACAATAAAAATATTCTTTGTGGTATTTATTACATTAAATATTAAAAACAATAATTATAAAGTGTCTAAAAAGCACACCGAGGAGCTCTGTGTGAAACCAAGACTTCACAGCTTCACAAATATTAACAGAAATATAAACAGAAAACCTCTTGATCGACTGATTTCCAGTAATCAATCAGCACTGGTTGTTTTCTATGGTTTCAGATGGTCTTTGTATTTTCTTGCCTGTCCTCCTGCCTCCTCCTGAATAACTTGAAGCATCTCAGTCTTCCAATAATGAACAGACAGGTGTTAGGATGTTGTGTGCGCGTGTGTGTGTGGATGAGTGTGTGTGTGTATCTGTGTTTATCTATGCAGTATTTGGTCTCATGGTGCAGTAACTGTATTTCATCAACATGTAACTGTAAAACAAAAAGAAAAACAAGAAAAGGACAAAGTGTCAAATCCATGTTGTTGATGATGCTGATGAACCTCCGCGGCCGCTGTTTGACAGCAGCTCTAAACTGAACTTCCTCCTCTGTCTGATGATGTCATCATGATGCAATAATGTACAGATCAGCAGCTGCTGCTTTTTCTTTTTCCTCCTCCATTCGCTCTGCTTCCTTATCAGCAATACCGAGGCCGACGAGCGTCTCCAGCTGCAAAACTGGAGCGAAGCAAACAGGGATGCACTGGTTTAAACGAAGCGTTAATTCATGTTATAAACATGTTCAAGCTGTCTTTGTTGAAAACTGAGACTGTGTGTGGTGTGTAGATGTGCGTGGATGTGTGTGTGTGTGTGTTACTTTCATGCTTGATGAATGAACCTTAATCACTTTGCTTCCAAAATAAAAGCTAATTTTCCATTAACCCAGATGACATGCAAACAGTGAATAAGTATGTGTTTAAAGGAATCACCGCACACTCACACACTCACACACACACACACACACACACACACACACACACACACACACACACACACACACACACACACACACACACACACACACACACACACACACACACACACACTCATCTCTGATGCAGGCAGGGCTGTTTTCAAATGTGATGCATTTGAGTTCACTCTGAAATAGAGAGTTAAATTGAGAAATTACTTGTGAACCACGGGTGAATCAAAATACATTTTAGACTGTAAATCAACATTTTAGTGAAATTGGATCAATTCCCCCCCAAAAAACAGATACATTTGAATATTTATTTGAATTGTGGCTTTGTAGCTTTTTGAGACTCACACAAAGTTCAGATTCAGTCCTTTCAGCAGGTCGACAACATCCAGACACTTTGTTCAAGGTGGATTAAACATTTCTCCTGCTTCAGAGAACCTCCGACCACTTCTTCATGTACAGTATTTATTCCCTCGGCTTGTTTTCTATGATGATGATGACGATGATACAAATATGCAAACGCACATTTGTCAGGTTGAGAATACGTAACATTTCTCTCCATATCATTTTATTTCTTTGTTCTTTGTTTTACTTGTTTTCATTAAAAACTGCTGAACATCAGTCCTGCATCACTTCTTATATCCAGACTTAAGTTACGAGCCAAATGAACTCATGTTATCAAGTTTAAACTTTATGCGACACTAACGACTCTCATGTCCTCCAGAGTCTTATGGGAGCGGAAGTGACCTCAAACAAGTCTTTAAAGCAGATATCAGTGGAATGTTTTTGTTAATATAAGTCCTAAATAGTCCTATTTTCCGTCAGCAATCACTTACATGAAGTATTTCAGCCTAAACACGAGTCTCTCCGTCACTCTGCTCTGCTGTAACCCGAGGAGAAAATTTTCCTTGTGGGATACAAGTGTTATCCAATGAGGAGAGAGAACGGCATGAAGGGCTGTGTGTGCAGCCAAGGGATGCGCGTGAATGTGGTGACGTAGCACGAGGACCAATTGATGCCTGACAAGGGCGGGGGCTGCTAACTCATGGTGCGTTCAAAGAAACTCGTACTTTGTGTTTTTCCTTCCTGTGAAGTCATACCAGTTCGATCTGGTACGAGTTCACGGGTCGGAAGTTACGAGTGGCCGTTATAGGGAACTTTCACAGACAACAGGATGGTAAAAACACGAGCTACGGGTTACCTGGAACGCTACCAAGTCGTAGTTGTGACTTGAAGCTGTAACTTACGGTTTCAAAAGCCTGCCTTGAACGCAGCATTAGCCGAAACGGCCGTGAAGCTGATATCTGCTTTAACTCTCATGTGACCTTAAAGGAAAATCTTCAAAGTCTCATGAGATGATGAAGGCTGTATGTCATTGTTACACTCACTTGTTTCAACAATGATGAAACTAGTTGCTTCGCTCAAAGACACAAGAAGATAAAAGACAATATTCAGCAGCATCAAAAATAAAATATGATAAAAGACCGTAATGATGAGAGTCTTACATGATGACGAGGTTACATGAGACTCTCATGTAACCTTATCATGTACTGTAACCCCAGTAATGCATCAACAAGTCAAATGTGACACTTGTGTTACCTCAACATTGATGCAGCCTTAGGTCTCAGACTCTAAAAACGTACATGTGACCTTAAAGACCCTCATGTAACCTGAGTGAGTCTCATGTGACGAGGACATTTAGTTTCAAATTGAAAGATTCTCGTTCAACCTCAATCTGAAGTCGTGTGACCTTGTGTTTCATGCAACCTCAGCATCTATCAGATTAGACCTTAAATACTCTTCATGTGACTTCAATTTGATTTTCTGATGCTGATGAATCTTATTAAAACATCAACTAGTCTCAAGAAACATCAGAAAGTCTAAACATCTAAATAAAATACTCCACTACATATCTCCTCATGTGACTCTGAACATGTCTTAGGTCACAAAGTGAGTCACTCTCCACTAGAGGGCACATGGCTGACATGAAGACAGAGCTGACCAGACTGAAAACTTGTGTGGACAGTGTGGAGAGTTAATGAGACACCAAAAATCCAGTGAGCTTTACAGGAACTACAACTTTTGACCTTTTGTCCTCATCGCTGGAAAGCATTCACTTCCCTGACACATTTATGATCAACACAGTTACTTTTTCACCAAACCACCTCGACATCAGTTTCACACACAACCTTGAACAGTAACACAGTGAGAAACTTCTCCTCCCTCCACACTGTGTTTCTCATAGGAAACATTTGTGCCTGCAACACTCAACTAATTTTGCTGGCTGGTTTTTAGTCTTTATCTTAGTTTTTCTTTTTCATAATAAGCAATTGGCATTATCAATAGTCGCCTTACATTTACATGCACTGTGCAAATGTTTTCTAAAAGTAAATTATTCACACATGACATTACAACTGAAACAAGAATAAAATAAAAAAGATTGTATAGATTTTAAAAGAAAACACTAATACAACACAACAAAAATAAGAGTTTGACCTTTCTGGCCTAGAGAAAAAAACAAACATTTATGAAGGTCTGAGCTTATTAAAAATACCACTGATATGATAAAGAAACTTTTTCTATTTCCTGCATGTCCTAAAGACACAGGTTCACTCTTTAACTCTGACTCTGTGACTTATGTAAGTGTGATCCAGATCCATCAGCATCATAGGAAGTCAGGGGCCTGACCCGGTGTCCGTCTTATACCTGAACAAACTGGTACAGTTGAGGCTGTCGGACTGACACGACTGGACTGGACTGGACTGGACTGGATTGGGAGCGTAGAACTGGTTTGATCTCTTACTGCTCGGTCGGTTTCTCCCGCTCTGTGGTAATAAATGATCAGACCGGTTAAAAGGTGACGAGGCATCTGCAGCATTGAACCACCACATCATGACACAGCACATATACATCCTCCAAACACACAATGACTGACGCTCTGTGGGACGTTTACACATAAATAAATATCAATAGTTTTGACTTGTGTATTACGTAACTTGTTAAAGAAGCTAAAATCCACTGTCAATCAGCATAAACTTGCTCCGACTCTTTTTCATGTGACCTGTTCAAATGATGCATGGAAATAATTATTAGTCTTTTGCAAATTATATTGATATATTTCTCCATTATTATTATTTCTCCAACAAAAAAATGTAATGTTTTGCAACTTTTGTAGTTCCAAAGTAATCTAAAGCTCAAATAGTTAAAACTGAACTTTAATGCATCATTTTTTTAGTACTAAATTAATACTAAACCATGCAGAAACTCAGTCCCTTAAGTGTCATATAATAAAAAGAAAACATTGCACTGTTTAGCATCAATAATCTTATAATAACCAATGTATGAAAACACACATTAATGATGTAAAACTGTTTCCAGTGCAACTCTTTCCAGTTCCAGTTGACGTCACTTTCACCTTTTTAGGGACAAACACACACACACATTCTTTCTGTGTTGTTTAAAGTGTAGTTATTTTGTCGTAACCCACTGACAGAGGGAGGAGGATGGAGGAGGAGTTCTTTTGTCTTGTCTGGATAAAGGAGGTGTGAAGTGACAGATCCTGCAGAGAGAAGCTGACACTACAACAGGAGTTGTAATAGTATTTGTACTCAAAGGGGCGTAATATTTACACCAGTGGAGCCGATGTTGGTGGAACAACTGTACTGTACTTGTAGTAACAGGAAATATTTGCACTTAGGTCTGTTACATTGTATATATGTGCATACTTTTTGCAGCTATCGCAATAATAATACTGGGGGATAGTATTTGTAGCTCTAAGACAGATACATTTGTGCATGTGTAGTTGACCTGCACATAGTTGTTTCAGTAGCAGCATCAGCAGCTTCAGTAAAGTGCAGAGTATTATTACATTAGTCGTGCCAGTCGAGTATCAGTAAAATGCAGGACTACGAGGAGTCTGTGTCGTTCCTGGGGACCTGGGGCCCGTTCCAGAGGAGAGTCTTCCTCCTGCTCTGTCTCTCCTCCGTTCCCTGTGGCTACAACCTCCTGTCCGTCATCTTCCTGCTGGCCACCCCAACACACCACTGCAGCATCCCCGCCCACAGCAACCTGAGCCAGGAGTGGATCGAGGCCAGCATCCCACTTCAGGTGAGAACCAGTCCTAACTGGAATCAGGGGATCGATGCTCTTTAATAAATTAAAAACTAAATTGATCACACTAAATGGTTTTGTGAATCAAATCCAATTTCTGTCATGACGTTGAACTGGCACAGTGGCACAGATCGATCTTAGACAGTGATCAGAGAAAAAACTTGTCTTTCTATTCTAATTTCAAAGTAAAAGTCTCTTGTCTGTTTTTACAGTAAGCATTACTGTAACATTTATTGCTGCAACAAATAATTCTTTTCATTTGCAGCTTTATCAAATAATGTTTTTTGATTGATTGATTGATTGATTGATTGATTGATTGATTGATTGATTGATTGATTGATTGATTGATTGATTGATTGATTGATTGATTGATTGATTGATTGATTAAGTAATTCATTAGTCTAAATAAGGTTAAAGAATGGTAAAAAATATAATTTGTATATTTGTATTTGTTTGTTTGTTTGGTTTGTTTGTTGGTTGGTTGGTTGGATGGATTGGACAGATGGACAGATAGATAGATAGATAGATAGATAGATAGATAGATAGATAGATAGATAGATAGATAGATAGATAGATAGATAGATAGATAGATAGATAGATAGATAGATAGATAGATAGATAGATACTGCATCACAAGTCAAACTCTAAAGTTAAATTAGTCTAGATTGTTTTATCATCAGCATCAATGCGTTAACATATTACAAGTATTTTAAAGTTGAAGAGCTCATTTTATCCCTTTTAGCTCTAAAATGTGTAGTAGCATGAATATAGTAGTATAACATATCGTACAGTAAAGTAGAGCAGTGTGGGTTAAGAGAATAATTGACTGCATATGTGATTAGATTCATGCAGGTTAAAACTGGTTGAAGTGATGTCGACTGCTCTATGAAATAGTGATGATGTTGTTTCCTGGTCAGCAGGGGGTCGACCTTTTGGAGAGGAGCAGTTGTAGCCGGTATGGATTGGACGTGGTGCAGGAACTGTCTGCAAATGGAACCAGACCCATCCTAGACCAGACCCAGACCCAGACCCAGAGCTCTTCTGGATCTGGTTCAGAGGCGCTCCTCTCTAGCCTGAGGCAGGAAGGCTGTAGAGATGGATGGATCTACAGTACTGAGCACTACGAGTCCACTGTCGTCACAGAGGTAATGAACCATCACCACATTATCTCCCAGCGCTTGTTTTCACTGTGTTGCTGTTTAGACTCCAGCACCTTATATAAGATCTTCTTCTATCTGTAGTAATGGGAGATCATGACCTTTCTCTGTGGCCACCAATCATTGACTAACCTCTGGTACAGTAGCTCGGATGGACAACTGGATTGTTGTCTCATGCATTGTCAACAAAGTGACGCTTGCTACTGGAGTAAAACCAGAATATGTAATTCCTCCAGCTATCTATTTTTTTGCATCTACCCCTGGATCTTTTATTGGATTTATATCATGACATTTCTTTAACACGACTATAGTTTATAATTACTTAATTTAGTTTAGTTTAGTTTGTTGGGTGTGGCCCATTACTCATTGTGCGCATCAGTTAATTATTATACCAAAGATGACATAATCAGATCCCAGCAACACAGTGACAACCGGTACTGTATCCTTGCACCCTTTTGTCGCAACCCTTTAAAGTTTGGTGCCTTTTACTATAGCAACTTTTATCATTTGTAGACAAATACATGTTTGACACAGGGAGATAACAAGTAGAACCAGGCCAGAAAAAAAAAACGCATGTCACCACCTCAACAAAGCCAATTAGCTTGATGAAGACCACTGAAACCAGTAGTCTGGACAGGAAGAGATCAAGGCCTGGAGGGCTCATATTGGAGGAGTTGGGTGGAGGATCATTTATGGCCTGGACTCTGAGGAGCTGGATGCTCAGGGACCAGGTTTAGATAAGGTGGATACTGGAGGACAACGATCTAAGAAGCAGACAATGGTATCAGAAGACCAGGACACTAGAAGACCCGTTCTAATCATCTTTACATGAAAGGACCTGAGAAGCTTTAGGACCAGGGTCAAGGAGATGAAGTCCAAAAACCTGCTGGCCTCAGGGGAGCAGGACACAGGAGGAACTTGCCCTCAATACTGAAGAACTGTGTTTTTTTATCTGCCTTCTGATTCAACAATTACTCCAGGTTTCATTTACATGGTCCCCATGTGTCCCTTTGTCTCCCAGTTTAACCTGGTGTGCAGTGACCAGTGGAAGCAGCCTCTGAGCTGTCTTGTCTACTTCCTGGGAGGACTGTCTGGATGCTTTATCTCCGGCCAGATCTCTGATCGGTAATTTCCATTTCGTTTCAAACTGAATTTCCTCAGCTGTTGTGTTGAGATACCATGAAACTTTCCTAGTCAAGAACATCTACTGTTGCCAATAATATCCTCTACCAGGGTCTTTGAGGACCATCACCAACTCTTCTTTATTCCTACCACAGCTTTGGCAGAAAGCCTGTTATGTTCGCAGCTATCGCCATCCTCAGCATCTTCAGCATCGCTGTGGCTTTTGCTCCATCCTGGCCCGTCTTCATTGTGCTCTTCTTTATCCTGGGGATGGGTCAGATCGGCTGCTACATCGTTGTGTTTGTACTAGGTAAGGATCATGTCCGACATCAGGACACTCCCCCTCTCCACTGGTTGCATGTTACTTGTTGTTCAGATGTTGATCTCAATGGCGTCACATTGGACGAAGTCAATGTTCTCACCAATGAGGACACAATTGAAACTCCATCTTCTTCTGCCTCTTCAGCTTTTGTAGTTATTTATCCAGTTCTTCCAACCTCCAACTAAATCGGTGGTTCTCCTTCTGTGTTTCCTCCACAGGTTCAGAGATCCTGACTGGTCAGACCAGAGTCCTGTTCTCCGGCTTGTGTTTACCTCTCGTCTACACGTTCGCCATGATGCTGTTTCCTGGTGCTGCCTACCTGGTCAGGTACTGGAGATATCTGGCACTCACCATGGCTGCACCCGGCCTGGCCTGTATCCCCCTTTGGTGGTAAGACAAGTCTCAAATGTGTTTTATGATTAATGAACAACATTTTCACAGACTTGATAGAAAGAAGGATTCACATTCAAGAATCTAATATTATTCACCTGGCCTCAACAGCCCATACAGGAACACCTCACCTGCCATTTGCCTTCCACATGTTCTTATGTCAATTTATTTATTTACATCTTAATACATTTCAACTTGTCAATTATAATATTTATGTAGCCTAACAAAATCCTAAATTTCACTATAGTCAAGAAAAGTGAAAATCTCATGAATTGTCTTTACAGAATTATGAATTCTCCATGACTGGATTTAGCTACCAGTTACCCTATTTTGTTGTAGCCTACAGCAAATTACATTGCCAAGAATTAATGTATTAAGCTTTAACCAAATTTTATCATGAACATTGTGGGTAATCATTGAGTCTTGGATCTGGTTTTCTTGCCTTTGCTGTGTGTGATTCAGTTTTTAGCAGTTTTTTGTAGTTGTCTAACATATTTTGTTTTGAATAGTCCAATAAAAATGTGTGAATCATGGATAGAGGTCAGGATGTGGTCTTGACAAAATACTGTTCTGTTACTGTACTGCACTTTTCTGTTACTGTATTTTGGCCTTGTAGGACAGTATAGGACCACATTCAACTAATGAATCACACTGAAAACATATTTGTGTTTGTCCGTCCACCCACAGGCTGATTCCAGAGTCTCCTCGCTGGTTGGTGTCTCAGGGTCGGTTGCAGGAAGCAGAACTCGTGCTGCGGTCGGCAGCTCTGGAGAACCGAGTTGAACCTCCAAACGTCATCTTCCTGTCAGACAAGGTGAGAACCTCTCCGCTCAGTCTTGGTCCACGACGTACTCTGTCTAAAGCACAGTGACCAGAAGTTTCTGTCTCTCCACAGGCTGAAAAGCCAACAAGCCAGGAAACAGAGTCCCTCAACTTCCTGGACTTGCTGAGGACCATAAACATTCGATGGACCACCCTTATTCTGTGGTTCATCTGGTGAGTCAAAGCATTCAACAATCAAAATCATTCCCATCCACTTTTTTAACTTTCCTACGAACAAGTATCTCGATAATCTTCTGATTTTCAGTCTTGTTCTCCTGTTTGCAGGTTTTCCATGACCCTGTCCTACTTCGGATTCTCATTCAACGTGTCTAGCCTCTATGGAAACCCCTTCCTGAACAACTTCCTACTGACGGCCATTGAACTTCCAGGATATGTCACCATCTTCTTAGCAGCACGCCATATTCCTCGTCGACGGGCGTATGGGAGATTCACCGCGATGGGGGTGCTAGCGCTGGCCCTGGTCCTGATCACCATGCACTGTGAGTAAGATAAGTCCATTGTTGCTATCCTCCTTCCTTCCTTTAACAAGGAGCCTTCGGTTGCAAGGGGGAAACATGATAGACAACAAAATATTTCAGTAGTCTTTCCAGTGCTTCAGATGAATAAAAAGCAGAAGATCAAAGCTTCAGCATTGTTGTTGTTCTTATCTTCCCTTTAGGTCAACCAACTGTCACCATGGTCCTGGTGCTGCTGGGTAAATTTGGCATTTTGGTCGGCAGTGGCACAGTTTACATCTACACCAGCGAGCTGTTTCCCACAGTCATCAGGAACACAGCAATGTCAACATGTGCCATGTTCTCCAGAGCGGGCTCCGCTGTTTCTCCATACCTGCTGCAGCTGGGTGAGACTTTAACACATATTATGTGTCTTTGCAACAATATGTTAATGCGTTAAGTTAGTCCTTGAAATCAGAATACTTGATGTAGCATCAGGGACATCATAGCCTACTATCCATGGTCAATTCACAAAAGAAAATGTTGTCAACATGTCCTTGGTCATATAGTTTTAGTTTTACATGTTAAGATTTTAGATAGAAAACTATGGATTGCCTGGGTGGATGTCAGAAATCTCAAAATGTAGACAAATGAAAGCCAAACTATTAGCTCACTCTGGTCTGGTCTGGTCTGGTCTGGTCTGGTCTCCAGCTGTCTTCCATGAGTCCCTACCCTGGATGTGTCTGGCTTATCTGTCGCTGATCAGCATGATCTTCTGCCTTTTCCTGCCGGAGACTTTCAAGCAACCGATTCCTGACACCATCCAACAGATGGCGCCCATACGGAAGTAAGTCTGCAAAGTCATATACCAAACTTAGACCAAATAGCCTATGTATCACACTTTCTGTATAGCAGTGCAGGTAGATACGTTTTTTTTTTACTGCAGCAGCCATCACTTGATGATGACTCAACATTTGTAGACTGAGGATTTCAGTTCTCACGTTAGCAAATCTTTATCAATGAATACTCAATTTTTTTTTAAAACTTACTGGAGTGAGGTGCATTATGGTGCTGGGAAAATGAAAATAATTTCAGTGTTTGAATCCAACCATGGATCTTTGACAGAAATCACTATGCAATGCAGTCTGATTGATGCTCTTTTCTTTATTTGGCTTTCAGGATCCCATGGCCATGGACGTCCACCCGTACTCCAAAGGATGATGGGAAATTAGCTAAAGAGCAAACCACTGCACCTGAAGTCATCTGCACAACTCCCCTATAAGACTCCTAACAGACCAGTAAAGGAAAAAACAAAAGAGATTTTATTCTGTTTAGTCAGGGGAAGTTGTGAAGGTTTCTGTTTCCACAAGGCGGTGACGTGTGGACACAGAGAAGGCACCTTCAGAGCAAAGCTGGAGCCTTTTGTGATGCATTCACTGACACCTTATTAGAAATAACTGTAGTTTATGGTATTTCCATACAGTAGCTACAGAAAGTCTGAAAATGATGACAAACAACTGAACATATTTTTCCATTAAAGTCAATGGGAAGAAAGAAGTTGGCAGAATATTTCGGAAAGCCACAGCAGGCGACTTCACTCATTGTAGTTCTAGTTTACTGTGTTGCTATGGATGCAGCCATTCAACTCCACTCAACTCCATTATCTGAAGACACTTTGAAGTCAAGACTTTACAATGTAACAAAAGAAACCCAACAGTTCACAACATTAGCAGCTGCTTGGTGGTTTTTAGGAGATAAAACTCAATTTTAACAGGAAAGAAACCTACAAAGGAACTTAGAGTGGACGTCTGATATGAAACATGACATGAATGTGGACGTGACACATCAGTTTCTGCTTGAATGTGAAAATGTAAATGAATGAATAGACCTTGAAACTGTGTTTATTCAGAATGTAGCCTATTGAATGTATTGTTTCTACCAGTATAATGAAGACGGATATGCTGTGTGTATATATGTAATGTTATGTATAAATTAATAAATAATTTTTTTTTAAACACTTTAAATCTCCGAATTAGCTATGCACTGAAATTTCCAATTCTTCTAAGTTTCTGAGCGCCCCTGAACGTCTCTTCGGTATGAACGGGGTGGGGCGTGGCCTGTCCGGACACACCGCTCCAGTTTCATAAAGCAGCGCGAGGTTTCACTGGGAAAAAACAACCTGGCCTTCAAAATTAAAGCATGGCAAATCCAGGTGTTGGTATAAGTATGTGACATTGGCGTTTACAGACTAAATAAATGAATGAATACATTCTAAGAACTTTCCAAAAAATATTTGGGGTATATTTCTGAATTCGTCGACAATCTGCTTGACCTCAAACTACATGAGAAATAGCCTAGATATAGATAAGGGATGAAATTAAAAATGTATAATAATTATCCAGCTTCTCTTGGTATATTCTATCAAATCACTTTCTGGTTTTGAGAAGTCAGGGAGAGGTTTACTAGTTCAAACCTAGTTGGAGCTTATTTGCATTTGCATCTCTCACACACTAAACACACAGAAATTAAGTTTTTGTTCAGTGCATCCTTGTAGTGTATTGACTATATTAAATAATTGCTAAACAATTTTTAAAGATTCTGTTAGATTATATTATAATGTTATATTACAGGGGTCGTTTTTCAGGCCAACAAAACTAACGTAGAGGTGGAGCAGGGACAAGGCCCAGTGCCATGTATAAACACATTTTGTTATTCAACCTATGCATTCAATACTAAGCTATTCAAATAATACACAGGTTCATATATTCATCATTTTTTTTCTAAACGTGTACAAGGTACAGTGAGTAGGGTGGCTGCCCCCATATAAAACAGACCTTGTTCACTGATACCAGTCAGTGCCAATGTCAACAGTGTCTGTCAACTGCACAAGTATCATACAGACAAGCTATATTGAAATTGACATTTTTATTTGAAACATGAATATGGAAACTAAAAGATATAAAACAAGAATACATTTTTACAAGGAGACTCCATGAGGTTTGTCCTGCTTTTCCAGGGCTTTTATTTTGAAAGTCGCCAGAGCGGAAGTGGAATCCATTTCTCCGGCTTCACTGAGGCTGCGCAGAGCAGCAACGAGCTCCACCGCCTGTTTTCTGTGCGTCCACTGTTGATAAAAGCGAACAGAGAAGAAACTGAAATCTGCAGCGATCATTGAATGGAAAACTGATCGAGTGTCTGCTGATCAATCAGCCCGAGAGGAGGAAGAGGAAAAAGAAGAAGAGGAGGAAGAGCCACAGAGGAGAAAGGAGAGTCAGAGGAGAAGAGGAGCAGGAGGAGGAGAGAGAGAAAAAATATCAGGACGTTGGAAGAAAATGCTGCAGATTTGAGTGAAAGGTAGGAAAACCCTCTTCCTGATCAATACTTAATGCCGATCGATCTGGGGTTGGGAGGTGGGGAGGGGGGGAAGTTGTCGATAGCGAAGCGGTCGGATCGAGACTCGTGTCTGAGGTCAGGGAGGTTTGAACCGCAGCGACCGCAGCCCCGCAGCCGCCTGAATGTAGGTCATTGTGTCTGTGGGCCGAGCCGAACCAAGCCGAGGAAAACCGAGCCGAGCCAGGCCGAGCCGAGCCGAGCCGAGCCGAGCCGTGCTGTGCTGTCCTGCTGCTGCAGCCAGGCCGCAGGCACAGGGACGGTGGAGAGGAGGAGGAGGTGGAGGAGAAAGACGAAGCCCTGCTGCAGGAGAGACCGGTGCTGCAGCAACCAGGCTCATCCCAAATACAGCTGCCATCACTCCCACTGCTCATGATAGTGATAGTGATAGTGATAGTGATAGTGATAGTGATGATGATGATGATGTGCATAGAAGATAATTAAGCTCCTATTTTCAACCAAAGTTTCCTGCAATTGTTAAAACTGTAAAAATAAAAAATAAAATAAAACATCTGGAAGAAAAGTTGAGTGTAGTAATTAAACGCAAAGTTACAGAAAAGGTGAATCATGAAAAGACCTTGAAAAGCTGGCTCCAGATTTAGAGTTTTTCCTCAATGACAGTAAATACAAATGTCTAAAATACAGTGATGATGTGTTTATAAGGAGTTTAAATACTTTATTTAGCCTACTATAATATATGAGTAAAAGACAGAGCTATATCAAGACTGTGTGGGTGTGGTTTGATGATGTTTGATTGTCAACATGAAGTAAAACCCCACTGCTGTCTATGTAACTAAAACTTAATGTTGATTTACACACACATACACATTTTAGATGACTGAAAACACACTTTTTCCACATTTACTCAAAAAGAACAACTAGAGTACAGATGGAAACTGTAACAACATTAACATGAAGACTAGAAGGCATCATTTGTCTAAATCAAAAACCTCAGCAAAGACAAGATTCACTGAAGATGAGTCACGTTCACATTAATTGCAATGAGACTTAATTTATTTGTGCTGAAGGATGCTGGATATACTTTTAGAAATAAATACACAGTAGTATAAACCAAGTGTGATTACGCTGCTGCGTGGTTGCATCTGATTTACTGACTGACTTCCTGCTAACACGCTGTTGAAACGGTCAGTAAATCACCGACTGAGCCGCACGAGGAGCCAAGAATCTGAATCAGCTGAGAGAAAATCCTGACATCAAATCACTGTCGTGTCTCTGAGCTCCCATAATATTACTGCTGCTACTACTGCTGCTGCTGCTGCTGCTGCTGCTGATCCTGTACTCGCTGTGTTTATCACCCATCACACGCCTGTCACACTCCTGTGTTGACTTACAGCGCGTGTGTCATCGGAGCGGCGAGATTATTGCTCCAAATCTATACAGTTTATGCAGTAATACGGGTTCATGCAGAGTTTTTTTTTTTTGCCTCCGCTCTCTGGACCAGTGTCTGAGCCTTTTTGACTGATGTTTGGATCTGTGGATTTAATAGTATGAAATTTCTTGTTTATTTTGCCATCTGTGGAAATTGAAAGAGGGGGTTTTGGCTTGATTTGGCAACGTTAGACTCCTGGAGCCGCCATTTAACTTCAAATCATCATGGCTTTTTACTTTTTTTCAACCATTTGAGGCCTGAGTGGATTTAGTCTTCCATAATTATCTTATATTATAGCCTATTACAGCTAAACAGTAAAGAGTTGCAGCCAGAATCCAACTCTCTCCTAAATTCCTAAATGTCATGAGTCGTGTGTCTTTATAATGTGTATATTATGTGTGTGTGTGTTTAACCTTTGAGTGTTGTTTGCCTGTGTGTCTATCTACAGATGTCACACCTTAGCATGGAAGCGACCTCCATTCTCGCCATCCTCAAGAAGAAGCTGGCCTTCCTGTCAGGTACAGCTCTCCCACACACACACACACACACACACACACACACACACACACACACACACACAGATTTAATATATATATGTGTGTGTTTTAATCTCATTTAACATGAATTCAGTGAGTAATCAGATTTCTCTCCTCTCTGCTGCTGCGTCTCTTTCTTTAGGGGGCAAAGACCGGCGCAGCGGTCTGATCCTGACCATCCCCCTCAGCTCAGACCAGACCAGCATGGAGGAGCTCAGCGCCACACTGGACTACCTCCTCAGCATCCCCAGGTACACACACACACACACATATATAAACACACACAAGCATTAGGGATGGGTAGGGTACTGAATTCGGTACTTCTATTTGTATCGACCGAATTCCCGGGTGTCGATTCACGTGAAGCCAAACGGTACCACCTATTGGTACCTGAATGTTGTGGTTTTAAATCACTGACTGAAAAACAGCCGTCCGTCATTTAAAAATGAAATCACGGACTGTTATAATAATCGGTACCGGAGAATATTGTAACGGTACCGCTTCAATCAAGTCCTCGTCATGTAATGAGAGCACATCTAAACGAGGACAAAGTCTCCTCTCGTCAATACGTGAATATTCTCCGGTACGCTTCTCATCAAAGTCCGCACCTTGCAGAGTTTGCGCTGCACCTCAGTTCCATTTGTTTTTTAATAATAGTCTTATAAACTATTCAATATTTTATTTCATTGAATGACTATTTAAAACATTGGCCATCACTAAAACATAAAATACTCTTAAAGGCCGAGGAGTTGTGATGTTGTTGAGGAATAAATATTCCAATTTCAGACAAAATAACTTTAGTTACCACACACATACACACAAAAAGTACCGAAAACAGGTACCGTTATATACCGGTACCTATTCAGAGGAACCGAGTATCGGTACCGTATCGGTTTAGATGTGAAAGGTTCCCATCCCTGACGAGCATGCGGTGGTAACAGCAGCAGTGACAGCTTGGAGTGCGTCTCTTCTCTGTGCAGTTGTTGTTGTAAATCAAAGAGTTGTTTTGTCTCCATGTTAACGGCCTTGGACACGTTTGTTGCCGTCAAAGTGTCACTGATGAAGAGTTTCAGGGTCTGTTCTCTGTGTCTCGGCTCCAGCGTAAGAAATCCATCCAGTGAGTTCAGCTGCACTGGGAGAAGAGTTGAAGGGTGTTTCCAGTTTATTACAGCTCCAGTCTGACGCACTGGCCTGAATATGTGACCTCTCTGATTACGACGGCTGAGCTTTTAGTTGAATGTGGATTGAGATGTCTGCTAAGTATTCATAATTTTTAATAAAGTGAGTTAATTTGTGATTAATTTAAGTGGTTATTAATTTATATACAGTATCAGGCTGTGTGCATGTGAGCTCTTATGTAATGTGTTTCACTGAGGTGGTTTCTATGGAGCTGTTCCCATGACGCAGTCGTCTCCTATAGAAAGATAACAAGCATCATTGACCTTGACTTGTCGAACATTGACAACACTTTGAACAGAGACTTATTGATTTTTTTTTTTCTACCGATGCTTAGAAGATCTTCTCATGTAAAACAGTAAAGCAGAATATTGTAGATATTTTAATGTCCCGATCAGGACGTCCTCTGACTGCGGCCATTTTTGGCAGTTTGACAGATGCTTTAAGTTTCTGCAGTTCTTCAATTTACACTTAGGGATTCATGGAAAAAAAAAAAAAAAAACTTTAAAAAGTGGACCAAGTCTAAAAAAAGCTCACTCACTTCAAAAGCTTGCAACATCAATGCGACAAAATGCCACAGTCTTTGTAGAAGCTGGTGTTATATAAAGACTCATGTCATGAAAATGTACATTTCTAGTTCTAATTTCCATTTCATACTTCTATTGTTTTCAATATAATAACATTGTACTCACAACAACTCGAGTTGTAATTTGCTTGAGTTATCCATGACTTGCATTAAAAACCCTACCTCTGATTTATGGACTGATTTCTCCAAGCCGAGTCGTTGGACTTGAACGCACCAGTGTGAGACTTATAAATCTGTCTGCACACATGAAACTCTGTGTAAATTGTAATGTAAATGTGGATGTGTGTTGTTTATAGTCAGAATCACGTCCCTGCTCTTAAAGACACTTCCTCTCTCTCTCTCTCTCTGTCCCAGTGAGAAGTGTAAAGCTCGAGGTTTCACCGTCATCGTGGACGGACGGAAGTCTCAGTGGAACATCGTGAAGACGGTGGTGCTCATGTTGCAGGTACGAACATATTTAATGTCGCTCCAGGCTCCATTAGTTTAGTTTGTCCTGATGATTAACAGCTGATGATGATGATGATGATGATGCTGCTCTTATCGCTGTTTCAGAACGTGATCCCGGCCGAGGTGTCGCTGGTCTGCGTGGTGAAGCCAGATGAATTCTGGGATAAGAAAGTCACACACTTCTGCTTCTGGAAGGAGAAAGACCGACTGGGCTTTGAGGTGAGTCTCCCGCCTTCAAGTTTTTCCTTTACGCTCACCGACCCCTCCGGTGCTGAGACCTGACAGAAGTGACTGTGGAGCTGAATGCCTTTCAGGGGTTTCTGAACCCAATTGAAGCAGCCGACGTGTTCAGACCAAAAAAATAACATGTTTGGAACCTGAAAAGTGCAGTGGTCTGCTCTGCTCTGTTGAAGAAACAAAACGTTTGGTGGCGATTTGGGTGTGTACAGAATTTCAAGAAGAGCTAGAAAGCAGAACAAGTTGTATGAAATTCCCTTTAGGGAAGTAATTCTTATCTTTGAACTCTGGGGAAGAGATGGTCAAGGCTGAGTTCACTCCAGCGCCAGAACAAATAATTAGTAAACTTTAAAAAAAAATCTGAAGACTGATTACAGAGTCGGCAAAAAAGCAAAACAAGTTGTGTAATGCAGAGTAACATACTCCCACTTTGGTTCCACCTAAACTGGTATCAACGCTGCTGGTTCGCCAGAAAGCACCGAGGGTCTGAACCAGATATTTCTCAATCTGAAACCATATTTTTAAAAAACAGAGTTGCTACCCCTGTTGAAATGTGGCAGCTGGAACATCTGGACACTGCTGAGGTGTTTGGCTCTTTTCTCACCGCAGCATCTCGTTTTCCCCACTTTTAAAGAACCTCATGAGGCGGCGGAGTGAAGTTTCTCCTCGTGTTCACTCCGACTGTGAACAACGGCGTGTCATTAAATAAACAACAGTGGAACCAACTGTTTAATTTTTTGTAGCTGTGCTTGCAGCCTGGCTGGAGGGGGGGAGTGTAAATGTTTAGTGTGTGTGTGTGTGAGTGAATGCCATCAAATCTTTTGCAGATGCACATTTTGCTCAGTCACACTACACAAACACACCATGAGGGTTTTTGTATCTGTTGCATGGGTTGCGACAGAGTTTGTAACACATCAGCGAGCGTCCCTGGGGATGAAATGTGATCCTCTAATGTTTCATCACCTTCAGGTCAAAATGTGAATTTGTCCGACTTTGGCTAAAACACTTTTCTAAATCACTGCTGTGCATTAGCCGCTGTGGGCCTGTGCTGTGCTGTGCTGTGCTGACACATCAAACTAAGATGGTGAACGTGTCGTTGTGAGCTTGTTAGATTTTCCATCAAAAACACTGCAGCCGCTCTGAGCTGCTAACGTGGCTCCAAGTCCTGCAACAATGGAAAAAACAAAAACTGGTGCCGATGCTGTTGTTACTTCTCTTCTTGGCTGTGTGGGCGTGATCCTTGAGAAATATCCAGAGAAATGTTGCCCATATTTTTATTTCTTTTTGTGTGTGTGTGTGTGTGTGTGTGTGTGTTGACTTTGGCTCCGACTGAATGACTTCTTTTGAAACGTTTTTTTTTTTTTTTCTTTCCGTGTAGATGAAATGAACCAGTGTGTGTCGTTGTGTCTGTAGTAGTGTAGAGCTCATATACCTGTGTGTCGGTCGGCTCCTTGAAAAGCCTCCTGTTGTAAAGGGAGAAGGGCAGAGAGACAAACAGACCATCTGTAGGTTGTTGTGAGGACATTTTGGCAACACACACACACACACACACACATACAATCGCACACGTACACACACATATACTCCTGCAGTGCTTTGTGCCGTTACCTGATATCAAACAGAGACAAACTGAGCCTGTTATAATAACCTTGAGCATCATTAACCGCCCTGAGTGCTGCTGGAAACCTGAGCCAGGATCGATGGAGTGTCTGCCTGTGTGTGTGTGTCTGTGTGTGTGTGTGTCTGTGCGTGGGTGTCTGTGTGTGTGTGTGTGAGTTTTCGGCCCAGCCTCCTCCTCTATTACAACAGATGGTTTCACTGACAAGAGATCAGTAGTCTCTGTGACCCAGATTTCGGCAGCCATGTTGGCGGAGAGACCGTTAGAAATCGGGAAAATTCTCCGTCCCTGTTCACTCAGACGGATGTTTAACAATTAGATGATGAACAGCGGCAACAGTTGTGATGCGAAGAGAGTGAGTCAAATACGCATCATACTGTGCGTTCGCGAGCTCCTGCGTTTACTCATGTGTGACTCACGTGGACTGAGTTTATTTTAAAAGAAGTAATCTTTGTCGCTTTTTTGAAAAACATTAATAAAAAAGAGAGAGTGCTCATCTTCTTCACTTAATGTTACTAAACACACGTAGACACACAGCTGCCGGAGGGGAGATTCCAGGCACGGTGTTGAAATGTGATTCATCTTAACTATGGGGTGTCTGTGTGGATGTCACAGTGGGGTGTGTGTGTGTGTGTGTGTGTCACCCAGCTGCTCTGAAGTCTGACCTAGCATTTAAATAAACACACACACACACGGGGTGGGAAACACATGTTTTCCTAGGTCATCTTAAGGGACGTTACATAGCATTCGATTCATTTCCTGGAGGCGTACCATAAAGCGAACCATAAACACCACTTAACTTCAACCTGCGGTAATGCTAAACCTTTATTTAGCTTATACTGTGGTAACCATGACATCATGGTGCTGCTGCCCTTTAATTCAATGTAATCCTATAGTTTAGCTTGATCCTACAGCTAACTTTAACTCACTTTTAACCTTATACTCAATTTAACCCCAACTTAACCTAGCCCCACTGCAAACCTTAAATTAACCCTGATGCTACCTTTAACTTAATCCTATACTGCTAACCTTAACCCCAATTTAACTTTAATGTTAAACGTAACCTTGCCCCACTGCTAACCTTAAATTAACTTAATCCTACTGCTAACCTAAATTTAATCCCATTGATAACGCTAATTGATTAATTTAACTCAACACAAACGCTGACCTTTACTTAACCTAACTGCAATCGTACTGTTGACCTTCATTTAATGTAGGACAATCCTACATTTTTAACCTTGACCCTACGGTTAACTTTAACTTAATCCTACTGCTAACCTAAACCTCAGTATTACTGATAAACTTAATTTAGCCCTAATGCTAACCTGTAGCCTGCAACTTAACATAAGAAGGGAAGAAAAGCTCGCACACTGCAAGGGCTCCGCCTCCTATACAGTGCAATTTATTCCCTAGTGACGACGTTTCGAGCCACCGCTCTTCATCAGGTCATACAGAACAATGGGAGGCGCCATCTTTATCCATCTCACATGTGACCACTTACCTATTTAAAGATGGCGCCTCCCATTGTTCCATTCTTTTAGCTCAGCACCTGCACAATTTTGTTCCTGGACATGTGTGTGCTTTCTACTGCTTCGTTGCAACTTAATAATGGTTTATATTAGTCTCCAATGAGCTGGTCTTTAGTCTGAAATCTGTCCCCAAACATAGCCTACTATGACACACACACAGACACACTGAGCTGAGTCCAGTATCTCTGACAACATCTGCTGCAGGGACAACTGGCAGACAGACTCACCAGCAGCTGTCTGACTGTCCACGTTTATATATAAAGTAATCTTTCACACACAGGTTTGTCCAGAGGGAACAACGATAAGGGATAAAAAAACAACACATGGACAGACGCACACGGAAAATGTGGAAATGCTGGCTAAAATATGAAGTGAAAAGCTAAACGTGTTTGTTTTTCCTCGGAGAAGATGATCTGTTGTTAACAAACCTCAGATGCCTGTGAACACTGAACGCTCTATCTCCAGATTTAGAAAGTGCTCTGAGGAGAAGCCTGAAAGGAGAAGTTTGTCTCATGATTCAAGACCTGGGTTTAGCTGAGAGGCTGAAGCAATGCTCGATATGTAATCTGATCATCGCTGGTATGTACAAAGCATCTAAGAATTGGCCCTGCAGTCCGACTCATGAGTAACTCCTAGTCGCTGCTCAGTGTTAAGAAAAAACAGGGACTACAGTCATGTCATGAAATGTAATCAACCAATAGCTGCGATGTTATAAGGAGGAAGATTTCAAGTTAATGTTGGCCCACGGAGCGTTTCCCTTCCAGACAAACGACGGACGGTGTCTGTGGTGTTAATTTTCTGGGCAGTGAGACGATGCCCTGAAGTTTTTACAGTCTGGGAACATTAGCCACACCTAAAGTTTCCTTTGGTGACAACCAGCTGTGGCTTCCTGACATAGCATCATGTCTGACTGAGAGAGAGAGAAACGTCACGGCATGGCAGGACCTGTGTTATTTCCTCAACAGCTGCGTCCACATGTTTCATAACTTTGTTCTTGATTTGATTCGGCAGTGTGTTTATTTATCGATCAGCTGATCTGAATCACTTTGAACAGATTCTGACCTAAGGGTAAAGAGAAGTAAAGCAGCACTACCCATCATTCATTGCATCGCATCTATTTATATACATGCAAAACAAAAGCTTATTGTATAAGTATTCTACTGTAATGCTGATACAATCAATATATGATGTTTGGGCAAATGTGCACATCTCTAATGGTTTTATGAATTGTTGATGTGTTAGAGTGGGTTTGTGTTTTTGCAAAACAGACAGGAGTCTCCATAAGGTCATTTATTTAGCATCTGACTGATTTGACTTTTCAGTGTTTTGTTCTTTAGCTCACCAAAATTATTTTTGCCACAGTTCAGATAAAATGTGTGATTTTTGTGCAGTTTATATACAATAAGTGGTGTTGTTGTGTTTTGAAAATGATTTAGATTTCAAAAATTCATGCATTTTTAGATGAATAAGAATAAAACTATCTGTGATTCTTTGATATTTGTCAAACTTTCTTTATCGATTCATCGACTCTCTAATGTTGTTGTTCCTGGTAGGTTTCTGTTGACTGGAGAGAGATTTAAAAGATGCCCCCGAGTTAGTGCTGTTATACTGTAGTTATACTGAATGAGAGCGGAGTTTGTAGGATGAAAACAACAAGGACGGCGTCTGTGAGCTGTGATTTAGGAGAATTTGTGGCATTCACCAGTTTTCTTGTTCTCTGAATGTTCTCTTAGATAAGGATGAAATTTATGAGTGGCTCAGACCAGTTAGACCAGTCATGTACAGAGTCTGTCTGTCTCCACAGAGGAAGAAAAAAACATTTGCTTCACTTAAGAATCTTAATCTGAGTTGATTTAGAGTTGAAATATGTAAATCTCAATATTCATCACCTTCATGTTGCCAGTTTCCTAATCTGCTACACGACCTTCATGCTCGTGCAACTTGCTCAGGTCAGTTGTTTGGAACATTTTCACTCTGCCAGCTGTCTGCATGGTGCCGTCAGGGTCCAACAAATCTCATCCACACATGCTGCACATGACGGTGTAACATCGGCCGCCGCAGCCTGAAACAGTCACAGTGATGATGATGTTTTATTTATTTATTTATTAACAATTTTAATTCTGACTTGGTTTAACTTGCTATTTTTTTTAATCTTCTGATTCCTAAACCTCTTCAGTGTCAATGTCCGACTCCTTATTGTGAATGAAAGTTGCCCACAAAATGAGCAGGAAATTCTGCCTTATATGGCAATTTTAGCAGTGTCAGTCAGACAATCAATCAATTGATCAACCATAGTGGTGTTCATCAGACTGTAACAATGGATTCATGATAACGCCGTGCAGTGATTTTGAATAAGAATAAAAGTGTTCATTATGAGGCTCATGGTTGTTGCGGTGTGGTTAATACTAATACGCTTCCTGTTTGCTGTGTGTCAGGTGATCCTGGTCTCGGCCAATAAGCTGACTCGTTACATCGAGCCCTGTCAGCTGACGGACGACTTTGGAGGAAGTCTGGACTACGACCACAACGACTGGCTCAACAAGAGACTGGTACATAGTATACAACTGTTACATTTAGACAAATCCACGTATTTTTATCACACATTTATGAATTAAAAACCTTGTTGTTGCCATAGTAACTGGCACAGGGTCTGACTCAGAAAATGTTTTTTTTGGTTTGTTTGTTTTTCGCAGGTGTTTGAGAAGTTCACCAGGGAGTCGACGTCACTGCTGGACGAGCTGTCGATCATCAATGAAAGTGACAAGAGCAACACGGTGGACAAGGACAAGTACGCACGCACGCACGCACGCACGCACGCACACACACACACACACACACACACACACACACACACACACACACACATGCACACAGCTACATTTTAAAGTGTGCCAACAGAAATTTAGAGCGAGTGTGTGCGTGTGTTTCTCCAGCAGATCAGCTGACTGTGCCCTCCTGCCGTCCTTTGACCCAGAGACTGTCCTTCAGACCGGTAAATATGATCTTGTCTTCACAGCTCCTATGTTAATGTAATTAATTTATCGTATTTTGAACTTATCAAACTTATTTTGAAGGTTTTTTTATTTTATTTTTGTAGATCTTTATTTCTGCATATTTCTTTTTTCTACAGTTCTCTGCACTTTTTATATCAAATGTTCACTTTAAAAACCTGAAGTTGTTGCTGCTGCGTAGTAACTCCGTCTGTTTGTATGTGAAGTCAACACAGAGTTCAAAGACGTTGCTTTGGAATTTCATCTTAATGCATTTGATATTTCTCAAGGAGGATAATTACCATGACAAAGACACATTTGAATCAGTCAAAATCATTCAGAAACACCATGTTTACCAAAGCACTTTACAGATAGACGACAATCAAGGTCAAAAGAGACGAAGCTATAATTATGAAAAACAAAATGATTATCTAATAAGAATGAAATCACAAGAACAGCACAGACACATGACGTAGAGAACAAGTAAATAATAAACCACTGTGACCAATCATTTTCTTCTAACTGGGCCGATATGAGGGCAGCGTGGGAATGAAGAGCCGTGATTGGTCGGGAGCTCTAAGTGGTCGAGGTGTAGCCTGCTGGTGCTGGTCCACGCTGTGCTTTTAAAAATAAATATTAAAAAGAACCAGCTGCAGGCGAGATCAGGCCCGAGTGACTGAGCTTATGTAATCTGCCACATGTAAATGAGATCACTCTGTTGTTAAAAGATTTGTTGGGCCCCGAGTGCAGAGAAAACTGATATAAAAAACTTATTGTGCACACGGCTACTGAAAAATATGTCACGTAGCTACTATGAGTAGCGTGTGTCTTGGTTCATCCCGACCTGGAGGATGTGGACGGACAGCAGGTCGTCTTGGTTACTACCTCCTGAAACCAAGACCTGGAGCTGGACAGACACAGGAGATGGATGGATGGATGGATGGATGGATGAATGATGGATGGATGATGGATGGATGGCTGGCTGTGCCCACTGCACTGAGCAGCCTGTGTCTGAGTTGTGGGCCGAGGTGAAAGGAGTCTTTGTTTGTGGTACCACCCTCCTCCCTCTACCAGCTCCCCTCATCATGTAACAGCATGAACACAAACGCTGATGCATTATTGTTTCACATGCTTTTCAGTCTCAAATCAACCCTGTCTGTCTGTCTCTCTGACTCTCTGTCTGTTTCTCTGACTCTCTGTCTCAATTCAATTCAATTCAAATTCGCTTTATTGGCATGTCACACAGACTATGTTGCCAAAGCATAAAGATGCAATGAAACAAAACAATAGACATCAGAGTTATAAAGAACTACAAAGTATATATAGAATGAAAAACTTAAGAGAAAAATAGTAAATAAATAAATAAATAATCCCTCTATCTTTATCTCTGTCTGTCTCTCTGTCTGTCTGCAGGCCATGAGCTGCTGTCGGAGCTGCAGCAGCGTCGCTTCAACGGCTCGGAGGGAGGAGGAGGAGGACAGGGAGGTGAGGATGAGGAAGCAGCAGCTGTCAGTCATCCAGAAGTGTCTGTGCTGCTGCTGCTGCTGGTGCAGCTCAGACAGATGGATGGATGGATGGAGCTGAATGAAAGTTTTGTTGCTGCTGCTGTTGTTGTTGGAGGAGGAGGAGATGGGCGGTTGAGTTGAGTGAGAGTTGAGAGTACTACACAGGCTACTACAGCATGAAGTACAGTACAGTATAATGGTACAGTCCAATGTGACTCTGTAGTAGCAGCAAAGCAGAACGAATTGGATAAGAATCTAAAATGCCTAAAACGTTTCACAGCACCATATTTAGTAAGAAAACTCCTTTTGTCATTATTTATATTATTTATTTCATATCTTCCACCCACCACAGTGAAAACCCACAAAACTTCTTGGCACATCTTTAGATTGATTAAACAAGATATAAACTAGCCTTTCTGGACTATAACTCCGCTGGTCATCTTCCTGACCCCTCTCTCTCTCTCTCTCTCTCTCTCTCTCTCTCTGTGACCTCTGACCTCCAGGTCCGGCCTGGTGTCCCATGGAGGAGGAGCTGTTGGCTCAGCCTCAGGTGATGAAGCTGCTGGACTCGCTCAGGGAGCAGTACACCAGGTACCAGGAGCTCTGCAGGCAGCGAAACAAACGCACCCAGCTGGACGAGATCCACACCAAGGTCATGCAGGTGAAGCACACAAACACACACATACACACACACACACACGCACACACACAAAAGACACTGAGGCCAAAGTCACCAGTGATAATCGGTGCAGCCAAAGGATTGGAGGATTAACTCAACTCAACTCAATCTTTTATATAGCACATTGAAAAACAACCTCAGTTGCCCAAAGTGCTGCACAACATAAATACAGTCCAGTGCCAGCAATATAAATAACAGTGAGAAAACAGCATAAATTCCCAACATAAATTAACAATAAAAGTTAGGGCAATAAAAACGAACTAAAATAAGGTAAAAAACAAATAAAAGCTGTACTGATAACAAAATAAAAAGTCAAGGTGAGTGAGAAGAGGTGGGTCTCTAAAAGCGATTTAATCAATCAGGATTAAATCAATTTGTCTTTTTGTTTGACTAAAATATTAATATGACATCATAATTGTTCAGGACTTGGTGTGTAAAATGAAGATTAAACAAGGAAATATAATTTGTTAATTGGACAGTTTAAAATCTGTGAGAGAGCAGAGCCAATCTTGTTGTTTACTTCAAGCTGTGATGTCATAATTGCTGGACAAATACTTTAGAGGTATATTTTTTACATATTTATCAAATGTCAGACTTTTATTTCGATAAAAAGTGACCTGCTCTTCATTTACATCCCATCTGTGTAAAGTCTCAAATAGAAGATCTTTATAAATGTCCTCCCTTCTCATGTAATTCGGCCTTTTATCGTCTCAGATTTGACCTTTGACCCTCGGTATCAGGGAGCAGCTTCAGTGCCGAGTAGAAAAAAAAAATGCTGCACTGCAGTGACTGGGGTTCCTGCAGCCGCCGGGGCTGATGGGTAACCCCAATGTCTTGGAGATGAGCCTGGGGTTGCCATGGTAACCGCAATGTCGGTCGCTAGCCTGGAGGATTTGAGGTGGTGGTGGGAGTGTGTTGGCCTAGTTCTGGTGTGTGTGTGTGTGTGTGTGTGTTAGCTCTTGAAGGCATCGCTGACCTGATAAATACAATTAAATCATGATACAGGGCTACACACACACACACACACACACACACACACACACACACACACACACACACACACACACACACACACACACACACACACACACACACTCATCTGGACAGACAGTTCCAGATGCTACTGTACTCTATATGATCAAATCATACTCGCAGTGTGAGAGTTCATCTTGTATTAGATTAAACTATAAATGTCAACTTAACATTAGGTCGACTCGTTACTAAACAAGGCAAACTCCATAAAGCTCTGGTTCAAATTATAAATATTGTTAAAATTACAAATGTTTGGTTACATAATTCAGTAAAATAACTACTAGATAAAAAAAGAGCAAAGAAACTGATTTTTTTTCATTCTTTTTTTTACCTTTAACAGAATTCTTGCACTGTTTTACAATGAAATGTAACATTTAAAGGTTCATATATGAAACTTTGCTTTTCTGTCACAGTATCAATGATGATGTGATTTGTCAGATTCACCCCAGACTGAACCTGACACAACATTTTAACAAGCAGCTGTTTGGACATAAACCTGGGACTTAGACCTGAAAGATGGAGGCATTATTAAAACATAACCCAGTGTTTTTGGAGTCTAAACATCTTTGATCAGCTCTTATTCTTTATTTGTTGGATATCAACTTCACTTCTGTATGTCGTGTTTCTATTTCCATTGACTTTACAAGGACAAGTTGAATGAAAAGGAACAGTGTTTTTTTAATTCATGTTTCCATATGTGAAAATATGTATTAACAGTCGATATGAAACAAATGATCATGATGTGATGTTGGAGATGAGTAGAGCCTCAGAGCCTCCTGCTGGCAGCTGCTCTGCACTGCAGCTCAGAGACTCAGACTGAAGGACATCCCCAAAAACAACAACATGTCTCCCAAAAGCCTTTTACACAGCAGCAGCAGCAGACGACATTTTGAGATCCACATTAGGCAAATAATAAGAAGGATCTTTAGTGACCTCCACCTCTCCTCCCACATCGTTTCTTTCTGTTTAAATATTTCAACGTGGAACCATTTCTCCTCTCAGGTGGTAACTTGGCTTCAGGGTCCAGGTTCTGAACTCTTGAAGACTCATCAGGCGATTGGAGACTCGATGAGAGCGGCACAGGCTCTGCAGCAGAAACATGAGGAGATTGAGAGCCAGCACAGTGTAAGGCAACACGACACACACACACTCTTGGAAACCTGGATCGTGTATTAGCTCTCTTTCGTGTCTCTGCAATGAGAATAAAGACTTTATTTTGAATGTGTAATGAATAAAACATGACGGAGAAGATATAATAGTTTAAAAAACTAAAAAAAGAAAAGCAAAACAAATGAAAAGCACAGTGATCATTCAGAAAATACTACTACTAATAATAATGAAATAAGTAAATAAAGCAAAGGCATTTTCAAACATAACAAGTTTTACATATTCGAAAAGAAGTGGGAAGAAAAAAAAACTTTAGATCCACATTAAGACTGGTCAATAGTTTCACTCATAGATTGAGATTGCTTTTACAAACACTTCAAGTTATGACATTGAATTTCCCCTTACATTATTACCACTCACTGAACTTTTGAATTTTTCCTAATAGTTATTTTTGTTATTATTTATGCTGTTTGATATTCCAGAGGTAACTTTTCCTGCCACTGATAGTCAAATGTCAGCATCTGACTTAACTTTGTGTCTTTGTTTGTGTGTGTGTGCAGGAGTGGTTTGCGGTGTATGTGGAGCTGAACCAGCAGATCGCTGCCTTGCTCAGCGCCGGGGAGGAGGAGGAAGTGGTGGAGCTGAAGTCGCTGCAGCAGCAGCTCAGCGACGTCTGCTACCGCCAGGCGGCTCAGCTGGAGAGCCGACAGAACGTCCTGCAGGCGGCGCAGTGCTTCCACAGCACCACGCAGGAGGTAACACACTGTTCATCCAGCTCCGACAAAATGAGAGAGAAAATATAAGATATTACAGTATATGATGTAGGGATGGTACGATTATTGTCAGAGAAATCAATCGTTTTATTACGATAATCACAATTATTATGCATTAATTAATTTCACAACACTATGAATGTGTAAAATGATCAAATATAGTCAAAATATAATTACATTACTCATTGTTTACACAAAATATTTCCAGTATTTATTAATATAGGACCAATTATTAATCGCCCAGGGGAAGTGTTTGAAATATTCAGGTCATAAATTGACATCTACACCAAATATTTATGTTTATTTTAATCTTTTTTGTTTTGTTTTGTTTTGTTTTGCTTTTTTAATTACAAATGACACGCTAACTAAATTCCTACCAATGCAATGTTAAGTTAGTAAAATGGACCAGTATCTGTACATTTACCTTTATTTTGTCACACATCTGGCGATATGGTTCCAACATAATCTTTTTTGGAAAGTAACGATATTTAGGAATCTTAACGATTCATTAATTGTGGCGTTTAATACCACGATTAATTGTGAAAACAAGTAATCGTGACATCCCTACCTACCTAATATGATGGATATAATCATAATGTGTGTGTCTCTGCAGTTGTCCCAGCAGCTGGACGGTCTACTGGGCATGCTCTGTGCCGACGTGGCTCCGGCCGACGGCGCCGCGATCCAACAGAACCTCAAACTTCTGGAGGAGAAGCTGCAGACAGTCGGTTCGTGATCTGAATCTATCAAATTTAGATATTATCATTTACCTGTGACACTTCACTCTAGTCTATGACATTAACAGTCTCGTCTCTGTGCAGAGGCAGGTCTGTCCTCTCTGCGTCAGAAGGGGGGGCTGCTGATGGAGCAGATGTGCAGCCAGCCGTCGTGGACTCTGGAGGAAACTGAGAGTCCGGCCGGAGAACAGCAGGACAACGTTCAGCACATCCAGGCCGTGATGGACGAGATGCAGCTCCGCAAGCAGAGGTCACCTCCTCCATCTTTGTTAATATTGACTTTTATAAAAAACAAAAACAACAACAATTGTTACACCACATACATCACTGCCACTTTTGCACTTTAATGGTCCTTACATACATATTAAAATTTCTGTGTATATAATATATTCTGGCAGCTTTATCTGTGTTTTATTCCTCAATGCCATTTATCTATGTTATTTATTGATGTTTTCTTATCTTTTTTGCCCTGACTTTTTCCTTTGAAATTCTTTTTAAACTCTTTTAACCTAGTCTGACTCCTGGGGGACTTTGCACAAAAGTTCCTACTGTGCACAAAAATGGCGAAATAAACATCTTGAATCTTGAATCTTGGAACTGTAACAACATCTTCATTAATTTCTGTATTTTACTCTCAAGACTCTAGAAAGTCAAATATAGAAATGAGGATGTCTAGAATCGAGTGTGATTGACTTTACATTGTGAGGTCATATTGTATTATTGTATGTTTAAAGTGTGTGTGTTTGTGTTGCAGGTGTGAGGACATGGTGGACGTGAGGAGGCTGAAGATGCTGCAGATGGTCCAGCTCTTCAAATGTGAAGAAGATGCTTTACAGGTCAGACGCACAACAGCACAGGAGAATAATAATACACATGGTTTACTGCCTGTATAGAAGAGCTAATGACCTGTGTGTGTGTGTGTGTGTGTGTGTGTGTGTTCAGTCAGTAGAGTGGCTTGGCGAGCTGTTGGACGCCTTGTTGAAGACTCACGTCAGACTGGGTGACGACACTCAAGAGACCAGGACCATGTTGGACAAACACAGGAAGTTTGTGGACGTGGCTCAGGTGAGACACATGCAGACAACAATCCAACAAATATTGATCACAGCAGCAGCAGCAGCTTTGATTAAACACAGCGACAGATAGTTAACGTCACCGCCTCTCTGTCCGTCTCTCTGCCTCCAGAGCACCTACGACTACGGCCGTCAGCTGCTGCAGGCGACGGTCGTCCTCTGTCAGTCCCTGCGCTGCACGACGCGCTCGTCCGGCGACACTCTGCCGAGGCTCAACCGGGTCTGGAAGCAGTTCAGCGTCAGCGGCGAAGAGAGACAACAGAGACTGGAGCTGGCCCTCAACTTCCACACGGCTGCAGAGAGGGTGAGAGACCGCCACACCTCATGATATGTCTGGTGTTACAGCAGCAGACCAGAGCTCGACCTGTTAACCAGATATTACACCATAGTCAAATCCTGGAGATTAATTACCAGACCAGGTTTGGCTCATCAGACTGTATCGGCCTTGAAACATCCCTTTATGGTTCGGGTTAAAGAGGAAATATGCAGGATTTTTACCTTAACTATGCTACATTTTTACCTTAATTAAACAGTTTTGGAGTAATTGTGATGGTTTAATAAATGGCTTAACTTGTTATGAGGGAGAATGGAGGCTCTCTGCCTTCCAGGTGCGTATCACTTATTGCGTCTCCTGGCTGAAAAACAACTACACAAATATACACGTTGTAACATTGTATATGATATATAGCATTATGTACTGTTCTATAGATTGATTTCTCGCCAGCTTTGTTGTAAACAAATGCACATAGCCAGGAGGAGGGTTAGCAAAACAGTGGAAAAGCGACCGGACTTGCATAGCTCCTCTTTAAATATTCTATTTTTAATGAGATACTGTATGGAAAGATTTTTGATGATTTCTATAGGGGGAGAAAGTCTTTCTGGCCTTAATTGTATTTAATCTGTTTAGATTAGTGTTATAGCGATATATTGGAGCCTGCCACTTCATAAAAACTTGTTGTGATTATGTAATTCCTGAATTATGAAAAAAACATTTGTCTAAAAACAAGATGAAAGTGCATGTGCACATTGTTGAAGCCACACAAATATTAGATAATATGAATATTAATGTGTGTGTTGACTGTTGAACAGGTCTTACAGCAGGATTGTGTCGATGCGGAGGCTCTGGATGAAGTCGACACTACTGGGAAAACCCTGTTGGACAGACTGACGATGCCGGTTATCTTCCCTGATGGGTAAATGCACACACACACACAGCTTTGCATTAGCTGCCATTCATTCCTGAGATTTACCCTCAGTTATCATGACCACGCCTAACCCACATCCTCTCCTGACACCTGCAATAACCATTGTGAACTCAACACTGATAATAAGGAACTTGACCCATTTATACACCAGAGACATGTTTCTGGTTTGAAGTCCAACAATCCTCTTTCTTTTAGCTCTAGAGACATTTAACAAAGACATTTACATTAAAGACATGACATTCTTATGTATTGTAATGATAAAAACATGGATTATAGCCGTTTTAACCATAACAACAATACACGTAAACCCTAACCAAAAACGTTTTACAGTCTAGAAAAAGTCTAAAAAACTTAATAAGTTGCCTTTACAGTGGAAACCGCTTACAGTGATCACGTGGGTCCATTTTTTATGCAGAACATGATCTAAATGTCATTTGTATAGTTTTTCAATGAGAAAAATGTAACGAAACGGACAGCTTCAGCATTTACTGAATTTTATTTAATGTTTCAAACATGGTAGGGTCATTTCAAATGCTTTTCGAGAGACACCGTGCAAGTTTAGTTACTGCGCAGACATAACTCAAATACTATATTATTATTACAATATTATTATTTCTTTTTTCTATTTATTTTTTACTGAACGTAAACTGCACACACGTTAGCTAGCAGCAGAAGCAGACATCCGGCAGGGAATAATGGGAGTAAGAAATAAAATAAATACACGTACAGTAGTTTTAAAATGGTTTTTGCACATGTTTTCATTCATAAAATGACCAAAAATGAACACTAGCGGATTTCTTGATTACTATAAACGAATTATTTAACACACACACTTTTCCTGCGATACGTTATTTCTAACTCTAGCCGTTGTGGTTTCAGGACCGAGCAGTACTTCGGCAGTCCCAGTGACACAGCGGCGGCAGCAGAGGGCGTCAGAGAGCGCCTCCTGCTGGTGGAGGAGCGGCGGCTGCAGCTGCAGGAGGCGAGGCGTCACCATGGCAACGTCAACGAGGAAGAAGAAGAGGAAGAGGAGAGAGTTGTGCTAAATGGACAGGAGGCGCGGCTGGACGTGATCGGAGAGGAACTCAGCGAGAAAGAAGAGGAGGAAGAGGAGGAGGTGGAGGTGGAGGAGGAGGTGGAGGAGGAGGCGGTGGAGGCAGTAGAGGTGGAGGAGGAGGAGGAGGAGGAGGAGGCAGTTGGGCAGCGAGATGAAGAGTTGGAGAGGGCAACACAGGACTGCTAATGGACGAGATCAAACCGAGCAGCCTTAATGAAGCTCGCTAACGAAGGGCTGCTGATCGATATCCACCGAGACCTACGATTGGTTGCCACCCCGAGCCGGTGAGGTGAAGCCCCCTGATTGGTCGCTGCTGCTGCAGCAGTCGGCCCCGTTTTCTCTTCACGAGACGACATTACCCATCAGCCATCATTGCTTCTCCGTCGGGCTTTCACTTCCTCCTCCTTTCAGCAGAAACTGTGAAAACGCTGTCCCTCCGTTTGCCCTGGATGGAAGAGCAGCAGCAGCACCTTCTCACCTTCTCTCTGCCGTTAAGCGATCCAGCAGATTTCCCTTTCAAACGGGACCCGAGGGATCAGAAATGTAAAAAATACTGGAATTATTTACTGGAATAATTAATACTCGATGACTGACTGTAAAAAAACATAAAAATAATAACCCGTTTGGATAAGAAAACGTCTAATATGCTCCTAACTCCTCCTCTTCCTCCTCCTCCTCCTCGTCTTCGCCAGCATGCCATTTGTTGACCTACGTGGGCGGAGCTTCCATCCATGGTACTAAAGTTTCCGTCTGTGCCTCGTCCGACTTTCTCTCATTTCTTGCTTCATCATCGCCGCCGCCTTTTATTTCCCTTCCGCCAACAAAAGATGAGCGTGATGAGCGAGTGCAGTATCTGCAGTGTGATCAGGTGTGCAGAGACCTGGTCCTGTGACTGTGACTGTGTGTTGGAGCTTTTCAACACTGGGACTGACATTAAACCCTCCTGGATGAATCACCACTACACATAAGCTTAAAAAATGAAATGCTTTCATTGACAAAAAAAAAACTCGAAGAAATGACTGTTTCTATAGCAACTTGGGGAGATATGCATGTCATCTACAAGTCCCAAAGAGCATTGCAAAGCAAGAAAAAACAACAACATCCAATCAGCTTAAAGTAAAACATTTGCATTTACCATGAAAAAAAAAACCTTTTAAGTCGAACTGAATATAAAGTTTTTCTAAATTTCTGGCTGTTCATTTGTTTTTTCTTTCAAGATGTGTGTAATATGATCACACACACACACCTCCACCTTAGGAAGTAGCCTCAGATCGCAGAAACAAACCAAGTTAGCTTCGCATTAGCCAGGTGTTGTGGTGATGTGTCATAGGTAGCAACAGGAGCAATTAAGTACAGTAAATACATTATGATGCATTATCTAAGGCTGCTTTTCCAGGTATGATTATCCCATAGAAAGTGTTTCTTCCATGTTTATTTCTCCAAACCGTTTAAGAATAGAGAAAAAACCTGTGGCATGTAGTGAAAGGAATAACTGAAATGTGGCCATAATCAACAAAAGGTATCATGGAGTCAGTAATAACATGGATAATGATGATAATAACAGGGTTTAAATCATTTTTTTCCTTTATATAGGGAGGATAAAAGCATTTTTGGGACAGACAATTGACAAACTCTCAACAACCGTGGTGCACTGTTGGCTGCAGATCATCTTACTGTGTGTGTTGCGACATCCGTTAGCTGTTAAAGTTTACGTGAAATCTTTCGAGTTTGCATTCCAGGTGTTCAGTGGAGGCCAAAGACCCGGTTATGTTATGTTATGTTATGTCATCACCCGCTCAGTCATTACTGCTTTACGGTAACGAGGGAGGTCAGGTCCGTACGTCATGGGTCCAAATTTGCTTTTCTTGGTAAGTGACCAAACTGTCACTGCTCACAGCAGAGAGTGAGAGTGAGAGGTTCAGGGACCTCAGACTGGAGGAGTGTTGAGTGCTGAGGTCACAGAGCAGCAGCGTTAACAGCGTCTGTCCCTGATTGGCTGGTGACACTTGAGAAACAAGCAGCTCAGCTGAAGTTGTCACTGTGTGAACCCCTTTAGTCTCCTCAGACCATTATATATGGATATACATTTGGCCTTGGCTGTTTTAACACTACGTATTATTACTTTAAAGAAGATATTTTATAGTAAAATGCACTTTTCTTGCTGTAAAAACTCCTTTTTCAAACTTCCAACTCACTGAAACCACTGCACCAAAAGCCTGTGCTGCAGCCTAAAGTAGGAGAGGAGGCGAAATATGTGATTTAATGTGAGTGGAAACACTGACCAAGGACAAATGAGATGATTTATTTTAACCCTTAGTTTTGACTTGAGGCCGATTTCTTGTTGCAATGGTCTCTGGGACTTGTATGCATCCACGGTGCTTTCATCTCTTCAGACTCCAGAGGCTCTGATCACTTTGCTGCTCTTAACAAACCCTCTGCCTTCATGATCGATATCAAACCTGTGCCGCTCACCCGGGTCCAGACTAAACCACAGGGCCTGCTGGCAGTCATGCATATATATGTGTGTGTAAATGTGTGTGTGTGTGTGTACAGACAGACCGGGTGCACTGAGACCAGTTCTACCGACACGGTGACATCATAATAATAATTATAAGAGATTCAGTTTCTATTTATTTGACTGTTTTTCCGAGCAAACCTCGCTGTCATTCGTTTCCAATAACTGCTGCTGTTGAGTGTAACTGTTAAACGCTACGTCTTGCTCTCTGCCCATTCAGTCCAATAACATACAGTGACATCAGTATGACCTCATCCCCTAAATAAAGAAGCTTTTTGAAGCTGCTGTCTGACGTGACTTATTTTTTTACAGTTTTAAATTCATCACAATTTTTTTGTTTAAACTAAGAAACTATGTATTGATAGACACAGGAACAAAGACTGGGAGGTATTTATAAAGCACCCTAAAACCAAATTAATCGTTTTTTCTATTGCAGAATAAATCCTCAAGACTCATGGATCAGTTGCTGTGATTGCACTGCTTACAAACACAGAGGTTTAAAACATACGTACAACTATTTTCAAAGTTTATTTAACAAAACAAAACAATTTACTGTTAAACTTATTCACTGTTAAACATGGAAATATTAGAATTTGTTATTCTAATTAAATAGAATACATAATTTACATGCTGACATACAGTATGTGCACTTGTAACAAAATGCTCTTGAAATGATCTTTTTAAGCAGGTGTACAACAGTTACCGCTTGAAAATAACTGTACAGCATTTCCTACCACTGACTTGCATATTTAAATGTTCTGCAGACTGACACATACAGTTTATGATGTGTATATATATAGTATATATTGTGTTGTTCTGTTGTCTTCCAGGAGCCAGAGCGGAGGTCCAGGTCCAGATGTGGCACAGCTGATGTTGGTACCGATGATGAACAGAAGTGATGGGGAATCTTTAAAGTGTTTGTAAACGGTGCAGGTCATCGCCGGATGTCCTTGTCCAAAAGGTCTTTGGCCTCGTTGATCTTAGCAGCGAGATACGGTGACCCACCTGTACACACACACACAAACACAACTGTTAGTCTGATTTTATATTAACACACTGCACTTCCATTGAAATGCTCTCACATTTTGTATGTGCTCACATCTGTATCTGACAGCTGAGTTTTGTCTTTAGCATTTTGAGGGTCGTACGTAGAAATAAATGGAGGCCAATTGAAACATGGCCTTGGTTTAGCAGCAGCAGCAGCACTGTTGTTTTACCTTTATCTGGATGGTTCAGGACCATGATCCTTCGATGGGCCTCACGCACCTTGGCCTTAGTGCTGGTTGGACTGGAGATAAAATACATGAAATATTCATGTAATCAATAATAACACACATGTAGAGGTAAAATCTTTTTTTTTAATGTTTCTTTATCTCATTTCATTTCATTACCTGATGCCAAGAACAAGGCTGGCCTCTCGTTTGGACATCTTCTGCTCAAAACCTCCTTTGTAATACGATGAGAAAGCCTGAGAGGAGCAATAAAAACACTGTTTATTAATAGTCTGAATGTAACAAAAAATTTTGGGATGGATTATGTTCAGTTTAATTTGTAATTTTATACCATAAACTCTTAAAATGTGAGAAAATGCCAGGCTCAACTCTAAGGTATCTAAGTGTTTCTTTCAACCATCTACAACAATAAAAATGCAATTAAATATAGACACACTTGCAACTAATCCATATAGCAAATCAAAATGAGATAAGGTAATAAAAGTCAGAGGTTAATTAATAACTCACTGATGCTGTGGGCATCTTCCTGACAGTTTCAGAGAAAACTTGTCCTAGAGGCTTCCACAGCTGGAAGGCATAACGACCTGTCGACACATCAAACACACACTCATATTTTAAAAGGAAGCAGCAAAAAGAAAAGTGGGAACAATTTCTCTAACACAAATATATTCTTACCTGCAAAACCTGCAGCAGCCACACCAAGACCGACTGCGATCAGAGTCCCTCCCTGTGACCAAAACAAAACAAACACACGGGGTCACACAGGTCAAATACAGTCACACAGCATCAGTGTGTCCTGTATGTCGTGTGTTTTTTTGATATGGTAGAAATGAGAATAACCTCTCCAGTAAAGTTTATTAAACTTTAGTGCATAATATGCTCATAAGTCAAAAAGCATGTCTTCCATTGCTGCAATATCATCAGATACTTAAGGGTTTTGTAATGTAATAGATCAAATTAAGTTGACTAAAATTTCTAAATGGGTTGATTGATTTGACTCCATGGAGGAATGTAAGTGAATTGACACATGTAGTATGTAATGCCTTTATTAAGTTGGACAGTGGCCTGCCCTATTACAGAATATATCAACAATTGATTGTACACAGAATGCCAAAACAGTTTTTACATCAATAATGATTAAATTAAGTGTCATACTGATGTATTTTGCTTGGTAAGATGGGTGAAATAGTTATAGCTGCCAATTAGATTGATGACAATTGGCTTATTGATTACCGTTTCAGCTCTAAAGGGCTTGATGATGAAATGAAACCAGACTGTGTCTTGTTAAATTAAAATTAGACCAGGAACTAGGGACATATGTCAAACAGGAGGTATAGCTACCTCATAGACTGTAAAAGGTACCTCCTGTTTGACTTTAAACTAAGTCATGTGGTTTAAACAGTAATGGCTAACAAATAAACTAAATGCTTTTAATATATATTATTTATATATAGCCTATAGAAAAGGTGAAAAAATCAACACCAAACAATTTAACTTGATGTCCCTGATGCAACAGCACTGTCTGTCAGGCTGCAGCGGTCATTGCGGTTACAGACACTTCAGCAGGTGACAGAAGAAACACCTTTATTTCGTTTGGACCTGCAGCTCCACAACCGTCTGCATGGAGGCAGCGGACACTCACCAGCCGCCTGTCGATCTCCGCGTCGCTCCGGGCCGTTTGTTTGGGAGCGTATTCAGCATATCGCATAGTGTCACCTCCGTCCATCGCTGCGCTGCCGCTCGCCATGTTGTCCCCGTGCTGCTGCTGCTGCTGCTGCTACGTCAGCGAAGCGCATCCGGTTTATACCTTTCAAAATAAGACCGAAGCACTTCCGGTTTAAACTTTATTGTATATATTCTAAAAATACGTTAGTTAAAGGTTGACTATGTAGAAATACAAGAACAACAACAGAAAAAGAATTCCAGCAGTCGATTGCCAGACCGTTGCTAGGTAAAACGGGCCGTTGCTAGGGACTCCGCTCTGAACAGAGGACAGCAGAGGAGGAGAGCTAAGCAGGATATTTAGCTTATGTTTCATTTTTACCGTCATTAACAGCATAATAAATGACTTGTAGCTTGTTACAGGGAGAGTGGAGGCTCTCTGTCTTCCACACCGCTGCTGCTCAGAGCCTCCGCTGTCACTGCTCTCCTCAAGTTGGAAAAAAAAAAAAAAGGAGCTCCGTGGCACCGAAAGTCCGCGACGATAAACGTGTTTATGACAGATAAGAATACACAAATACACCCATCCTAACAAGTATATGATAATCCATTGATCCACCTATTGATTATTAAAAAGGCTTGGTTGGAAACAAACGCATAGGACCGGGAGGAGGCAGGAAAACAGCTGAGAACTGAGCCACATGTCGGCTACAGGCAGGTACAAATGTAAACAGAACGTTGACAGAAAGTCATTGTCGAGCCCGTCAAAAAAATTAAAAATAATAATTCAGACTAAAAAAATTTTTTTTGTGGAAAAGCAATACTTTCATTCTGTACCCCTCTAAAGGCCCCATGGATGTATTATTTTTGAAAAAATATAGCTTTTAATAAATATTCTACATATTCAACCTTTAATAGATTTTTTTAATTCGTCCTATAAAAGAAAAAAAGGTTTATTTGTATTTATTTAATTGAATTATCAAAACCTTCCTTTAACCGTCAAAGCATCGCGGATCAAATGTTGCAATTTCATATTAAAGCCACTAGATGGAGCCATTGAGAAGTGAAACATGTGCCATAAAAATACTGTTGTGTGTATTTGCACAGAATAATATATTGTGGACAATATTTACTGATAAATATTGTTGTTGTTTTTTTGTTTTTTTTTTAATTGTTTGTCTTGCACTTAAAGTCAACAACAGCAATGTCATTTTAATGTCTTTGTGTATATTTGTGTGTTTTTTTCTTTATATTTGTGGCTGAACTGTATTACAGTAATATAGTGATATAATTTCATTATTCTAATGATCATTGTTCATTATTTGCTTTTATCACATTATCATGTTTTGGGTTTTCTTGTTGCTGCATCTGTGTTGTAAATTGTATGTTCTCATTCATACAGTAGCCTATATGTGTGTCTGTATCTGTTGCATATGTTTTTGAGTTTTATTTGGATGCGTTTGTACTTGATATATGTTTCTATATGTGTTTCTCTTTGGGCTTTTATGTGAGTGTGTGTGTGTGTGTGTGTGTGTGTGTACAGGTGTACTCTGCGGCCCTTTTGGACCCTCGACATGATTAGGGGTCCAGCAGGAGTCTCAGAGCAGGGAGCAGGAGCACACAGGAGCTGATGGAGTCCTGAGGCTGGAGCTGCTTTCTATTGTCCCCAGTAATTGGATTTGGTCTGGGAGGAGAGATGACTGCCAGTGAGAGGCTGCGATCATTAGGTGTGAATGAGACGTGTGGTGCCTGGGCTGAACACACACAGATTGGTATTGTGCTATTCAATAGGCACCACACACACACGCACACACACGCACACACACACACACACACGCGTCCACACTGATCTGGTCCAAACTGAAATTGTATGTCAAACTGTTTTATACCTTTTACCTGTATTTTCAGACCTTTTTTTAATTAGCACACCTCCCCACTGAAACATTAAAAGTAAGAAAACTAAATGTATCTTCTTATAGTCACTTCACTGTGTAGAGGAGGGTCTCATGAAGCAAGACTAGCAGTTAAGACAGACACTGTACTGCAGATAATCAGGCTTTATAGCACAGAACTCCATTGTTGTCTGTGTTTTATGACAGTGGTTTGTCCATTAGGGCATTCCTGTTGTAAACGCACCTGTATTTTGCCCTTTATGTCTTTACCTGTTTAGTCTGTCACCTGTAGCCTATCGTTTGAATGTGTCTTTCATACGTGTGAAAGTGCTGGTAGCTTACTTTGTTATGCTTGTACTGTGGCCAAGACACTCAGTGTAGGCTACTGCAACTTTTAAAACTTGTGGAAACTAGTTGTGAAGTTTGTTTATTTATTTAATCGACAGTTATAGCTCAACATTATCATTAATTTAAGGTCACATATCTGGTGGGAACAGCCTCCTGCTACATCCACACATGCATCAAAACAGCAAATTTACAGGATAGAAAATTCTAAGTTCTGTTAAACTGAGTGAAGCTGCAGATTTGCATGATAAATCTCTGTAGGTTAATTCACCTGCGACTCCTTCACATTGTTTTTTCATACATAGTTGGAATATTGGTATTACTTGTTTTAGAAAAACAAAAACAAATGGACAAAACACAATAAAAACATATTCACCTCTTTGACAACATGCTGTACACTGCATTTCGAGAAAGTAGCCAATTACATGCGCAAGCAATTTTAGGCAACTAATTTCTAATGCAAATACAGGAGGAAATTAAGTTTAAAGTACCTTTTAACATTGTGAGAGAAGAAGTGTTAAACTTGTACTGATTACTTCTGTCTCTTGACTTTGTCTGTTTACATTTTTTTTTCCGATATGTGATTCATTTGTTGTCAGATGATGAAGATTGTGCCTGTGAAAGTCTGTTTTGAATAGGAGAGGGCAGTGATTTATGTGATAGCCTGAGATTATTGTTGGTAGATAAGAACATACAGTAAAGGTTGGTAAATTTTGATGTATTCAATAGGTGCATACTGAGCATTGAGTTCATGGAGTAATGCTTTTTTTTGGTAATACTGTAACAGCAACACAAACAAACACTTGTAGCACTTACTTGTCTTTTAATGATCCCTCTATCAAACCTCTCAGCTGTGCACAGGTTTGCATTATAGGGTTGAGCAGATTATTTGCATGTTAGAGAATTAGCCTGTGTTTTTGTGAGTGTGCATGTCCAAGTTATTCTCAGCGAGGGAGAAACATTTACTGAACACACATATACACGTGCAACGTTTCCATGGGGACCAAGCAGCCACTCTGTTCTTCAATAGCGGGTGAGTGTGTGGAGGTAGACTGCTATTGTGTCGTGTGTGTGTGTGTGTGTGTGTGTGTGTGTGTGTGTGTGTGTGTGTGTGTGTGTGTGTGTGTGTGTGTGTGTGTGTGTGTGTGTGTGTGTGTGTGTGTGTGTGTGTGTGTGTGTGTGTGTGTGTGTGTGTGTGTGTGTGTGTGTGTGTGTTCGGGGGGTCGGGGTGGCGGTTCGAGAGGGGTTAGGGGGAGCAGTATTAAACAACACACTAGACAGATGAAAGCACTGCACATCCTTAAATCTAATCATAATTTAGTCATCACTAGAAGATGGTATGATCAAAATAAAGCAGGAAATAGGCAAGACTGACAGGACAGAGAGATACCTGAGTGCACGAGTCAAGGGAAGGGAGCTGCGAGATTGCTTTTATATAGAAAATGATGGAGCCTCATGGACAGAGATGGTCTTATTCCTCAAGCTTAGGCAAAGGCACTTAGCCTAAAAGGATTTCTAAAGCTCAGATGTAGCCACTGCTACTGCTGCAAACACAGTGGCTTAGTCTTAACCACCAAAATCTGAACCTCCATTCATGCCTTTTATATGTAAAAATATATGACCAAACAAATTACAAAAGCTAAATGGAAATGGGAAGTAAAAAGGGCCAAAAATGTAACACAATTTTCTTTATTAAATGTTTCAAAGTGGAAAAAAAGGATTCATATGCAAAGAAAAGAATTGTCTGTGTCTTGCAAACATGTTTCCAAATTGAACAAATCCTGAAAAAAGAGAAACATCCGGAGATAATCAGAACTGGTTCATACCTGAGATGTGTATAAGTATTATTGTGCAACAAGTAGCATAGAAGAGCCTCATTGAGGAGACCTGACCCTCCTCACCTCCACTGTGGGCAACTTTTTTTTTTTTTTTTTTTTTAAATTAGACAAAGAGCACTCAGAGAAAAGATGAGGAGAGAGGGAGGCGGAGTGGGTCCATCTGGGGTTTTTCGCAAATGAGCCTTTGAAAGCCAGTAATGATATTTCTTAGATTAGAGCTACTGATAATAAGTAATTTGGGCTGATATTTGCACACAATCAAATTTACCTTGTCTGACGCATATGGCAAATCATTCATTCAGAGAGAGAGCATCTGTCTTTTGCACTGTTTGACAACAGGGTATTATAAAGATGTTGTGTATGTAGATATTCATTTTCTTAAAGTGAACTCACGGTCAGCCAGAATAGTTGTAATACACAGATTTCATATAAATCTACACCAACAACAGTCTGCATCTGCGATAATGAGGGTGGGAAATATTGATTTGCAGATGTGTGTTATTAATAGCCCTTTAAAGTCCTTTACTGACCCCATGTACTATCATTCATCAGCCGATGTTGAAAACACAGGTTGGAGGAGAGTCGCTGTGTCCCTCTTGAATGATGCTTCCCTCTTTGGGACTGACCCCCTGGGTGCTGGGGCAGCTTCAAGCAGCCCATTAGGGAGAAACTATTTTCCACCTCTGCTTTGTCCTCCACTCCTCTTCTTCTTCTTCTTCTTTCCATCTTGGTAAAACTCGTCTGTTGAAAGTGTTAGAGCAGATGTGAACGCAACCTTTCTTTGTGAGACTGAAATAGTACTGATCATGTCCTTACCGCATTTAATCATACTGGAAAATAATGGAAATGCCCTGGTGTATAAAACCTAATGCGAAACTGGCTTAATGCAGAATAAGAATGATGAAAATTACATCTGATTAATGATGACTTGTTTTCTTCTGTTGTTTTTAATTAAGTATTCTTATTCTTATATTATTTTGAGGGAAGGATGTTTTTTTGATTTGCATATTCATGTCATTATATTGGCTGTTGGTCAAGTCAAATACCTTTAAATGCATGTATTGCATTTATTGTAATGATCTTCAATTGTCATTGGAGAAAATATATTATAGTGTAGCAGAAATAAAGAGAAAATGGAACCACACATACTGAAGTACTTGTATTTTATTCAAGAACAAATACTTAAGTACTGTATGTAATTATAGATTTGAAGTACTTTTGCTGTACATGAGTTTTTTTCATAGAGAATATAATTTCTACCTCAAAATTTGTATTTGATGAGTTTAATTTGTTGCTGATTCAAATTATTAGGTCAAAAATTCAATGTAAAAGATTTCATGATGTCTTATAGAAGGTTAAGAACTACACAGCAATGTTTTAAGTGACTAAAAGATTAAAGGATTTGATATATCAAACCTATATTACAATATATATGATCTCTAAAGTGAGACATTCGGCATGATAAATGCTTTCAATTCTACTACTTTCCATATATTTTTATGAATTAATCCCTGGTGTTCATATAGCCTAAATAAACAACTTTATCTGTATGTGCCATGTTTGAGCGCTGCCCGGAACCTTTCTCATGAAGCCCCAGTTCCACCCGGAGGACTTCACCGCGGCCCCGGACAGACTGTCAAATGACATAATGGTAAACACAGTAAGGTGAGTCTGGATTTATCATTTACAGCTTGAGCAGCAGGGCACCAAGTTTCACAATCCAGTCCAGATCCTCGGGGTCATAGATTTTTAAAGTCGAGCGAGCGAACAGTTGTAGTTTTATTATTATCCCGGGTTAAAGCGACGACATTGTTGTTCGAGGATGGAGAGAAGCTAACGTTAGCATCGAGCTAAGTAGCCCGACTCACTAACTGGCGATAAAAACAACTACAACGACAATAACAAACAGGCCTTTACTCGGCCAGTGGTCACCGATTTTAGAGACAAATACACGATGTATGTGTGTGTGTTTTTTTTGTTGACATAAAGTGGGTGTGAGTGTGTGTGTGTGTGTGTGTGTGTGTGTGTGTGTGTGTGTGTGTGTGTGTGTGTGTGTGTGTGTGTGTGTGTGTGTGTGTGTGTGTGTGTGTGTGTGTGTGTGTGTGAGAGGAGTGCAGGCAACACACACATATACACACACATATATACACACATATCAGGTGTATATGAGGCTCAGGAGGAGCGGAGCTGACCGTGGTTTCACCTCTGTCACTGTTTACTGCTCAGGTGCTGCTGACTCCGTGTTTACACACACACACACACACACACACACACACACACACACACACACACACACACACACACACACACACACACACACACACACACACACACACACACACACACACACACACACACACACACTCTGTACTGAGGCTTGGCTATTTCTGTCTGGGCTTTAACACAACACAGCTGACTGACACCGGGGCTCACTGCTGCTCAGTGGAGACTCTGGTTGTTAAAGGGATGGTTCAACATTTTTGGTAAATTCGCCTATGACCCATCCCTGGCTATAGTCATAGCAGTAGGTTCATTACCTTTAATTATCGGTGCATGTTGTTTTGAGATCCGCGGGGCAGAGACGTGAGCTGCTCAGTGAACACAGTGGAGGTGAATGGTACAGGTCACCTGTCCCTCATCAAACTCGTCAAATACACAATCCAACATCTCCAAAACACTCTGGTGGACAAGTTGTGACCTGCACATTTGCCACGCTATGAAATAATCTTGTAACATCACGCGACAGAGTTGTTTTCAAGGCAAACGCGTAGCCGGAACTACTTTCCAGACACGGCTGCTGGGCAAAGTGATTTTAAAAGCACAAGTAGGGAATATTTGCTTCATGTGTCGTAATGTTGCAGAATTATACATGATGAGCATTTGGGAGTTGTTGGATTGTGTATTTGATTAGTTTTGTACCTGTACCATTCACCTCCATCGTGTTCACTGAACAGCTCATGTCTCTGCCCCGCGGATCTCAAAACAACATGCACCAATGATTAAAGGTAATGAACTTACTGCTATGACTATAGGGATTATTATGGCAATAGGTGAATTTGCCAAAATGTTGAACTATCCCTCTAAGGCTGCAGAGAAGTGGACAGTCATTCAGGCATGTTCAAATAGTGAAAGTGAAACCAGGGATAAGCATTGATCAGAGAATATCTGATTTATCCAGTCTAGTTATTTGGCTGTTTTCCTTGTGATGACCGAAGAGTCCAGATTGTCGTGCTGTATCTTAGTCATGTTTTCGAAAAAAAAAATCACCACAGAGAGAGAGAGAAGTGATTTGTGCTTTATCATTATTACCTCATCACTCACTGATTACGCTACTCTACTCTGTGCTTTCCCAGCTGATGTGGCCTGTAATGGTTTGACAGCACGAGTGAGTCGAGTTGGGGGTTTTGTGGGAAGATCGATGATGAGTAACTTTCCTTAAGGATGATGTTATGTCAGGGCTGCAGTCAGATGATGTCAGCGTTAATATGTCAGTGTTACAAGATGTCATCTCTGCTGTAGTGAGTGAGAGTTTGGTTTTTGTGTGTTTATCCAATGGAATTCAAGGGGAAATATAATTTTAGATGAAAGCGACTTAAATAGAAACTGATTGTGATGTTGGTGCTCTTTAAAGGCACAGATACCTTGGAGTTGGAGCTATGCAGCAGCTGGTTGTGTGCTCTTAACTCCTGTCTGTGAGCTTAATAATGCATGTTGCTGTGACATCTGTGATAATACCTTTTTTTTTTTTTTAATCTCTAACAAATTATCATGAATAAATCGTAAGTAGTATTCAATATGTTGGTCGGCTGACGGGACATTGAATTAGCGCAGTGATGTAATGGCCTTTAAATAATTGATACGTGGAGAAAAGTAAAAGAGGCTGCTCTTTAGGAGAGGGGAAAATCAATGATGAGGAGAGAGAGCGCACAAATGAGAAAGATAGAGGTATAGACAGACAGAGAGAGAGGGAGAGATGGAGAGAGAGACGGAGGAGTGGAGGGAATGAGAAGAGACAGGCGGTCAGGCAGATGGATGCGAACCCCACCCAGGCCTGTTTCCTCTCTGCCTGCCCAGTCCAGTGATAAGCAGCAGAGGAGGAAGTCAAGTATTATTTCATCAGGAGACGTGAGGAAGAGTCCGTGAAGCTCCAGTGTGAGTGTGATAGTGATGATGAAGATGATGAAGAGGCTGCAGGTGGGTTTGTAGGTTGATGCTTAAACTTGAGGCTTCAAGATCGTAGCAGCATCCGTCTCTTCTCTTCACTGTGAGCCGGCACCTGGAGCATGAGCTGGTGGATTATTGTGTGCTTTTTTGGGTTGTTTTTTTTTCGGTCAGCTGTGTTTCCATTCTTTGTGTTTATTTCAGTGAACTTCCTCTTTTACTGTTTCCTCATCCTCTCTCTTCCCTTTGTTACAGCCAATCCACAAACGACAGACATCACCCGATGCTCTCACAGCCACCTGATGGGCCAAAGCAGCACCGATACTACCACTACCACTACTACTACTACTACTACTAAAGCTGACAGTCAGTTTTGGCTTCGCCTCCTCTACAGTCTCAGAGGGATTTCATCGTTTTGTAGCCTGAAGTGTGTGTGTGTGGATCTGGCTAAGTATCCCTTCTCCGTCCAAATTGGCTCGATCTGGAGGGTCTCAAGCTGCTGCCAGTCTTGTTTACCTCTGGCGTTCTTCCCCTGAGGTCGAGACGCACGGTTGAAAAGGAAGACTTAACCCTGGACGAGGGCCCTGTGCCTTGTGGCGAGGAGCGGGACTTGGCTTTGTGAGCTCGTCAGTGAAACCCAAAAGACTTGTGTTTGTCCAGCTGGCAGCCAAGTTTGCTTTGTCGGACATGTGCATGCTGCTGAACGGGTTTCTGTGCCCATTTTGGAAAACCATCTTCTTGTGAGGTTTCACAGCTCAGGGTCGGGTCATGGAGGGTCTCGAGCAGCTGGACATGGTGGGCGACATCAGCCCGGCGCTGGAGGCCACCGAGGACTTCATCCACTGCATGGACGGGATCCAGGGCCAGGGTCCGAGCCAGGTGCAGACGACGGGGGGGAAAGCCCAGCCGCCCCGGCAGCCGAAGCAGCTGCAGGAGGTTTCCAGCGCCGCGTTGGGGAAGCTGAGCTCCAGCGGCGTGTGGAACCTGCTGGCCGGAGAGCAGCCGGAGGTGGGGCCGCTGGGCCTGGCGTGGGCCGACAACTTCAGCGTGTTGGGGCTGGGGATGGGGGTGGGCCTGAGGCACGGCAAGAGGAGCCGGGCGCGCTCCACCAACGACCTGGCCGCTCACACCAAGGAGTGCACCGCCAACAACGCCGCCAACGCCTCCTCGTCCAACGCGGTCTTCAAGAAGGGACACAACCGGTCCAGGTCGGACGTCCACTACCGGCCGTCGGCCTACACGGACAACGGGCTGCCCACCGTCGACTGCAACACGCTGAAGAACATGATCCTCAACCACCAGCAGGACGGTGAGTTCACCTGCGGGTCGTTGTTGTGAATTTATGAGTCGGTTTTCAGCTGTCGACCGGTTTGGTTCATCTTTTGGTTTTTCAAAAATGTCGAAGATATAATGATGAAATGACAAAAAAGTGACTGTGTGGACATTTTTAGCTTCATAGGCGGAAGTACAGAAATCTGACCACTTTATTTTGCACATCCGACAGGTGTCGAACGTGTCTGAAATGTGAATAATTATAAAAGTAATTTATAGGTTGAATATCACCTCATATTCTCATATTTGTGTATTTTGTGAAAATGCAGATCCTGTTGTATTTTTATAACTTTACAAGCAATTTCTGAATCTCCTTATGCATTAGAAACCAAGTGCAGGTTCTGAGACTGAGACTTTTTTGCTTTATAAAGGGTTAGGGTTAGGGGTAAAGTTATACTCATTTAGCCCAAAATCACAATAGATCTGTTTGTATTAAGTCACTGCAGTAATATTGCAAGTAAATAAGAAGTGCTTCCTGGCAATTTTAGATTATGTTAGGTTATGTAGTGCACATTCAGAAATTAAGTTTTGTTTTTGACGTATGACATACTGTATATTATGAATGAAGACTTTATCCGTATCCCTCTCCGTATTGGAAAGTCATTGATGTTAAAGGTAAGAAAAGTCCCAGATGGGATTGATCAGGTTGATTGGGTGGAGTCTTTACAAGTCCAAAAATATCAAACCTAAGGGCCTTTCCCATCTTTCCACACTTGGCTGAGTGCGCTTGGTTACACACACACTTTGGTGACGTTTTGCTGGTGGAATGTACATTTGCATTATAAGTATGTATTAAGTGGCCAAGCGTGCGGGGAGATTTAAAAACAGTTGGGACACACTTGACCACTGCAGCCTGTCATCTGAGCGCCGTTGTGTGCACACTAGCACAACTCTAACAGTACTGCTGGATCACATCTACTCTCATCTACTTCAAAAGTGTCTCTATGCACAAGATTCAAATCATAAATGTGCAAGCCGAAACTCCGTAAGTAAAAAAAAAAAGAAAGAATGAAAGTAAAAAAGATAAACATATAAGATTAAACGGAGCGTGATGAAAAATATTCACATAAATTATAATCAATAGAGAAAATGTATAATTACGTGATAACAGGTCAAAAATGATCGGATGTAAAAGAAAACGAAGCCTAAAGACAACAAAACTGAAACTGAGATTAAAAAGTCATAATTATGGGATAGAAAGTGAAATTCACGTTACACCATCATGTGATCGGAGCCACACGAGTTGACTCTGATGCAGTCAGATCCACTCAGGTATGAAACACATCGACACACCCAGCAGAGGCCTGTGGTGCTAAAATGAGACTGATGTGACGAGACAGCGCAGGATTTAATTTGGACCTGGAGTGAAGAACTCTATTCTGGGTGATGCAGCGTAGATGGGACACTGTTTCTGAGGGAACATGTCACTGGGAAGTTTGTTTTTTTAATATTTCAGTGCTATGGGCGCCATAAACCAACAAACACCCAAACACAACCATCATGGCAGACAGACGCATCAAAACCTGAACAAATAACAATCCACTCTCTGCAAAATGCATTAAAGCTAAGTGGGGGGAAAATGTATGCTTTATTGATTCGGGTGAACCCACACTTTAATCTTGTTTGATTTTTCCTAATTGGGTTTACAGTGTGGAGAGCTGTTGACTCATTATACCTGACGCTGTGTCCTCAGGTGACAAACTCATTAAACCTGAAGTATTCCCTGTCTCAATCCCTCTCCCAAAAAAAGGTGGGCCGGCCCCTACCTGTCGGGAACACGCACGCATGCACGCCATGCACCTCCTCCTCGCTGATCGCCCCTGTCCATTCACTGGGAGGCTTTCTCAGCCTTTTGAGAGGCTTTTGGAGGACAGAAGTCCAGGACTATTTGTTGCTGCAGATCGAGGCGTATGCTCTACTTATGTTGAAGCATCCTCAGAGAAAGCAATAATGACAGAAGATGATGATAAGTTGAAATGACACAGCTGTGCTATGACAGTCAGTATTCAGGCAGAGAGCTCAACACACACACACACACACACACGCACGCACGCACGCACGCACGCACGCACACACACACACACACACACACACACACACACACACACACACACACACACACACACACACACACACACACACACACACACACACACACACACCATTTGTTTGTGTGTGTTTTGGCCATCTGAAGGCCTAAGGAGATCCTGAGGGATCCTGAGGGATAATAGCCTGTAATCCTGTCAGCAAATGGACTCAAATGAGGCGAGAGAAGAGGCAACCCAATTACCCGGCTCCTAACACTGGCAGGATTATTTAGTATTAGCATATGTGTGAAAAGGCATCAGGTTATTTAGTTTGGCTCCATGTGTATTGAAAGCAGAGAAGTAGGAAAAGGACGGTAATAAGCAGAAGGCAGAGTGATTTGGCTCGGCCCTCGCTATGTCTCTTCATTCACGCCGAAGAAAGTGGCCTGTTTGCCTTTCCATTAGTGACAGCTGGGGATGTTTAGATGGTAAATGGAGATGATGATGATGATGATGATGATGATGATCATTATTATTATATACAGAATGTGTATATGAGACCAAACTGTCTTTATTAAGGAACTCCTAGGGCTGCAATAATCTGTTTCATATATTATTATTAAGGTCCATTTTTGGTAGCAAGAATTCCTTGTTAATTTTATTTTCATTTTAAAAAATCAATATTTATGCAACAGCTTTTGTTAAATTTACATTTACTCATTTGGTAGACGCTTCTATCCAAAGCTTCAGTGCAGTAGGAACCGTTGTGTAAATATTAAGTAGTAGGCTACATCTTTTTAATAAGTGCAAGGAGAGACTGTGTTAAGGAGCTGCACCTTGAGTACAAAGCAAGTCAGGCCTGTTGGGGTTTTAGGAGAGGAAGTCCTCCTGGAAAAGATGGTTTTTCAGGAGATTCTTGAAGATACAGAAGGACAGAAGGAAAGTCTGGACTGAGATTGTCGTTGTGTGCAGGGACGGCAACGTGCTGGGAGGAGGGCTGAGTCTGAGGAGAAGCATAAGGCTGTGTGATTGAATTCAAGTAGAGGAGAAACAGAAGTCACTGTGAATTTAAGCTGAGACATTAGTGACGGGATCAGTGGAGGTGGATGAACGACGACAGCTTTTGATGTCAAATGATGCACCTGTTAATCAAACAGCTTGGTTAAACTTGTAAAAACTAGGGAGCTCACTAAGCTGCAGAACTAAACACACATAAATTGCACATTTTTATTTGTTCAAATGTACCTCAAAGGGGTTTATGGACTGGTAGTTCAACAGGAAGTTACTCACAGAGTCTTGTGTGGAATGAAAATGGGATTTTGTGTTGGTGACCCATAGGTGTAATTAACTGCCTAATGGTGCGTTCAAGATACAAAGTGCTACAAATATTTCTCTGTGTTTTTTAAGGAAGTTTGACCAGTGATGCGTCTTTGGTCTTTGTTTGTTATCTACAAATAACCAACAGACTTGTTCCCTGACTCACAATATGAGTGTTTGCCAAACATTGCACACAGACTCTTCATGTTTGTATGTGTATGTGTATGTACACAGATGTGCATACATACAGTAAAGTCTCATCTTAGGTCATTGCCAAAGCAGCTCCTGTTGTAGATTTTGAAATGTGGGACAAACCCTGAGCACAGACTGAAACCTGAAGACTGGACAACCGACATGTAAAGATGGTTTCACATACCTCTTTTTAGTTTGAAGCTGAAAAGAAACATAAACTTTATGAAATCATACATCATTATGAATATTGGATATCTTACATGTAATAATTAAAGTTCATGCTCACTTTCAACCAGGTTTGCTCCAGAAATCAAACAGTGACTGTCCTAAAATGAAATAAGAGTTATACATAATAATAGTAGCCTAATAATACAACTTTATTCATATAACACTTTTTAAAACACAGGTTACAAAGTGCCTTACCACAGTATAAAAAAAACTACACAGGAAGATTAAACACCAAAAACACAATACATGCATACACAAATCCCACCCAGGTCACACAGGACAAATAAAAGGCCAGGTCTAAAAAAAAAAAAAAAAAAGAGCATTTTAAATAGTTTTTTTTTCTTTTCCGATCAGACATTGTCCAGAGAAAAGGTTAAGCCGGCTCACTCATTGGTTAGGAAGTTCACGACCGGGACAGAAGGCCTGAAGTCCCCATAGTTGCATCTGGGTTGAGAAAGTGTCAAGCGAATTTGCGAAATTGCATTTTGATTTATGGTGGGTGGGACTAAAACTTATTGTCCTGGGCCCTTCCTGAAAGTTTAAGGCCAGTGTTGTCTCACCTTTTTCTTTCTTTTCAGAGTTTAACTGCAGGTCAGTGTTGTCAGCGGTCATGACACAGTGGTAGGACGGCACGGCACCTTTGACTCTTTCAATCGATATAAACCTTTACCAAATCACACCGTACGTGTTATTAAAACAGTCTTAAAGAGTCTTGAATGTATTTTTCTGAGCATCTGGAGGTTCCTTCTCCTGCTCTCTGCATATGATAATTGCCTCCCCCACAATCTGGGGGCGAGTTTGCTTGTTTTAAAGCATAAATGGAGGTTTTTGTCGAGGGCAGCAGTGGCGACTGGAGAGTTAAGTCTGAGAGGAGCGGTGTTAATTCTGGGCGAAGGCTTGCATGCGTATATTAGACTATTACTGCGAGTGTGATGTCAAAACCTACCAGGTGGAGATGAAGGCTAATTGAACAGAGCAGTTTTCTTCGCCACTGTGCCTAATTCTCATCTCGACCCTCCCAAGCGTGGAGACTGCCAATCAGCCCACGACTTGATTCCTGCTAAACTTATTAGCATATTCATTTGTTCCTTTAGCGGGAAAAAAAAAGGTTTGTTAACATGCAAAGTCCGAGACGTAAAGCGACGCCGTGTCTGCCGCTGTTTCGATAAGATTGATGAGGCGCTTGGCTTGACTCGCCACCCCTTTAGTTAGATTTTTAGCTTTTTTCAGCATGTGAAGGGAACAAAACCCAATATATGTCAATTAGGCCGCTTCTGGTCGGGGGTTTACAATTAAATCCGACTGACTGGGGGAGGGTGTAAGTGATTGTTGTTGTTTCTTTTTTAGTGAACCTGTCTACCCACTTAGCATTGTTTTGAAGCTTTGCAGGTATAAGTGCGTCAAAATGTTAAATGCAGGGCTGCAGTCGTTTGAGAAGTGGGAGTTAATAGACATCTGGGTGACGTATCACCGGGGTTTAGATTAGTTTTAGATGAAATACTGTCTGAACAACAACTGTATATAAACAGCAGGTCTAAAAAAAAAAAAAGCTTTCACTGTATCACCAAATTTATCTCTGTCTTATTTTAGACACATTATGCAAATCTCCAAATCAGTGCATGTGCAGCTCATAAAATAGGTTTTAGTATCGACTCTCGGTTTCATCTGAAGTCCTAAAGATTCTTCCGTCTGTCACTGGTTTCATCCGGCACCTTGAAGCTTTTTCTGGATCGTTGTACAGTAGCAGGTGTAGCTCGTCTCTCTTCTGCTTTTCTTCGTGGAGGTTTGAGATTAAAAACAAAACAAAACAGGAACTTTTTAACAATGATGAAATCTCTGTCGGTGTTTGGTTTCACTGAGCAACGCAAAAAACACATTAGTGTGACTCGAGTTCTCATACATTCACCCACAGGTCACTGGCGTGTGGTTGAAGTTTGTTTTTTCGAGAAGGATCTGGAAGTCGGCCAGAGCTGAATCATTGCTACATCTCAAGTGTGGGTTTAATGGGATGGTTTGGGGGTTTTTTTGACGCCGGGTTGTGTGAGGCCTCATGAATAGTTTGTGCATTACCTGCAGTAGATTCTGTTTACTGTGCCTCCAGGCTCAGAAATGTGTAACACCCACAGCGACCTGATGTTAGTTCAAGTCAGTGTCCCATGTTGAATTATTTTCAGTGTTTTATCTTTTTTTTTAAAAAACATGTTCCTTTGCACAAGCGTAGCTGTGGTTCTGTGGATGCACTTGTGAGTAGGAATACAGCAGCTCAACTTGCAGGATGAGGCAAATAGACCTGAATCATCTACCACAGTCGCTGATTTGCCTTGTAAGCACTTTAAAATCTAGTACTTTTGGGTAGCTCTGCCTTATTAGCACTGCTTTATGTTATTGCAGTTGTGTTTGTATTGTATTTGTGTGCGATATTATAATGTTTGTATGTTTGTGATATTGGTTTTATGTTTTCTTTCATGTCTGGGAAAACACTGGGAAACCATGGATGGAAACTAGCAGTTGTGCTAAATCCGGTGTATTTACGACAATCCTGTAGTGTACACCGATTAATACACACAGTCCCATTCAAATAAACGGATGAATGTAATGAAATGAAAATGATTTTGGTGCACAAGACGCTCATTTGTGTCTGGGTCTGATTGGAGTGACAAAATTGGGAATTTCTAAATGAGGAAGTATGCATGGATGGACCTCCAGTCCCTTTTATTTTAGGCTTTATAAACCATATTAAACAAAAAAACCTTTGTCATGGCAGTATGTTTTTTTTTTAAAGACTTTAAAATACGTGTGAGGGAAAATTCTAAATTTTCCGAACACACCACTATCGCAGGAGAAGAGTGAGGGTAAAACAAACGTCCCCGAGCAGCAGACTGTGGTGGATCTGGGGAGGAAAAGCCAAAATAGAGGGAGGGGTGTGTGCCTCCGGCTCTTAGATTAGGAGAGTGGGACAGTTTGCCTTAGTGGCCTCTTTAACAATGCTGTTTCTTCCTGACTTGGTGACATTAACCCTCTGAGAGGAGCTCGTGCGGACGGCTATCTCCTACCAAAATACAAACGCTCAGGTCTGAGCTGCAAGTTTCTGATAAGCTACCTATTTGTAGGAAACTGGCCCGTGTAGATTGTGGTTCCTAAAGAGGCGTGGTGTGACGTCGTGTTTGACGAAGCTGCGTGTGCAAAGTGCAAACCAAGAGGAGAAGAATGATGTAGGTCGCTGCCGTGTCAGAAATGTCACAGCACAAGAGAGGGATTGTGAGTAATATGAATGGATGTGAGCCATTGTTTGTGCCCACAGGGGATCGGATCAACTGTCTCTGGTTGGAAGGTGTCTTTTTTTAAATAGAAAACTACATCTTGTTTAAAAAAGGAAAATCCAAGGCACTCTTCTTCAATAATATAAAAAGCCTTTATTTATACAATGGCTATATTGAATAAAAACATTTGAGTGGGTTACAGCCCATGTGTTTCGGCAGAAGCCTTTACGTGTGGGCTGTTGCCACCAAAGAGCACCTTCGTCATGTTTTGATCTTTTGAACCTTCTGAGCACTCTGAAATTTTCCTTTTTTTCTTACTACATCTTGTTTCACTTGTTTTCAGCTTGAACACACAAACATTACTCATAGAGGTGTGCCAAAAAATCGATTCACATAAGAATTGCAATTCTCATTTAATACGATTCAGAATCGATATAAAATGTCCTAAAATCGATTTTAAAAGATAAAAAAGTTAAACAAATCTGCTGGCTGTCGGCCTCCATTTCCTTAGAATTTAAAAGGCAGCATGTTTACCTGCACTATTTTAAATAAAGAGGAAATTTAAATTTTCTTGTTATTGCTTTTACGCAACAGTTTCAACAATTTCATCTAAGCATGGATAAATGTTTAAAACTCAATAAATGTGAAAAAGACACTTTAGCCATTCTGTCTTGCAAAGCAGACTGGAGTAAATCATGAGGATCCTTTGCACATCGATAGACTGAAGCAGAAATCATTATGAATCAAATCGTTTTGAATCGAAAATCGATTTTGAATCGAATCGTAGCCCCAAAAATCAGAATCGAATCGAATCGTGAGATAGTAAAAGATTCCCACCCCTAATTACTCATCTGTATCACTTCTCCCCCTCCTCTCCTCTCCTCTCTGTGTGTCTCTGTCCAGCTGATAAAAGCAGCAGCAGCAGCAGTGTGGTTAAGCAGGGCGAGATGGAGCAGCGCGAGGGGCCCTGGGGCCGCTGGACGCCCTGCCACGTCGAGCTGACGCCGTGCGAGCTCCGGCTGTACACGCTGGACAGCAGCGCCAACCGCCAGCTGGGCACCGCCTACTCTCTGTCTCACTGCCAGAGCGTCATCTCGCCAGCACCCTGCAGCCAGCCCGGCCAGATCGCCCAGTCCGCCGCCGCCGCCGCCGACCACCAACGCACGCTGCAGGCTTTGTTCTTCAACAACAGCACCCGTCTGCAGCTGAAGGCCGCCAGCCAATGGGAGGCGATGGAGTGGCGGCGCATCATGTGGGAGAAGGTGCAGGCGGCCCGACCCGCGAGGCAGCAGGAGAACCGCCAGCAGCGTAAGGCCGGAGCGGAGAAGCAGCAGGTCAAGGCCAAGTTCCCCGCGCCCATGTCGCCTTCCTCCTCGCCCTCTCCGTCGGGGCTCGACACGCGGCCCGACGGCGAGAGCGACACCCCGACCACGGCGGAGGAGGCCTCGCACGCTCTCCTCCTTCAGACTAGTTCTGGCGTCTTGTGCCGACCCACCACGCTCCCTCTGTTCACGCAGCGCTGCCCGGACGTCGTCAGAGCCGGGCTGCTCCACCAGCTCATGGACCAGAACAACTGGCGGACCTTCACCTTCGTCCTGACCAGGTCCATGCTCCAAGCCTTCCCCACCGAGGGCCGCGGCTCCGTGGCCAAGCCCGTCCTCCAGCTCTCCCTGGCCTCCTGCGTGGCCGTGCAGCAGGATCAGGAACCGGACAACGGACAGCCGTGGACTGACAGACGGGAACGCTTCCAGGTAGGGATGTCACGAGTACTTGTTTTCACAATTAATCGTGGTATTAAACGCCACAATTAATTAATTAATCGTAAAGGTTCGTAAATACCGTCACTTTCCAAAAAAGACAATCTTGAAACCATATCGGCAGATCAGCACGCAAGTAAAGGCAAATGCACAGACACTGGTCCATTTACCTAACGTAACACTGAATTGGTAGAGAATTTAAATGTTAGCGTGTCATTTGTAATAAAAAATAAGATTAAACATTTGGTATAGATGACAGTTAATGACTTGAATATTTCAAACACTTCCCTTTGGGGATTAATAATTGGTCTATATTAAAGCAGAAGTAAGCGGAATATTTGTGTTAATATAAGTCTTAAATAGTTATATCTTCCGACAGCAATCACTTATATAGAGTGTTTGGTCTGAAACACGGGTCTGTCAGTCACTCTGTTCTGCTGTAAGCCGAGGAGAAAACTTTCCTTGTATCCTACAACCTTTATCCAATGAGGAGAGAGAACGGCATAAAGGGGCGGTCCTCTCTGTGTGTGCAGCCAAGGGATGCGCGTGAATGTGGTGACGTAGGGACGAGGGTAGGGGCTGCTAACTCCATCGGCTGACAATAAGTTAGCCAAAACGACTGGATCGCTTACTTCTGCTTTAATAGATACTTAAATATTTTGACTATATTTGATTTTACATATTCATAGTGTTGTGAAATTAGTTAATGCATAATAATTGTGATAATCGTAATACCGTGATTATTTCTCTGACAATAATCGTACCGAGAAAATCTATAATCGTGACATCCCTACTTCCAGGTGGTTTTCTCCAAGGAGGTGCTCCGACTTCGGGCGGACGATCACCTGAAGGCGCAGGAGTGGGTGGAGGCCCTGCAGGAGGCGGCGGGAGCGCAGAGGCCGCCTGCACAGGAGGAAGAACAAGAAGAAGGAGGAGGAGGAGGAGGAGGAGGAGGAGGTGGTGTGGCAGGAGAAGGAGCTCCAGGCCCCCAGGCGGTGCTGCTGAGGGCGAAACCCACGCGTGAGAAGAGGCACCGGGAGGCGCAAAGAGCCAAGAGGCAGTCGGTCACCACCAGCTTCCTCAGTATACTCACCTGTCTGGCTGTGGAGAAGGGACTCACTGCTCAGAGCTTCAGATGTGCAGGTGAGACACACACACACAACCACACACACGCCCTTAATTATGTGCCTTAAAGGGGTAGTTCAACATTTTGGCAAATTGGCCCATTGCCATAATCCCTATAGTTTTAGGAGTAGGTTCGTTACCTTTAATTGTCGGTGCAAGCTATTTTTAGAACGGCGGAGCAGAGCCGTGAGCTGCTCAGAGTTATGCTATGGAGGCCAATGGGATTTCTTGGTTTCTCTCATCAAACTCATCAAATACACAATCCAACAACTCCAAAACGCTCTGGTGGACAAGTTGTGGCCTGCACATTCACCACGCTATGAGATGATAACAGAGCGTTACGAGACAGAGTTGTTTTAGAGGCAAATGCAGAGACTGCTTGCTGAAAAATTGCCCCCGACGAGAACGCACATCAGCTGTTTTGCATGAATTTACCTGGATTATGAATTATGGCAATGGGCCATTTTGCCAAAATGTTGAACTATCCCTTTAAGCTCACATGATTTAACCATATTGCAGCTTATTGGCTCACAAGACATTGTATTATTGGTACATAGACACATTTTTACACTGGTTTCATGAAACTGTTATAAATTTGTTGCCTATATCCGATTTTTTTCGTCCGTCTGTTTACGTGTTCTATTGAAGTGACCCATATCTGATATCTGCATTTACACCTGTCAGCTGGCCAAGTTGCAGATAAGCAACACACGCTGTCATCAATATGCGCTATCAACACATTATTGATGACGTACTGTACGACTCGCTTTGCCAGGGAATATCCGATCTGTCTTTAGACTGCAAAAGCGTTGCCGGATATCCAATTTGTATATGATTTGCTTCCACATATAATTGGGGCCTGAATCTGATCTGACAATATCCGATATCATGCGTTTTTTCCTGTTTGCACGTTCATGTTACAGATCCGATCAATCTTGGAGTGTAAAGACAGCCTTAGTTGCACCTCTACTCTCTTAACCCACTGGCTTAATTTAATTCCCATTTTGATCCATCTTCCGTTCATAGTCTGCAAAGCCCAACTTCTTATAACACAAGACTTGAATTAGGTCATGTCGTCTTAAAATCTACACTACCGGAAAAGAAAACTTGTTACTATGGGGCTGGATGTGTCCTCCAGAGGACAGCGTCCCTCCAGAGAACAGCGTCCCCAGGTCAAGTGATGCTCTCTGACCCAAAAAACCTCCAGAAATATCCAGCAGTTCAATGCAGGCCATCCAGGCTGCACAGGTGCACATTGGGTTTCTGCATCCCGGCAAAGTTCATAAATATTTCCTGGAACATACATAAATGAATGAGACAGAGGCAGGAAGTATGCCCGTCAGCGATGCATAGAAATATTAAAGGCAGCTCCACACTTTCACTTTTCAGCTTTTCACTGTCTCTCTCTCTGCTCATTAATCTCCCTTGTCTGACACTGATGATGTCACCAGGATGTGAAGTTTCTACATTGTAAAATAAGGAGAATAGAGTGAAAAGTACAACTGGATACAGACCGGCTCATCCAGGAGGAAGAAAAAAAAACTTTTTTAAACTTTAAATTTACGTTTTGTTTTGTTCTGTTCTTTTTAAACTACCTTTAATAATCATTTCGGTGAAATATAAAATATTGGAGTATTTTAGCCCAACTTGTGAAGTGACAAACCTCCCAGTGTTTAAAACCAAAGTTTGAGAACATTTCTGTAAATAAAATATTTGTTCCCGGTCATGTTGACACTTTGACTACATAATCAATACCTCACTAGCACCTGTTTATCTTTAAATATATAAGGTGACACTGAGCATCACAGTTAATGGTTTTGTTACTGTTTGACTGTGCTAACACTGAGCTAAGCTAAACTGGCTACAGCTTCATATTTACCGTACATTCACCAGCATGAGATATTGATCTTGAATTCTCAGCAAGGAAGTGAATGTATAATATGATTAAAAAAAAAAAGATTCCTAAAACTGTCAATAAACGTGATGTGGAGCTATTAGTAGACGATTTAAATAATGTATATGTCCAGTTGAACAGATTTATGAAGGCTGCGGTCTCTTGATTGCATCTACCTTTTCCTGTCAGTCAGCGGTTTGAGGTGTTTTTCCATTTAGACTTGAGCCTTTTTCATAATCCCGGACCATTAGAGCCTCTCTCCTCCTTTATTATTATTCCTGCTAGTCTCCATACCGGGCCCTCGTACAGCCCCATAAATGGCAGGCGGTGCTTTTACTCTCCCTGGGTGTGAAACACGGGCTTCCTCTCTCTCTCCCTCTTTCTCTTTCTCTCTCTCTTAGGAGGGCTTTGAATAATCACCGCTCACCTCCCTTTTTATTTGTAACAACTGGCTTATTAATGCAGCGCTGTTTGAAAGGCCAGCTGAAACAGGAACAAGGACAGAGGCCGTCTGGGGGCAACTGATGATAATTGGTAGGCTTAAAGCACCGGAGGAGAGGAAAAATGGATGAATGAATGAATGAATGAATGAGCGGAGGGAGAGAATGAAAGCGGCCTGGGGATGCTGCAGTGGTCAGGCCTGATCGCAGTTGTTTGATTGAAGGGTTTCTGGGTGGACGTGGATGGGAGGGACAGCTGGATACGTCCATTTTCTATACAGAGCACACCTCTGCTCACTCCGCTCCGTTCGTTTCCCTCCTTTTTCCTCTCTTTCTTTCCTTTTTCCTTTCACCAGTTCATTCAGTCTCTCACAACTACTAGTCCCTCTTTTTGTGTCCTTCCTTATTGGACTGTATCCCTTCTTGGTCTCCTGCAGCGTCACTGAGTAGGTCTTGAAAAAAGTGTTTTAAACCCAACGCTGTGAAACTGTGTTTTAAATCCACGAGGTCTCTGGCTTCTATAGATTTATAATTGCATTTTCATGTTTTTTTTATGTTGAGAAATTGGTCTTAAAATCTCACTTCCACCAGCTTCACAACAGGAATCCTAAATTTAACTGCAGACGGCCCATTTCCCTCTTTACTGGCTCTTATCACTCGTTGGTAGCGTGCCAGCTAATTTTTATTGAGACGTTGCCAGTTTTCTGTGTTAAACAAACAGACGCAGCCTCTCGCTCTCTGAGAGATTTGGGTCAGTGATATATTTGCAGTAAAATTTAATGTACCTGCTGGTCATTGCTTAAGTGGTTGTTTAATTAATAGTTTATTATATATTAACCAAAAGTGTCAAACATGTCCTGATTCCTGCTGCTGAATAGTGAAGAATCACTGCTTTTTTGCTTTTGAGTGAAATCCAAACCAAATAAATTCAAAAAGATGGATTTCAATGTCTGATATTTCTGTTCAGTAACATCAGTAGTATTAGCAGTACGGCCTTTCTCAGACGTATCGGTATTGGCGCGTGCGTTGGCCGATAACAACCGATGTAAAGACTTTTTCTGTGCCGTCAAACTTTGCAGAAAAACTACAAACTGTCTGGGTTTAATTTAGAAATGATGACCTCACGTTGGTTGATCCACTAGAAAAATTATATTTGTTTTATGTTCAAGTTTTTTGCTTTTATCACATTTCTATAGATTTGCTCCATGTAACACACTTTCTCCTTTTTGTAGTTATTTGTATTTTATTTACATTTTCCAATAATCTGCAGTGCTGCACTCACTGATGCCATTTTGAGTTATTTATTGTTAAACAGTACAGGGTTGCTCCTCCAATATTTGTCACAAGTGTAGATACTGAATCAAGTGGGCCACTTTGAAAGTGACTGAACCCAAATGAAAGGAAGCTGGGGCACTCGATACATTGCAAAGCTTTAATAAGGTGCAAACAGACTAACGTTTCGCCGCTGCTGCGTCTTCATCAGAGTCAACCGTCTCATTTGTCGCAAGTGTTTGAGCCATATTTGAGGGACTGTTGCCTATCAGCCAAAAAAATGATAATGTAATATAATATCGGCATTGGCCCCAAAAAATCCCGTATTGGTTGGACTCCAGTGTTCGCTAGTGATTAAATCAAATTATTATAGCAAATCGTTTCCTTCCACAGCCTTTTTCTGTAACTTAGCATAATATTTGTGTCACTGGCCTACAGCTTCGGTTGACAGATCAATAAATATTCATCAAAGTCATCTTTGCAATGTTTTCCACTCGTTGACTCTTGAAGAAGGAGACGTGAACGCTGACCCAAACAGAAACTGTCTGACCCGAGGACCTGATCATCTCCGCTGCTGAACACTCACCTAATTCAGCCCGATTCATCAAAAGCATCCGTCCTGTGTAGTTAACCTGAGTGTGTATCTGATTATTCATATATGAAGCCACTAATCTAAACAAGATCTCTTGATGGTGGCGACCGCAGTGCTACTTCAGCTTCAACTGATCTCTCTTTGAACTTGTTTCAAGTTTAAACCTTTGCATATGCATGCTACGTCCATCCATACATATCCAGTGATTGGTTATTTAACATCAAAATGTGAAATGTATTCAACTAATTACACATGGGAATCGCTGCGTTTTTGATTCCTTTTGAAGGAAACGCTTCGTGTTTTCGTTTGAAGGCTGTGATTCGACAACACACCTCACCACACACACACACACACACACACACGCTGTTAGGAGTGTGTGTATCCTCAGGTTTGGTGACCCCTGTCGTAGCAGCGGAGCACGTTCTCAGGCCCCCAACAGACCATGTGAGTCAGGCTTTGTTTCACTTGGGAATCAGTAGATATGAGGGAATCGTGGAAATGGTAGGTGGGCTCACATCAAAAGATAGACAGTTTCTCTCTCTCTCTACACACACACACACACACACACACACACACACACACACACACACACACACACCTCTCTCTCTCTACACACACACACACACACACACACACACTCGTGCACATAGTACTCCATTTGTGCACATTTTCATTCGAGTGTTTGGTTGGTGTGAAGGAGACACATCAAAGCTCGGGCCTTGCTTGTCTTTTCAGTTTTAATTCACACACATGTACATAACACACACACACACACACACACACACACACACTTGCACATGCACACACACACACGTCGCGCACACGGTGTACTCTCAGAGGTGTGGTGGTTTGAACCAGCGGCGGGCAGATGAAAGCATGAGCCCCTTTCTGCCCTGATGTCATCTCTCTCTCTCTCTCTCTCTCTCTCTCTCTCTCTCTCTCTCTCCCTCTCTCTCTCTCTTTCTCTCTCTCTCTCCCTCCCTCCCTCCCTCTCTCCACCGTGCGCTCACCCTGGGGAGGTCAAAGTGACCCTCTCTCACTACAGAGAGCCGCAGTACAATCGGTGGACCTTTGAGCTACGTTTGAATTCCCATTCATCTTTCCCTCCGTCCCTCTTTCTCTCCGTCCCAGGGAGAGCTATAAAAGATCAGAGATGAGAGGAGGAAGCAGTTGTTACTACGGTGATAATGGAGGAGCTGGGTTAGCAACTGCTACTCTGTAAATTAAGAAAATGGCCCATTGATAATAAACCCCTGTAGTTAAGTGTGAGGCAATGTTTGTGTTTGGTACAAAGTGTCGGCAACAACAACATGAAAACCCAACAACTTAAAAATAACAACAGCTAAAACATAAAACATAACAACATTAGCTACATCAACATAACAACAATAGCTCCATAAATACACAACTTAAAAACACCAACAACAACATACAAACACTGCAGCAACAACAATATAATATATACAATATAACAACATAAAAGCAACAAATAAAAACAACATAACACAAGCAGCAACAACATGAGGAGGACGAAGAGATAGAAGGAAGGAAGGAAGGACAAAGGGAAAGATGGGAGGAAAGAAGGAAGGAAAGAAGGAAGGGAAAAAGGAAGGAAAAAAAGATGGAGGGAGGGAACAGATTTGTTCAAGGAAGGAAGGGAGGGAAAAAGGATTGTGGAAAGAAGGAAGCGAAAAAGGAACGAAAGAAAGATGGAGGGAGGGAACAGATTTGTTCAAGGAAGGAAGAAGAAGGAAAGAAAGAAGGAGGGAAAACGGAAAGGAGAGAAAGATGGAGGGAGGGAACAGATTTATTCAAGGAAGAAAGAAGAAGGAAGGAAGGGAAAAAGGATTGTGGAAAGAAGGAAGGGAAAAAGGAAGGAAAGATGGATGGAGGGAGGGAGGGAACATATTCGTTCAAGGAAGGAAGAAGAAGGAAGGAAGAAGGAAAAGAAGGGACGGAAGAAGGAAGTGGAAAAGGAAGAAAAGATGGAGGGAAGGAACAGATTTGTTCAAGGAAGGAAGAAGAAGGGAAAGAAGGAAGGGGGGGGAAGGATTGTGGAAAAAAGGAAGGAAAGAAAGATGGAGGGAGGGAACTGATTCGTTCAAGGAAGGAAGAAGAAGGAAGGGAGGGAGGGAAAAGGATTGTGGAAAGAAGGAAGGGAAAACAGAAGGAAAGAAAGATGGAGGGAGGGAACAGATCAGGTCAATTGGGTCAAAAAGGAAGGAAGAAGTAAGGACGAAGGGAAGGAAGGAAGGGAGAAAGGAAGGATGGAGGAAGGGAACAGATTGGGTCAGACAACAGGAAGGTTAAATTAACAGTTTGTTTAGTTATAAAACCAACTGCACAACCTGCCAAACCTCTTCACACCTTCACCTTCAGTCTTCATGCATCAACCTGAGCGTCACCTGTCGTTCCCCTTGTTGCTGCCTGATCGTGATGTCACCACTGCGCTCCCGTCTCTGGGTTCGGCGCCGTGCAGCAGTCCAGCAGCCGGGTCCTTGTCCACAAAACACGCTGCTGGACTCCATCTCATCCCAAACAAATTTATTTTGGTTTCATCTGACCAAAGAATGTGCTGCCAATATTCATCAGGCTTCTTTTCATTTCTCTGGCGTCGTTTGATCTCGCTGCTTCATGCAGTGAGTTCCGTCAGCAGCAGTGGGTTTATTCTTCTTGCTATGACATGAGCAGAGCTTTTATCTAAAACGATCTCATTTTACCTCTTTGTCATCCTTAAGGGTCAATTTAAACCATCTTTTCTCTTCCAGCTGTTCTTGTTTTAGTTGAATCACCTGCTTTGAATTTTAATCGATCTATTTACATTGCTGCTTATGCTGGTTTCTTGTTATCTGTGGTTACCTGCCACTTTTATACCTGGCTATATCGTTGATTAGGTCTCTTAGGGTTAAAATAAAGAATAATTGATTTTACATTCTCTTTTTTTATACATCCTTTATTACATTATATATACTTATACAGAAGTAACTCACCTAATCAGCTTTATAATCATACAGGTTAGATATGTTTTTGATGTTTTGGTTTTTATTTATCCAACAGAAACATAACGCTCGTTGCTCTGCAGACAAGATTTGCTCCATGTGCTCGTGGGGAGTTTCTGTTTCCTTGTTGTTTTGCTGCTTGTTGAGGTTTTCTGGTCAGGATCAAGTCTGCATCAGATTCATTTGCTTGGTGTTATTTCTTCTCCCGTAGTCCCACACGATCAGTTTAGACTTTCACTGTGCACACACACACTACAGTACATTACAGTACAGACCGCCCCCGCTGCTGTGGTAGAAGTGCTTTTGTATATGTACTGTGTATGTGGGCGTGTGCTCCTCTGGTCCTCATGATATAGAATTTGAGGTTAAAGTCGTCCTTTTTAGTTTGCGAGTGTTTTCAGTGCCTTTTTACGTATGTGTCTTTGTTCTTCTGGTCCCAACAGCAGCACACCAAATTTGAGGCCACAGCTGGCCTGAACGCCGGCCTGGTGGTCAGCTGCTTCCTCGAAGTGACACAGTGTTTCTCTGACTGTTGACCGTCCCCTCAGCCTGCTGGCTCCCAACCAGCTCACTGTGGGTTTTTTATTTTTATTTTTTCTAAAGCTCAACAGAAGCATGAGCTCACTGCTGTAATTAGTGCTTCCTAGATGTGACTTTACACACACATGTGTTTGATCATGGTGGTCTGGAGGTGGACTCGCATTGTTATCAGATGTGAGCTACTGCCTTAAGAGAAAGACTGGAGTTAAAGAGGAACTAAGCAGGATTTTTCCCGTGGCTATGCTACATTTTTACCTCAATTAAAAAGCTTTGGAGTAATCGTGATAGTTAACTACATGACTTGTGACTTGTTACGAGTGAGAACGGAGTCGCTCTGCCTTCCACCTGGCGTCTCACGGCTGAAAACCAACCTCGCAACATCAGTGTAGTACCTGGCCGCCGCCTCGGTGTCCCAGCTCTCGTCTCTGCACACCGCGACACAAACGCGGTCCGTAACCCGTAATCTTTTGTTCATGACGGTTAAGACTACACAAAGCAGCAGTCTCTCAGGTGTTTGATGCCCTTTGATCTGACATCACCTGATCACACTGTGGGCAAATGAAGTGATACCAGGTGTAATTTAAAGCAGCCATAGTTCACACTCGAAACAATAACGCTATCTAACTCGACCGTAAAACCTTAACCCAGTGTTTTTCAACCTTGGGGTCATTCCCTGATTATGATTAAAAACGCCACACACGATCTTAAACAGCTGTATTCTTTACTTTAACTTCCTCGAATATAAATTGAGTTCAGATAAAGGGCGGCTTTGGCTCAGGAGATATACATAGAGCGGGTCGTCCTTTAACTGGAAGGTCGTGGTTCGTTTCCCGGCTCCCCGAGTCCGCACGTCGAAGTGTCTTTGGGCAAGACACTGAACCCACACTTGCCCTACTAAAAATTCAAAAACCTTGCACAGAACCAGACTCAGGGTCGAAGAGTAAGAAGAGAGAAGAGAAGAGAAGGAAATGAAATGACCACATGCATTAATAGTGATGTTAATGGAGACAGTAGTGACAGCAACAACAATATTGTTATTCAAGATAACTCTATTGCCCTAAGACCTGACGAAAGCTAATAAATGTAATAGTTATCATTATTAATCCTTGTTAAAACTTTTTTTAATATTTTGGAGTTGTGTAAATACACTGTTGCCCGTAAAGTTGGAATAAAATATTCTGTTACCTCTTCTCATGAACTCACATTGTGACAATGTGATTTGTTATTGATCAATCTCTTCCACACATATCACTGTGAAAATTAAACCACAGTTAACCTTTATAATGGGAATAAAAAGAGGAATGTGTCTGAAAACAAAATGATTCCATTTATGAGTATAAAGCCTCGTGATGAACTCAAGTTATCTCCAGTTCTCGTGGTGGTTAAATTACAGACGTTGTTTAAATGATCTCAAACGTATCTGTAGCATCTCCGTACTACAGTATCTTTATATTTTCAGACCAACATTAGGAAATAAACAGCTAAATTTGAGATGAACTCACCAAATATACAGAAAAGTGACCTGGGCTTTGTAAAAATCAATTGTCAAAACAACTAATTTCAGACCTAAGTTTTAATAAAATCAAACCATGAAAACATTTGTTGTCACTGACACTGTAGTTCAGTGTTTTATTCAGTTCATGTGGCAACAACAAGAAGTGTTTTCCTCCTTCAGGTCCGATAAAGCGGGACTCGGAGCTCAGTGCTGATTAGACCATTCACTCTTTCAGACGTCAGATTCTTGTCTGTGACTGAAAAGTAGCCGGACCACCGTCTCTTTATTGTCGTCCTTTATCTGTCCCGGTTTGATGTCACGCTTCTTCTCTTTCATTCAATTCATTTCCTCCTCTGATCTCTTGATAGTCTTCCACTTATTCTATTTCCCCCCCTTTTTTCAGCCTGTTTTGTTTCTTGTGTTGTTGAAGCGCCGCCGACAAACAGGCCGACACACGTCCCTCTTCCTCCGTCCTACTTCTTCTTCTCCGTTTCCTGTAGCTTTGCCGTGCCTCTGTTTTCGAATACCTAGATAAAAATCTCCCGTTTTCTTTTCTTCTCGGTCCCTCTCTCTTCACTTGCTGTTTTTCCTGTCCAGGCCCCACGTCCTCCCAGATCGCGTGGATAAGGGACACCTGTCACAAATGCAGTGGCATTCATCTGTGTTTGTGTGCGAGATCATAGACCAGGTCCGGGTGTTTGGGTGAAGAATGAACTTTAAAGAGTCAGTCAGACAAAGCAGACAGAGGGGCAGTGATCAGGCTGAATAGAGCAGAGGATCACCCGATTGTTTTCTTAAGCTCTGCAAAACACTTTGGTCTTGAAGTCTGCTGCTGTTGTGACTACCACAAGGACCCAAATCCCTGTTATCTAAGGGATTACTTCAGGTGAAATACATGTGGGTATTAATATCAGAGGACGCTACGGTGGCCTGCAGAGCTCAGCACTAAGGAAATACCTTTACTGGGTGTATGAAGTGCAGAACAACAAGTGCATTCATCACTTTTTAGTGACCTGTGTTTTCTAATTGTGAGTGTGGTTGGGACGGCTAAGGTGTGAGGTGGAGATGTAAGTGGTGTAGGAGAGGACATCCCATTTTCTGTATTTTTTATGTATCTGTGCTTTGGCTACATGTTTTTTATAATTGTGTGTGTGTGTGTAATTATTTATCGATTATCTTTATCTGTATCTCTCAAATGCCCAGGACAAATTTCCCCACTCTAGGAGACAATAAAGTCTAATCTTATCTTATCTCAATTGATTGATTAAAATGTTTTCTGAATCCATTTGTGTTTTTAAAGGGATAGTTCAACATTTTGGCAAATTGGCCCATTGCCATAATCTCTATAGTTTTAGCAGTAGGTTAGTTACCTTTAATTGTCGGTGCAAGCTATTTTTAGAATGGCAGAGCAGAGCCGTGAGCTGCTCAGAGCTACGCTACGGAGGCTCATGGGATTTCTTGGTTTCCCTCATCAAACTCATCAAATACACAATCCAACAACTCCAAAACGCTCTGGTGGACAAGTTGTGACCTGCACATTCACCACGCTATGAGAGCAGGTCACAACTTGTCCACCAGAGCGTTAATGGACATAAAAAGCTGTATATATGGATGTGTTTATGGAGGCTATGGTTTGATTATCTGCTGCAGGTGCCATTAGTCTGAGATAATATGTTCTTGCACCACTTTATAATCGTTATGTCTGTTCGAGTCCCACTTTTGACACTTTAAAGTGGCTTTAATTGGTTTTGTCGTGATTGCAGAGACTCTCAGACGGTGTAGAGCATCACTTAAACACTCTTTACCCAATGATCTTATCGCTCCCCCAGGCTGCCAACGTCCAGTCGGTCTGTCCAGAGGAAAAGCAAAGGTGTGCTACTACAGCGGTTGGTACTACTGCCAGAGCTGCCATCAGGACAACTCCTTCCTCATCCCAGCTCGCCTGCTGCACAACTGGGACACCAGCAAGCACAAGGTGGGAGAGCAGAGCACACAGTCACACACCCCTCCCTAAGAAGTATATGAAAATACTTCATCTCAACATACTTACAGTAGTGCACTTTTTATTCTGAGCAACTGGAGCATCAGATCCACTGTTTTCCATTAAGTGACAGTTTGAAGTCATCCTCAAAATAGCCCCTTTGAACAAATACGAGTCCATCCAGAGCCCACTTTTGTTTCTATTCAGCGTCTTTAAATAAAATAGTTTCATAAATGAATATATCTTTATTTCAGACTCAAGTTCCATAGGCAAGACAAACACAACAACAGACACACAACACATACAATAAAAGATAGTAAAGCTAAGAAATAAAAAATTACGTATTTGATATCAAAAATTGTCTCCAGAACAGAGATTGATATCTGATGGAGCTACTGTTGATGTTGGTCAAACTATTGATTCTATTAGTTTTAGAACAGCGGAGCAGAGCTGTGAGCTGCTCAGAGCTACGCTACGGAGGCTAATGGGATTTCTTGGTTTCCCTCATCAAATACACAATTACACAACTCCAAAACCCTCTCGTGGACAAGTTGTAACCTGCACATTCACCACGCTATGAGATAATAACAGAACGTTACAAGACAGAGTTGTTTTAGAGGCAAATTCATGCAAAACCGCTGATGCGTGTTCCTGTCAGGGGCAGTTTTTCAGCAAGCAGTCTCTGCATTTACCTCGAAAACAACTCTGTTTCATAACGTTCTGTTATTATCTCATTGCGTGGTGAATGTGCAGGTCACAACTTGTCCACGAGAGGGTTTTGGAGTTGTTGGATTGTGTATTTGATGAGGGAAACCAAGAAATCCCATTAGCCTCCGTAGCGTAGCTCTGAGCAACCCGCGGCTCTGCTCTGCTGTTCTAAAAATAGCTTGCACCGACAATTAAAGGTAGCAAACCTACTGCTATGACTATAGGGATTATGGCAATAGGCCAATTTGCCAAAATGTTGAACTATCCCTTAAACCCACAGGCGTGTGGTGCACATGTCTCTAATCGACGGTGATGTGTCATCATTTTCAAACGTCAAGATCACTGCCTATTTTACCCCTGTGTGCAACAACACCAGGTCTACACACCCAGTAACTGGATGTAACACATGTGGTCAATGGACGAAATTAAGGACTTTGTTGAAAACTGTTGTGCGGATATCGTCCAGTGGCTCCTGAGCAGCCAAGAAACCGGCACGCCTACGTGACTGCCCATAACAAGATGTTGGTTGAGCCCATCTGTGTTATGTGGTATTTGGCCGACCATTGGTGAAAACATGGCCGATCAGTCTCAGTGAGTCAGTAGCGCTCGCAATTAAAGGGCTGGTTTTCATTCATTTGAATCGAGCCAATCCCACAATGCCTCTTTATTGTGCTGTAGAAATAAAGCTGCCTGCCTTACTCTGAACAACAACACACAAATGCAGCCACTTGAATTGTTTTCATCCTTGGTTGTTTCCTGTCTAAAAAACTCATTAAATTCAACTTTAATTTTTCTATATTAGAGTATAGATTGCTTCAGATTTGAAGGAAGTGTTTCTTGCCAAGAACACTCTGTTATTTATCTGTTTAATCTGAAAAGAAATCAGAATATTTAGCATCTATTTCTAAGTCTTTACTCATTACAGTGACACATATACGCTACACATATAATAGGACTTCTTCTTCGTCCTCCTCCAGGTGTCTAAACAGGCCAAAGAATTCCTGGAGTTCGTGTACGAGGAGCCGCTGCTCGACGTCCAGCAGCTCAACCCGTGTCTGTACGAGCACTGTGAGCCTCTCAGCATTGTGCTGCGTCTGCGTCAGCAGCTACAGTCACTGCGCGCCTACCTGTTCAGCTGCCGAGCAACTGTTGCCGAGGACCTCAGACGAAGGTGGGTTGGTTGTATCTTCTTCATGTTTGAACGCTGGTTTCTATCCAGAAGACTTCAGCCACCAGTTTGAGCAGTTCAGTTTACTTGTCTTACAGTACTTTGATCATTTTGCAACATTGGCAGAGCTTAGATGAAGTTTATATGATTAACTTTACATTTTGTTTAGTAGGTATGCATGTTTTGGTAACACTTTATAATAAGAACACACTGTTAAGCATTAGTTAAGCTTTAAATACTGAATTCATCATTTATAACACATGAATACTCATTAGTATGTAGTTTATAAACACAGTTAAAAATGTTGCACTCATTATTGTAGTACTAACTGTATTTATAAACTACATACTAATGAGTATTCATGCATTATCGATGAAGAATACAGTATTTATTAATGCATTACTAATGCTTAATAGTGTGTACTTATTACAAAGTGTTACCCATGTTTTTCCTGCTTTTGTATCTCACAATAGCTCAGCTTTATCTTGCAACCCTATGGGAGGGGAGGTCCGTCTCCGAGGTTGGGAGCTGCTGATTTATAAGGTCGAAACACAGGACACATTTCCATTTTTAATCAGAAAACAAACAAAAAAAAGATATATGTGAAATCATAACAGTCTGTCTGAATTTTGATATTTACGGCCACCACCACTCATTTGATCAACTTCAAACCTTGTGTGTGTATTTTACTGAGGACCAAAGCACGTTGTTTGACTGTAAAGATTTTTGAATGAGGAAGCAGAGGAATGGTTTCCCTGCATGTTACTTGACTTCATTAGTGTGATTAAATATCCATTATGAATGATAATGTGTAATTTCAATCAATATGAGAGAGCATATCTAAGTCCTAAAAAGTTTCTTAGGTTAGATGTGATGGTTAAATCACACAAAAAGAGGAATAACAGTTTGTAGATACATTTATAGATAAGATTTATGAAACATACAAAGCAATGGGCTTCTCTATTTACTATCAGAGGTTTCCAGAGTTATTTTCTTTTCACAGGAGGCATCAGTTATTATTTTTATGTTGAACATGAACCGCCTGTGTCATCCGTCACACTGTCGGACAAACTTAAATATTTGCCATATTCCCCTGTTGACGAGCAGACGCTTGATTACACAGACTGTCAACATTTCCTCGCGTGATCCCTGCGTGTGTGTTTATGTGTGTACGTCTGAGTGCATGTGTGTATACTGCCATAACTTTTATCTAGCTTTGCATTCCTGCACACATAAAGGATGTATGTCTGCGTGTGTATACGTTCATGTATGTGTTGGTCAGAGGGCGAGAGATGACTGTTTATCCGAGCCGAGTCCCTCTCTGAAAGCCTCGTCCGTGATGGATGCTCCTCGCCCCGGCCCAGGTCACTAATACACTCTGATCTGATGGACCGTGTCTGAAGGAGAAGACGGAGAATCATCCACCTTAATAATCTAGTCTGGTCATTTACAAAACAAAACAAAAACGTACATATTTTAACCCACTTCAGATGTCATAATTTAACTAATTTTACACATTAGAGACAAAAAACGAAAGACTACAGATGTCGGATGCAAGTGATGCTAGTAGTAATCGCCTTACTTCCTTATGCAGACAATAGCTGCAAAGCATTAAAGGAAGTGTTTGTATTGGAGGAAGCTTTACGAGGCAGGTATGTCTTCAGTATGTCTTCAGTCAGATATTTAACAGCTAATCCTACATAAAAAGTTTCTGTTTAGCAGAAATCAACAAATAATAATAACAGTAGCGAAGATTTTCGATCCTTTATTTAGACCCACTATTTAAAATGTTTTCCCAGGGTTGGCTGAGAGCCTCAAACCAAAACTACTGGTATTTTTATCAACCTTTAAAAAAACTAAAAACAACAACCCAAAACTGATAATGTATTAGTCGTCCTGTGTTGCAGAGCAGAGCAGAGCAGCATCGTGGCGTTCTGTGTTTACCTCTGTCCCATTAGCTCGTGCCGGCTAGTGCCCCGCCACTTCCAAACACAGCAGGATTGATGAGGGCCATGGCGCTAAAACCTTCCTCTGGTCATCACTCTACTTCAGCGAGGGGGTGTGTGTGTGTGGGGGGGGGGTCTGAAGAGAGATGTCTGCTGCGTCCAGGCAAGAGGGAGAACGCACACACACAACCGCATGAGGCACTAAAGGCCCAGGCTGCGAGTTAATAGAGAGCAGAGGTTCATGTCTTTGATAACGTGTTGTGAAGGATTTTTGAGTCAAAGAAGTTTTCTGTTGTTTTATGGCAACGTCCAGTGAAGGTGTTCGTGAATATCCATATCTTTATCTTTATGACCAGAGCGTTGTAGCAGTGTGACATGGAGGGACGTTCGTCTTAACGAGTGCAGGAAGTAGACTGTCACATGCTTTGAAAATAAAACAAGGAGTCTTAGTAACTATTATTATTAGTAGTAGTAGTAGTAATAGTATTATTTGTTGTCAGGCCTAAACAAATGAGTTGATCTTGAATGAACAAAGCTCTTGTTGCCACACCTGTTCACTTTCCAGTGATGATGTTTACAGTGATAACAGTGGCATATTCACTGCTGCTAATTATGTTTCAATATACAGTAATGAGTTTTTGATTTCAGACAGACGCAGCTTTTTATTTCCTGTCAGCAACTATGAAATTACAGTTTTATCAGCTCATCTCACAGAGCCAATAAAGCCAATGTTAGCTATATAAACTCTTAAGTAATCTTAAATATGCAACTTAATAATTACATACAGTTCATGATACAGTGCTGTCATTGCCAGATGTTGATGTTAGGGTGTTATTTAACGTTTTTACTTTTTATTTCATGAACTCAAGGGCATTATTTTTGCGTTTTGGTGGACTTTAATGTGTATGTTTCTTAAGAATATGGTGCGGGTGTCTATGCAGAATCATTATTAACACAATTAGAGACATTGTGACAATGCTGCATGGTTTCTAGGTAATTCATTGTGGTTGTTGTATGCTGTGCTCTTTAGATATGATAGAGTCTGTGGTCTTTGCTAAGGTGTAACTCAGTGGTTGCTATCGTGTCCCGGATGGTTGTTTGTGCTGATTAAAAGTTCATGTAGTTTTAGTTGCACAAATGGTGGCAAAAGAACAAGGAAATGAGGTTGTAGGAACTTCAACCTAGTAGCTTATCCACCTTGTAGATGTCGGAGAGAGTTGTCGAGCCTTTAAAACGTTAACATCCAAAACTCAAAGCTTCTAAAAAAGTTGAATCAACACTTTTCTGACACTGTGTCAACATGATACGTAGGTTTGACGAAGATAAGATTTATTGCAGACAGAGATATTGTTTTGGTTTGCGTTAGATTGTAACGTGTTACTTTGACCATCTCCCCTGCACACACACACACACACACACATTTGTAGGGCTTCCTGATATCTATTGCTACACACTGTAACCCTCCTTCAGTAAATGATGGTAATCTCTGATTGATAACAGTGTTTTAAGGGAAGGTCTGTCTGGACTGGACGGAGCCTCGAGGGCAGTGAAATAAGATCTCAAATGAAACACTATCAGGTTGTGTACAAACATTGTCAGTCTCCAACATGTTTGTGTGTTTGCGTACATGTGTGAACCTGTGTTATCTAATCCAAAACGATGTTAGTTCTTGAGCTTTTGACAAGATCGGGACGCACTGTAAAGGTGTGTTGTTCAGGGTACAGACTACACAATCAACAAGAGTCCGTGTGTGTGTGTGTGTGTGTGTTTGATTATTGAAGTGTGTGTTGGCTCATGAATGCTGATGTGGTTACCATTGGTTACGTGCCAAACAGAGACGTTTATCAGCGGTACTTATCACCATGAGGTGTCTGGATCACAGACACACACACACACACACACACGGACGCGGACACGTACTTGTGATTTGGTGACACTCATCACAGCTTAGATGGGATTTAACATGGTGCCATCCATCTTACAGTGGTCTGAGAGGAGGCCACACACACACACACACACACACACACACACACACACACACACACACACACACACACACACACACACACACACACACACACACACACACACACACACACACACACACACACACACTAACACTAACACCACCAGAGCTCTGTGTCTGTGTTGTGTCACCTCATGTTATAGACAATGGAAAGCTACTGACTCCAGAATAACATTGCATTATATTATAAAGTTGTTATGCAGTAATTTAAAAAATAATTTATTGCTTTGTGTGATTTTATGTTTGCAATATTGAACTGTTTATCTAAAAATGTGCCTGCACACTGGATATTAGGAGTCTGTTTTATTGTTTTTATGAACAAAATAAAATACAAATATGAGCTTGTTTGTGTCCGGGTTGAATAAAAATCAACTTAACACCTAAAACCTAAAAGTCATGACGTTAAAAACCTGATGAAGTTCATATCTGGTGTTGCTGTTTCCTCAGTGGTCGTCTCAGGCGCCCACACTGTGTTGTGTAAAATGTATACATGTGGTTTTTGTGATGGTGCAAGACACAAACTTGTCCATTACACAACACCATGTGTCAACGATTAATGTCCACAGACGGAAATGAAGGAAAAGTGCTTCAACTATCTGTGGTATATATCATATCAGATGAAAACAAAGCATATCCTTAATTTAATTATCATAAATGACACTTAATTTCCACATTTTTCTCTTCTTCACATCACAGCACACTGAAGTAGCACAGTTTGATCTTATCAGTCAGTATGGAAACAGTAGAGGATAACAAATACTAGATAATACAGTTTACCTTCACTTTTTTTATTGTTAAAAGTAAAATGGGAATTACAGTTATTTATTTAATTAAAGTTAAAGGATGGGATTTTTTAAATACACTGATGAAGTTTCTCTCGTGTGTGTGATCAGTCGTCTTTTCTGAAAAGTGCTGCTGTGACGTCTCTCCTCAGACCTGCTTCTCTTGTGTCTCTCCACAGGATCTTCCCCAGGGAATACCTGCTGCAGCACATTCACCTGTACTCCATGGCCGACCTGCAGCAGGTGTGTGCGCACAGACACACACACACACAGACGCATACAGACACATACATAAACATCCTGACTCACTTACATGTATACAGTGCATACAGTGATATTGATGACAGTCACACCTGACATGAACTGACAGTGATATGAAAACTGTGGATGTTTGTTTCTGTTGGTTGGAGCAACAATGACCTTTGAGCATTTGTGATAATAATAAAACTCAGTAATAAAAAACATGGCGGCAGGTAATAATGTCTGTCCGCCATAAGGCACCGTTATCATTTAAAAAAGAAACTATTAAAAAGTCATCAGTGAGTCACACTGTTGTTCCCTCACTACCAGGAACACACTCTGTCCTGCTGCCAGAAACAGTGACATGAGCAGCAAATAAAGATTAATCCGCTGCTGAAAATAGTCCCCACCGATCTCACTCCACTAACGATACACTTCATGTAACACAAAGCTTTTTTTGTGCAGAGTTAGTTTAGTAAGTCGTGTATTGACATACATTTGAATATGTTATTTAAGAGAATCTATCTCTCTAATATGTTTTACGATTTTCCACTTTAATCATTCATGTGCCACAAAAACTTAATCACTAAAGTCTTTGAGCATCGTAACAGATTTGAAGAAACAGTGAGAAGTGAATATAATTTGTAAATGTAAATGTACGTTATTTATACAGCCCTTTACAACAATCCTTTTGGTGTACCAAAGTGCTTTACAGTAGGTAATAAATAAAAAGAAGAATAAGTAAAAACAATAAAAACAGTGAAAGCAATAAAATACAGCAAAATCAAATAAGATAAAAGGCTAAAGTCTAGCACCCAGTACTTCCATCTGTTTTCATTGTCTTATTATAGGGTCTCCATATTGTTTTCTTTTTGCCTCCACTTTGTTTTTGTTGTGGGGCACAGCTTTGTTTTAGGAACGTTTGCGGAAGAGCTGAAGGTCCCACCTGTTCAGGGAAACTAACTGAACCTCTTTGATGAAAGTTAATGCTAACCAGTTATCACCGGCCTGACTCGCCTTTTTTCCAAAAGTGAATCACCATGGAAATACTATAACCTTAACACAGCACTCTTATCAACGTGACAATCTCCACCACATTCACACCACATCCCCTCTTTAAAGAGTTTGGTTTTGGTGTCTTCATTGAATGTATTGAAAAAGCAAAATTATACCATAATACTTGTTTGATCCTCTGAGTCAACACGGCCTCTCCTGTGTCTGTGTCCCAGCAGTGATAAGAGCAGTTAATTCCCTCTAATAGTCCTATTTAAAACAGGGTTCGCTCTCTCTCAAGTGTCCTGATCCAGGAAAACAGTGGTGTCAGTGGAAAGAATTCAGATGTAGTGTTGTGGAAACCTCCGACTCTGACTCATCCCTGATTTTTCCAACATCAAGACACATTGTCGTGCTTCAAAACTTAAGTTAATTAACAGGTTTTATGCTGCTTTTCGATCTGATGTGGCGCTACAAACAAAATATCTATCTATCTATCTATCTATCTATCTATCTATCTATCTATCTATCTATCTATCTATCTATCTATCTATCTATCTATCTATCTATCTATCTATCTATCTATCTATCTATCTATCTATCTATCTATCTATCTATCTATCTATCTATCTATCTATCTATCTATCTATCTATCTATCTATCTATCTATCTGTGTTTGCAGGGATAATAAAAAAAAAAAAGAGTAGCAACCGTACACCGGCCCCTCAGTGGTTCAGTACCTAGTTAGCGGAGTTGGGAAGGGAGTTGGAGAGTGTGTGTGTGTGTGTGTGTGTGTGTGTGTGTGTGTGTGTGTGTGTGTGTGTGTGTGTGTGTGTGTGTGTGTGTGTGTGTGTGTGTGTGTGTGTGTGTGTGTGTGTGTGTGTGTGTGTGTGTGTGTGTGTGTGTGTGTGTGTGTGTGTGTGTGTGTGTGTGTGTGTGTGTAGGAGGGTGGAGAGGGGTTGATGGGTGGTGGGGGGGGGTCAGAGGAAACCGACCACAAATGACTGAAAAGTTCTTTTGTTTGTCATTATGTTCATTATGTCGTACCCTGCCCCGTTTTTTTCTTTCACCCCTCTCTGACTCAGAAACTCGGCCACAGACTCTCACGGTGAAAGAGACTGAAGCCTCCCTCCCTCCTCCTGCCTCCCCTCCTCCCCTCCTCCCCCCACCTCCCCTCTACCTTCCCCCCTATGCCCCCCTATACCCCCCCTCCCCTCCTCCTCTCTCCCACTCTGTGTGTCTCTGCTTCACTAATTGGTCACATTCAGAATCAACAGGCAGAAAAACAAAGCGTGACATCCCTCCATTTTTCCCAACATCCCCTTGGCCTCACACACACACACTCTCTCATACACACACACACACACACTCACACTCACACACACTCTCTCTCGCTCTCTCATACACACACACACTCGGCACACATGTGTGTTTTATGTGTGTGTGTGTGTTCCTTCTCTATTAATCTCTGTGATTTAACTCATAAACCTCAAACTGTGGCGACGTCGTGCTAATTTCAACAATAGGTGTCTTCAGTAGAGTCTGCACAGCTCCCTCTTCTCTCTCTTTTCCTCTCCCCCTCCTCCTCCTTCCCTCCCTCCCTCCCTCCCTCCCCCCCCTCCTCCTCCCCCTCTTGGAGATTCTCAAGCACTCTGCCTCTTAATTGGTTTTCCATATTAACAAGCTTGTTTCTTTTGATTCACCTCCTGAATAAAATGACGCCCTTAATCAAGATGGCTTTTTTTGTTCGAGCCCAGAGGTCAGCGAAGGCTAAACTCCCCTGGCTAAACCCTGGACCGCGCCGGTCTATTCATTCACCTCCCGACAAATAGCCTCCACCCTGACCCCCCCCCCCCATTAGGCACCGGTTCACTTTGGAGAAACCATATGTGTTTGTTTAAGGACACTCTGCCCTTTTCCTCCGCTGGGTTTAAGGATTGTTTCTAGGGTTTTACGTGAAGGCTTAAGTAGTAGGGAAGTAGAAGTGTGTGTGTGTGTGTGTGTGTGTGTGTGTGTGTGTGTGTGTGTGTGTGTGTGTGTGTGTGTGTGTGTGTGTGTGTGTGTGTGTGTGTGTGTGTGTGTGTGTGTGTGTGTGTGTGTGTGTGTGTGTGTGTGTGTGTGTGTGTGTGTGTGTGTGTGTGTGTGTGCAGCAGGCTTCCCACAGTGACACCCTGGCATTCCCTCTATGCCAGGCATGCCTCTCCACTCACACTTGTCCAGACACACAGAGGCCTCTTAAGTTAATGTTAAATGTTCTCAGAAATGTTTCCAGTTTCACACACATGCACACGTACAGTTTCATCCTTCGAAGACACAACACAGGACTGTGAGATAAAGTCAAATACACAGGAATAGTAACTATTGGGAGTATATAATATTCAATCATGATCAATTGCATTTTGTTTTATTTGTTCCGGTCAGGATGTACAGTACCTTAAAGAGACTTTTCAGTTGTTAATAAAGGACAAATATTCTACGTTATGCAAATGTAAATTTACTATACATTGACCAAAAACAAAGATGAATATTGTCCAGAAACTCTTAAAGGCCTCACTGCTATGCTAAAATAATAAAACGACAGCGCCGTCCTGCGTTATCTTGTAACTGCTTTGCATTTACTTGCTATTATCACATTGACTTTTACAGCAATAGTAATTAGAGTAAAAAAAAACAACTCACACACAAGCCCACTGTTAACATTGTATAACCCCATTACGCAAGGGTATAGATGAAGCTTAATCCAATGTTGAATAAGTAATTAAGAAGTTTCAAAATAAAAGCCTCAATTGGAGCTGAAACTCCAGGGTAAATGTTGTAGCTTTGGTCCTTAAAGGGACTTAAGATAATTATGATTTGGTGAAAATCATATACATGGGCTACTGTATTCAAATATAAATACAAATACAAGTGAAGTGAAGACAGGCCTTCATTTATTTCTGTTCATTGCAAGTATACAGTGACTTTATTGTATGTTGTAAATGTTTGCTCTGTATGTTTCACCTGTCTCAGACACATTAAAGGTTTGCTCACTCATCCATACAGATGGCACAGGCAGAAACACATCCTCTCCTCTCCTCTCCTCTGCTCTGTTTTGTTTTGTTTTGGTACTAAACAGTTTTGGGGAACCCCCCCACCCCCCTTCCCATGATAAGATGGACTCCACCCTGCAAACACCATACATCAACCAACATACATCAAGTCTTCTATGTGTGTGTGTGTGAGGAGAGGGTGTTATCCAAACAGAGCTAACCCTGATCTCCACAGTCACATCCGTGTGTGTGTGTGTAAGAGAGAGAAGAGGGAGAGAGAGAGGAGAGAGAGAGAGGAGGGCAGGCGAACGGCTGTTAAACAGCAGTTTTAGGGGATTAGGAGGTTTTGGAGCACAAAGACTCGGCGTGGAGCAGAGAAAGAGGCTGAACTGGAGGGGGAGGAGTTTGAGAGGAGGGTGTGTGTGTGTGTGTGTGTGTGTGTGTTTGGAGGTATTTGGAGGGAAAAAGGGGTAAAAGATGTGAATACATCTGGAGAGTTTGCTCTGGATTTACATTATCATCATTGTCCCGTTCAAAACTCCTCATTGTTTTTAATCTCGGAGCAGAAACGCTGTCGACTCCATCAGCTGTTTTTGCTTCCTGTGCAGGAAAAAAGGAAAACACAAAGGTCATTTGTCTGAAAACTCAATCAATCAATCACGCCGACAGATTCTGACCCCGATTGTCCATCAGATCACTAAAGGATCTGGTCCAGCCTTTAGGATTCGGCTGTGTGCGACAAATTAGAAAAAGTTTCATGTGAAGCTCTGGTCTTGAATGAATGGTGTCGCTAATAAAACGGCCACTAGGTGTTTTTTGTGAGAAGAAACTGTAGAAGAACGGACGATTTCAGAAAATTAAAGCGGATGTTCTTTTTAAATTTTGAGAAATTAATGATCCTGTTTCTGAGTGTTTACCACGCAGGCTGCATACACGACACTCCCACTACACTGATTTACTCGTTGTTTACTTTATATTGCCCTTTCCCTCTTTTCATCTGTCCATTTACTTCTGTCGCCCTCCATCCATCTTTCTGTGCCTCCCTCCGTCTTCCCCAGTGTCCCTCCAGAGTACCAGTCAGCTACCAGCGCTGTGCTGCCAGTCGTTTGATTCTGCCCAGTCCAATTATAGAGGGCCTTAATTACCGAGCCTGTCAGCCTCCATCAGGAGAGCCATTCGTCATGTGGACTGGGCTGGACCGGACTGGGCAGGCCTGCGGAGGGGTTTGGTTTGGTGGTGTGGGCTGAGCTGAGCCACTGTCTTTCACTTTCAATATCAGCCAGGAAAGTGGACCAGAGTTTATACTGGAGAATTATTCCCTCTCATAAATAGAGGACATTAAATTAGTGACACTTGCAGGTAAAATAGAGACGTAAATGCTGGAGTTTCCTCATTGGCCTGTTCGTTTTAAAGTGATTTAGAGGTAGAGAGATGTGCAGCGAGGGGCCGAGGGGATCAATCCTCTGCGCTCTGAGGCTCTGAGACCGATAGTTTGATGTCATATATTATACATAGGGGTGTAGTATGAGCTGTTAATGTGAAAAAAAAAAACTCTCCACCTGAGGTCGTTCATCTCAGTGTAAAGTGCAGCAGAGTTTGGCCGTGTTGCATGATTTACTGTAAACAAGGTCGGTGCACCACAGTGCTTCCTCCATGTGTGTGTCTGTGTGTGTGTGTGTGGTTTCTTCTTCCGCCTCTCTCCATCTCATGTCCTCCTCTTCTGCCCTCGTCCTCGTTGTCGAACAAACAGCATGAAGGAGGTTATAATTGGGAGGTCCAGAGCTCTGCCAGGTGGAACCACTTGTATCTGAATACAGGCTCTCGCTCTCTCTCAAGATCTCTCTCGTATATTGTATCTCTACCACTCTTTCTCTTACTTTATCCTCTATTTTCCTCTGTTACGCCGTCTCCTGTCCGTCTTACAGGCCCTCTCTCATTACACTTATGGCCAGGCTGCATTATTAACATGATACGACAAAACTCTGAGCCCATATTTTGTTATTTATTCGTCAAAAGTTTCCAGACAGCTTTTTTTTTCTCTTTTCACTAACTGTGTTTCTCTGTGAGTCAGCCACTGTCTATTCACCACAATACAGTGCAGCCCCCCCCTCGGCTGCCTGAGCCCCCCCACCCTCAGTTCTTTATGGAACTTGCCAAGCGTTGCCATTAAAAGGCGTTCACCTCATTTACTGTCTTCCTCCTTCCTCCCCTCAGTTTCCTCTTCTCCTGTTTTCTCTACTTTCCTCCAAGCCAAAGAGGACACGACACAACTTTCTTCAAGTAACTCTCAAGTCAGACTTTAAATTAAGTGGTGGAGGAAGTACTAAAAGAGACAGTGGCACATATAGTATGTCCTGTTTTTGTGACATATAATGAGAAATATCTTGATGTGAAGGTACAAGTCAAGTATCAGCATAGAAATCTAATAAATGACCCATTTCAGACAAATGTATAATGTAATAATTAATGCATTTAAGTCTACATCATTGTAGCTGTTGGTGTTCGATTTAAATGACTTAATTGACAGCTTGTGAGTTACTCAATGTCCCCATCTTAACACATCATAATTGTTGATCACAGTACTTGAGTAGAAGTATAAAATAACTCAAAATTGTGCAAAAAGCGCCTCAGATTCAGATTCAGACAACTTTATTAATCTTAAAAAGGGCTGTTCCTTTGCAGTCTACCATTACCATACACACAAAACACTGTAACACAAAGGCACCAGGAACTCTATTTGGATTATTACTGTTGGGTTAGTCTGACAATTTAACAGTTCAGAGGTTTTGCTCACATGGTTTTTATATTCTCAAGTTTTACATTGCCTCAAATGAGCGGTGTACCACAAGGCTTTGTACTCGGTCCCATGTTGTTTGCGTCTTATGTGTTTCTTTTTGATTAAGCATTTTCAAGCAGTTTGTATCACAAGTTATGCAGATGATACACAAGTATACATTTATTTTACCTTGCAAAAAGTGAGAAAACTGCCCACACTATATGAATGATCCTATAATTTTCTGCTATGACGACTGTTTGTTGTTGTTGTTGTTGACGACTGTGTTCTCCTCTCTCCCTATTTCTACTCCCCCTCCAGGTGATTGATGGGAAACTGGCTCCCTTCCTGTCCAAGGTGATCAAGTTTGCCAGTTCCCACGTTTTCAGCTGCAGTTTGTGTCGAGAGAAAGGCTTCATCTGCGAGCTCTGCCAGAACGGGCAGGTCATCTACCCATTTCAGGAGAGCGCCACCAAGAGGTACGGACCCGTCCCCTCACATCACCTGTCTGCATGTGAATCTGAACTCTAATTTATTGTAACAGGCTGACAACTACAAACATGATTTAGATTTTATGTGATGAGATATGCATTATTATCTAATGGCAACAGTTAGATAAAAAAAAAAACCACAAACTGTTCTGATGGCTGTAAATTAAATTTTATGAGAGCAGATCCTTTGTCAGGGAATCATCACAGAGCAGAACAAGAAAACACACAAACACATAAATCACTGTCTTATGTCATACAAGACTTGAATCAGTGCCATTCAAAACCTGGTGTTGATTTATTAACATCAAACTCTCAGAAAGAAAGTTAGACGACAGATTACAGAGCTCGTCACGTCACATGACCAACCAGCAGCTACATGTCCTTTCAGTTACATTTCTAGACGTTTGCTGAACTCTAGAAACTTGATCCTGTGTTGGATCTGAAAAGATTATACTCATGTTAAATAGCTACAGTGAGAGAAACGCCTCCTTTGACTCGGTCCCGTCGTCCCTGATACTATAACTATCTAATCTTAGCATGAAACAGTGCAGTCCAAAAGTCTGAGTGGTCCACTAGTTAGACTGCTATAATAATATATAATATGCTGCTACTATCTACGGTAAATATATACAGTATATTTCACTATGGGTAATTTACAGTGGCCATGACAAGAAGACAAGACAATTAAAGACATGCAAAGATGCAAACATGAAAGTTCAGAAAACATCTTCATCAATTTGACAACACATTGACTGCACTCTCACTCAGAATTAAAGATAAAAATAACTTAAGAAGAAAAAAGGGATGAATATGCTCTGATAGATTTATTTATTCAATGCTTTTCACTTCAAAAGTCATAACCATTGAATAGATTCACTAGTTCATCACCTTTTATTGTTCCCTGGAAACACGTCCTGAACTTGCGGTGCACTATCGTTTTTGCAGGTGTTTTCTCTCAGAGCCATCACAGTAATGACTATAATCACAACGTATTGACAAATGAAGCGTTAAACATCTGTCATGATGATTTCTGTCACAAACGCTGCCTTCGGTGTCATTTAACAGAAAGAGGTGTGACCACAGAGGGTATAAACATGTCTGGTCAGACTAAAAGAAAACATTAGGACAGGGAGTGGAGCGATATGATTAAGATGCTCATGAATGCAAACGAATCATCGTGAACGTGCTTTCACAGGTAGTCGTGTTTAGAGACGTTTCAAACTGTCCTGATTTTTCTTTTTTGAAGTAAAGCAACATCAGAGTTGCAAGAAAATTAAGTTGAAAGACAATTTATCTCCATTATAATAAACCATCAATAATATTATCTACATAATACAACCTAGTATGACGTCAAGAGCTTTGCTGACGTTCACAGTTCACAAACAGTTCACACTCATTAGACACGTGGCCTGTTACCTGAGCCGTTCAAAAGTTCAAAAGCCTAAAATCTAAATCGTTAACCTTAAAAAGCTGCAGGCTGAATGTTTTTTTAAAATTTACTTTTAGTTTTTCCCTCTTTTTCCTTTACTTTACTTTCATGCGGACACAGAGTTCAGATTTTTATTTGCTGCCAAGACTGAATCTGAGTCACCTCGTGCCTTTCGCCGCCTTTTTGCATGTGCGTCATGTTCGTTCTACCTTGATAAGTCCTGCTGTGCTCAGCGACGTCTGGAGAGGTTCTTCAGAAGGCAGAGAGCTGCATCAAAAACATTACATTTCTATTCTGTTGCTTGAAATCAAAGCAGCCGTATAGAAAACACCTCATATACTTTTTTATTTTTCTCTGGAGAGTGATTGAATCTTCACTTTGCTCTGTAATAACCCACTGGTTCAGAGCCGCACTGTTTTGAGTTAGGAGCTCGATTTATGTGCGTTCAGGTTGAGTTTGTTTCTGTGTTTTTTGACTCCTGCTGCTGCTTCACTTGGACCTGTACAAGGACCAGTTGGGTTTGAGAAGCCTGTACCAGTGAGTGTTTCTCATGTCCCTCTTGTGCTGCACTGTAGATTTCATTGGACAAGGTTTTGAAATATCTGATTTTCCTTCAGGAACTCGAAGCACAGAGAAAAAACTACATTTTCAATTTGTCTTTGCATCAACAATATCGTGGTTTCTCTGAAAAACAGACGCTGGATTATCCAGAGTAACAAATTCAGCTGCTTTTTGTTTTTACTTCACAAATAAATATTCAATATATTTATATTTTTCTATTATAAGATGATTTTTGTTTCTTTTGGCTTGAAAAAATGAACAAAAATAAATGCATAAGATAATTTAAGGTATGGCTATTACATACATACAGTATATATTGCAAATATTCTCACAAGAAGAAAATGAAATGCACATTGCAATAGATTATCTTGATAAAGATGCTTTCTCTAGGTAACGAGCCAGTCAGTATGTTTCATATAAATAACTGATTAATCTTTGTGCATCATCCATATGTAATAAATCAATATCTGTTTTTATTGGACTAAACAACTCATGTGCAATTCTACATATAAAGGGCAATAGAAACCAAAACTAACTTCTGTATCTAGTTTATCTACATTTCTCATGTTTTTATTATAATATTTTATATTTTAATGAAAATATTTTCCATTTCTATTTCTATTTGAGCTGCTTACAGTACAGGACTTGTTTATAATTTCTGCTTCTCCCTGTGCTTGTTGTCGTGCACCAAAACAACCAAACTGCTTGTATTTTGCAAGCCAAGTTGGCAACAAGCCAGATGCTGATTCTGATGAATTTCAGCTGCATGAGTGTGGACGTAGAAATCATAGGAACAGAAACACAACAGAAACACGAAGAGGCACGAAGAGGAGTAAGAAAATATTGAACTGACTCTTTAAATGTGAGAATGACTGTTGCTGTGAGAGCTGTGTGTGTGTGTGTTGGGTGGAGGAGGAGGAGGAGGAGAAGCAGTTAACACAGTCCAGAGCTTTGTCTTCGCCCTGATCTTCAGAGTGACGGACAGCAGAGCGATAGGAGCGGATCAGGACTTTATTCCTAGAAGCCTTGAGCTGTGGATGGAAACACTCAGGACTCTGCTCTGCTCTCTGACACTCACACACACCTTCGCTGTTGAGTTGTGCTTCATGACTTGTGAAGGAAGTGTCAAGTGTGAACTGATAACAGCTGCGTCTACTGTAACTGTAACTGTTCTGGACCAGAGCGGCGACGAGTCACTGAGCTTCTTCACACACACACAGAGCAGGAAGTGAACAATAGATGGACCGATGAAGACGGACAGTCTTAACCCTCCTGTTGTCCTCCTGGGTCAAGGAAGGAAGGACGAAGGGGAAGGAAGGAAGGAAGGAAAGAAAGATGGAGGAAAGGAACAGATAGGGCCAAGGAAGAAGAATTAAGGACGTAGGGAAGGAAGGAAGGGAAAAAAAAGGATTGTGGAAAGAAGGAAGGGAAAGAAAGATGGAGGAGGGGAACAGGTTGGGTCAACTGGGTCAAAAAGGAAGAAGTAAGGACGAAGGAAGGAAGGAAGGAAGGAAGGAAGGAAGGAAGGAAGGAAGGAAGGAAGGAAGGAAGGAAGGAAGGAAGGAAGGAAGGAAGGAAGGAAGGAAGGAAGGAAGGAAGGAAGGAAGGAAGGAAGGAAGGAAGGAAGGAAGGAAGGAAGGAAGGAAGGGAAAAGGAATGGGGTAAAGATGGAGGGGGAAAGAAAGATGGAGGGAAGGAACAGATTGGGCCAAGGAAGGAAGAAGAATTAAGGAAGGAAGGGAAAAGGGATTGTGGAAAGAAGGAAGGGAAAAGGGAAGGAAAGAAAGATGGAGGAGGGGAACAGATTGGGTCAAAAAGGACGGAAGAAGAAGTAAGGATGAAGGGAAAAAGGAAGGAAATAAAGACGGAGGAGGGGAACAGATTGGGTCAAAAAGGAAGGAAAGAAAGATGGAGGGAAGGAACAGATTGGGCCAAGGAAGGAAGAAGAAGTAAGGATTAAGGGAAAGAAAGAAGGAAGGAAGGGAAAAGGGATGGTGGAAAGAGGGAAGGGAGAAAGGGAGAAAGGGAGAAAGGAAGGAAAGACCCAGCAGAACAACAGGAGGGTTAAATATATCATTCAGTTTGTTAAATGCCAATAATAAGTCTCTCCACCTGAACTCTACCAGGTTACCTGTGAACCTAATGATGTTTTGTCAAAGAGAGATCAAGAAACATGAGAAAACCCATGAATTTAAATAATAAAAACAGTTATAAAATAGATAAAAGGGTTAATAATGAAGCAGTGAAATAATTATGTAAGAACCAGACGACCTGAACCAGTTGCTGGTTTGCATATAAGAAAGATTCCTGACATGTGAACTGGCACAAGGCCACATAACTGGTTCAAATATTTTTATTATGAGTCATAACAATTAGAGAATCAGTGCTCATGTATAATCAGACAATATCTGATAACTAATTACTAAATAAATAAACATGACAAAGATACACAAACAAATTAAAGTTACAATACATGAGAAGTGCAATATAAGCACATATTAAGAGTAAAAGAAAATATGACGATGTAGTTATACAGTTATACAGATGTGTTCACCTGGAAGGGACCTTAATATAAATAATGAAGCAGAAACACATAGAAAAGACCCTCATCTCCTCTCTAACTTCAACAGCTTTTTGTGCCTTAATAACTTATAAAAGTCAATCGATAAGGAAATTAAACAGGTACAGCCAATGTTAATGTTTTAAAATAGACGTCTTGTGTGTTTTCCTCTTCTGGTCTTACTCACAACTCATCGACCAGTCCAGGCTGAAGTGTGACAGTGAGTCGTCAGCTGGATATGAAAGTGCATGGAAATCCTTGTGTAGATGATAATAAAAGTTGGGGGGTGAACTGTGTTTGGATGGTGACAACAACCGAGTTGGGCAACAATCTTCACAGTTCACCTTCGTCACGTCGTCTCCTCAATAAGCTGCTGGCTCGTGCCCAACTCACCCTGACTGACTTCTGTGTGTTTCTTGGCTCGTCGCTGCGGCGTTGTCACATTTCCAGATTGCAGCAGTTTAACTTGACGAGTTCGATGTTATTGCTACTGACAGGGGCGATGGCTAAAACCTTGAAAAGTGTTGGAACCTGTTCATCAGCAGGAGGAGGCTGCTTTTTATATAGATTTTTTTTTTTTTTTTGCATTTTGGAGCTGATAAATTAAACATCTCTAAGCTCTGCAAACTCCCTCGTGTAGCTCGTGCAGATATTTTAGACAGCAGTGTAAATAAAAGCTGAAGTAGATGAGAGTTTCTGAGCTCTGGACAGTTTGTAAATTTAGTAAGAACCGGCACACTGTTGTGAAATGTGCTGACATTTGAAAGTATTTAAGGAAAACGCCTCTGTGCCGGCCAAAACTTAAATGACAAGATTGATGCATCTCTCATATTTGTTTGGTAAATAATATGAAGCTGCTTAGTTTTAGCTTAGCTTAGCAGACGGACTGTGAGCAGGAGGAAACGGGACAAAGTCCAGGGAGTAGCTCTCTATAAAACTCAATCAAGTTTTATCACATTTGTACAAAAACCGAGGTGTGAAAAAGAAAATCAAGTTGCAGTTTTGCAGGATGTTAAATGTGATGTAGTATGTTTTACACTGATCTTTTAACTTTATGGTAGTGTTGTTTCATGTGAGGAACTAAAAAGGACAAAAATATGAATAAATAGGTACAGAAATAGATTAATAGGGTTAGGGTTAAATGTATAAATAAATGCTATAGATATAATATTGTTGTTATGAAAAATGCAGCTGTTTATTTCAGTATTTGTTTATTTATAACATTTATTGATATAGTATATCCAGAGAAATGTTCACTGAGAAGATGAAAACATCTATCTGTGATTAGCGATGACAAGACTAACCGTTACATTAATGAATGAATCTTATATAAAAGTCACATTTATATAAGATTATACTTATGTGTGTTTGGTTTTTATCTTTTCAGGATCTATTTTTGTATCTTTATATTTCTGCTTTTATGCAGAAATAGCATATCCATATGCTAATTAGGGAGGCGGACCAGATATCACTAGCATTAGAAAACCAGACAGAGGGAAATAATTCCTATGAAGTCTACAGTACATGCCACACAATAGCTTATATAATAATTAAATTATAGAAAAATAATTAAGGGTTAATCATAATTAACTCTCTTGTATCTTTTACAGTTGTTTGTGTGTGGTAGGTTGTCTTTTTAATATCTTTTCAAAATATCACAGCATTTCAGAGTCTCTACTGCAAATTCACTGTACTTGTGCAACGACAGTAAAGATTTCTGATTCTGACTCACAAGCTGAGATCTGTGTGAGTCTGACCCACACTCACCTGTGTGTTGTTGTGTTGTTGTTGTTGTTGTTGTGTGTCTGCAGGTGTGACGGCTGCGGCGCTGTTTTCCACGCCGAGTGTCGACAGAAAGCTCAGCCGTGTCCTCGCTGCGTCCGCCGAGAGCTTCACCACAAGAGGCCGTCCTCCTTCTGGTCACCTGACGACGACAGCCCCGGCTGCTTTCACCTGCCCTACCAAGACACCTGAGACACACACACACACACACACACACACACACACACACACACACAAACAGGCACCAAAGCAGTAACAATTAGGGCACCGGACAAAGTGCCTGTTTTCTTCAGATTCGTGCGTTTTCAGGACAAAATCTGAGACAGTTTTGATCGGAGGACGAACTCCGAGGATCTGATGCATCATCAGGTTTGTGTCTCGGTGTGTTTACCTGCTAACACACACACACACACACACATGTACACACACACACATACACACACCTGAGCTGAGCCCCCTCTGTAAAGAGCAGGGAGATCACCCACTGAGGAACTGCTGCACCAGGCTTTTACACTTTACAGACTGAACCACTTGTATTTTGTAGTGAAACATCTTCACACGTCGCAGTCGTCGTCTCCGCCACATCCACATCCACATCCACATCCACATCCACACCGTCACCCAGTTCTTCTTCCTCCTCCAGCAGGTGAACATGTAAAACCACAGCTGAGTTTAATTCCACTGGTTTCAGCTCAATTTGAAGCTGAAAGTGGCTGTAAAATGTTTGTAGCAGCTGTCGACAACCTGGATTCTTGTCACATATTAAAACATTCGTCACCTGCTCGTGTGCTCGATTGTCCAGTAAAACAGTAAAAACTGTTATCAGCTTAAGCGATTTTTACGCAACAGTTTTCCACAGTTTATCAGTGGAAGTTAATGTGAAGCAGGGAAAACCCAGTCCAGGGAAACAACTGGAACTTATCTCATATTTAACATCAGATCCTTTGGCCTTCAACCACTCGTTTAAATGTGTATTTTCAGTGCAGTGCAGTTAACCTTGATGACTGAAACACTAGATCTGTGTTAAGTGACAAGATTAACTTTTAAATTAATGAATGAATCAAACATAAATGTCAAATTTAAGGCGTTTAATGTTTGTTTTTCATCTACGACACCAAATGTCATGTCACTAAAATGAAGATTTTTCAGATTTGGACCAAAACTGTCACCTGTTTGTGAATGTGAAAGTTTTCTCTGGGACAGTGTGTTTCAAGTTATTGAGAAAATCCATTGAAAATAAGAATAATAGTTACTTTAATCCCCAGTAGCGTCATTATTACTGGTGCTTATTATTCCAGACCTGTGGCGACCTACAACTTTAACTCAGCAGCATCACTGTCTCAGTGTTGAGGATCTGTGAGTGAAGCTCAGATTTTATCAGCAGTAGTCGTGTGTTTAATCATATTTTGGAAGAAATCTGAGTGTTTGGATCAACACAGGGGAGGTGGATTATTCTGCCAGGACGGTTTCACAATCTCCTGTGGATGTTTTGTTTTTGTTTAGAGAGTTGTAACCAGATCACAAACTCACTGAAACGACCCAAATCTCTTGTACAAGCTGCAAGTTCAGAAACAATGCAGATTAAAAAAAAACAACTAAAGAAACTCATTGCGAGTGTGCAAAAACTTGAACAGAAAAACATGCTGCAAACACACAACCTCCAAAAAAACAAATGCAAAAGAAAAAAATAAATGCTGCAACACGATGGTTGTTTTCCAGGCAACTGTAAAATCCAAACTGACCACAGCTGCTGTTTGTTAAGACGCAAAACACAAACATTTTACAGTCACATCCAAGGACTTTATCAGATTCTGGACTAAACATTTAACTGGAACTGGTTAGATTTGGATATTTATTAATAATACTATTAATAATAATAATAGTTTTGAAACATTATTGAAGTCTAGAAATCCCTCCCTTCTTTCTCTTCCCCTCTTTTTATCACATCTCACTCTTCTTTTCCTTAAACTGTGTTAAACCTGTTCGTCGTCTCATCTGATCACGTTTCCTTTGTGTTCAATGTGAAAAATACAAACAGGCTTTTGATTTGACGACGACTCTGTGACACGGTCTGAGCACATCCTCCTCCTCCTCCTCCCTCTGTCAGTCTGACTGTAAAATAACAGGGGCAATAATATTAATAATAATAATAATAATAAACTGTAACTTCTCTTTCATTGTTGCCTTTTCCCTCCTTCTCTTCCTCCTCTGTGATTCTACTTCCTGTTGTGCTTTACTCATGCAGAATCTGTCAGACAGACATGATAGCAGCTTTAGCTTTTAGTATCTCTATGCAACCTAGACGGCCTTTATAACCCACTGCTTTCACGTGTAAAGGTCTGGAAACACTTGTCTTTTACGTTTTCTCACATTCATCGCAGCAGCTGCATTTACAGCCACTTTAAAAGGACAATTTTACTGAAATATTGGGATTATTATTATTATTTTTTGGATTATTTACATTTGTTTATGCTGTTGGAGAGTTTTTGGTCCAAACCTTGACTGTATTATTATTTTCTTATACTTTCTTGTTTCGATTGCTATTTATTGTACAACTTTATAAACAAAATATGTTGTACCTTTAATCAAAAGAACTGAAATTTAAACAAACATTGTCTTAATTAACCACTTAAATCTCCACACGTTGCTGCTTTAAAGGCCATGAGATGTACTGTAACATGTGGGATGGAGAATGTAGCTGCTGCTTCTTCCTGCGACTCGATTTTTCTTTTCTTTTCTGAACTCACATTTATGTCAGTATTAGTTCTTTGCTGTTCAGTCCTCATTCGCCATTTTTTCATCTTTTTGGAGCAATAACAACATCGACTTTCAAAAAGGGAATTTATGTGTGAATAATAATCAGTAACCTGACCGCCGTCGAACCCCCCCAGTGACCGGTTTTATTCGGAAATGTGTATTTTTGTGGAAAGCAGAGATCAGGCCGACAGTTATTCATGTTTGTGAAGCATGTAGGACACTGTAGACTGAAGCTAATTAACCCTGTAGTTTAAAAATATGGCAGGAAAAGTGCACTGATGCGTCGGCTGAGTTATATTTGAATTGTTTTTTATTTAGTTTTGAAGGTGAAATATTGAAAAAGAAGTTTAAGTTATTGTCAACTGATTGTGCCTGCTGCATAAAAAAATGTCAAAAGGTACTAAAACCTTTGGTACAGTATTTTTGATATGTATTTTGTTTGTGTTGATTTTTTTTTTTTTTTTCGGGTTGCTGTGCAGAGTCAGACTGGTGTCAGGAATTTATTTGTATTTTTCTATTTGTGCACACACATCACACAACTTGCAATACACGACAGACACTGACACAGACAATTGGTCAAGTCAGGACAGAATAAATAAGTACATAATTAAGACAATAAATCAATAAGCACACCTTAACCTGGGCCAAACCCGATGGGTCCTGTCTCAGTGTCTAATTTCAGGTAATTGTGGGCTACTAATATCTCAGATTACTCATACAACGGTGAATTAATTAAATATGTCTTAAATAAACCTGTTTAAACATGTAACATGTGTTTAAATGTTGTTTTGGTGCTTAAGTCTGACTCTACATCAGCACTGTGTTCTTGGTTTCTGAGCTAGAAACTAATGCTAAAGCTGAATTTACGTTTAAAAAAAAGAGATGCAGACATAATTACAGTGTGTAATGTATATTTGTCAACAATTATTTGGTATTAATTTTACCAACGGAGCATGAAATGCGCACACATAACCAAAAAACAAATTGACTCCTGACGTCCATTTGGCTTCGTATTTTTGCCTTTTATGTCTCTACAGCAGCTGATGGCAACTGATCACTTTAACACTTTGATTGATTTCTTTGTTTCTTTGATGCAGTACTGTATGTTCCTGTTTTTCTTGTTTAGTTGTGTTTGTTTGTTTTTTTCGCCTAAAAGTGAACATTGTCTAAAATCAGAGAAATTGTTTAGTCTGATGTGTTCCAGATGTTTTTGTTTAGTTTAGTTTCATTTTACTGGTAAATTTGAAGTTGATTTTCCTGTTGTTTTGTGCCGAGTTCAGTTTTAATCAGTGTTTTACAGGATGAATACGTTGTTCTCTGTTTTACAGGACTGGAAATGTTCTTTATGTTGCCGGCACATTGTGATCATCGCAGTGAGTTTTACTTGACGTGCTTGGAGGAGAATATATTGTACAGTATTTAAGAGAAACTCAACTGAAACTCTTCTGATTTTTGCACATTTTAAGTTATTTCTTTGTTGTTATTGTTGTTGTTGTTTTTTCCAATTGCAGCCAAATTCTTATGCAAGTACAGGGAATTGATTTTATGTTTTATTTTATCAGCCCTTCCTCATGTCTGTTTTTTTGTTCTGTCCGCTAGCCACTGATGCCAATAAAGACAAACTTCTTAAAAAATAAAGTGTTTGAGTCACGTTTAGAGAGAAAAGTTCAAAAGTTCATATTTAATAATGTTATGAGTCATTAGTTCGTTATCAGTTAACACGCTAATTTTGCTGATTGAACTTTGTTTATATTGTTTAGCTAAAAGCATTAGCTACAAATATGAAAAGCCACGAGTGAACGTACTAAAAGACAAGTGGAGTTTCCTGCAGAAAAAACAAAATTTCACCATAAAACTGGACTGTTATGAATTTGAGTTGAACAGCTGCTGCCCTCTGAACAGATAAGGACGCACTCTTGGTCTTCACTTGGCTAATTTGTTCGAAGTAAGATCAAGAACAAACTTTAACTCTCTTTTTAAGCCTCGATATGAACAGGTTGGTTTTAAGACGATTACAAAAATCAAGATGTGCACATCAAACAATTCTGCGACAAATGGAAAAACTCAATCTATAGCGGTTTTTCAGTAACAGCAGACAGATGAAGAAAAAGTAAATCACTCACATGTCGCAGGTCACTGAACACCTCCTACTTCGCTGTTGACTTCCACATCAACCAGTTACACTTAATATATCACACTTTGTCCTCAGTGTGATGTATCTGCTGTTGAAACAAGAGTTTGGAGCATTAGTAAGTTACATATTCTTCTTCTATACTCACCTCACTGTGATTAGTCAGCTGAACGTTTAGCATCACAGCTGCAGTGTAACCAGCCTTATAAACATTAATGTCGCTGACTGACTGAGTGATAGAGTTACAACATTGGCCACTGCGAACTGTCCTTCAGATAAAGAACTTGGAAAATTCGATGTCCGACTTCTATTGGAATACATCATTGTTTTGTTTTTTTAGCAAATTAGCACATTAGTACTAGCTCTTGGCTAATAGTAGCCTATATCAGTCACTGGCAACCCAAGTCACAAAAGACTTTAAAAGAAAACTTTGATGTTTTCATTTGACACATTTTGCTGATGAAATGTTGTAGCCTATTTTATTTAAGAAAAATTCAAACGCGAAAACTTTTACTGTAAGTGAATCTTTTACTTTGTTGTAAAGCATGCGCGAGATTTGCTGCGAGATGTTCTTCCGTGTTTACATCATACATCCAATGGTTTACAACGACGAACGAACATCTCGCAGAAAATCTTGCGCATGCGCACAAACATCAACAGAGCCGATGGGAGCTACTACTACAACAAGGATAAAAACAGAGATCAAATTATTTTTTCCGAACAACTTTTTCATGTGGCGGCTTCAGGACACCTAGGTCAGTACGGACGAGCAGTATGGAGGTATCTGGATGTTTCATAGTGTGTGTTTTGGACGATTCAAAAGTGAGCACAATCTGCTGCCATTATATGAAAACCCGTTGCCAGCCGGACCCCCCCTGGAACTCCAAAAGCGTTTTGATGACTCCAAAAGTTCTCCAAACCCTTCCTTGGCATGACGGTGAGTAGGAAATTGGTGAATAATTGATTTTGGGTGAGGTATCCCTTTCACTTTAGTTAACAGATTACATTTTCCCACTTGTCAATGAAGGCCTATTTAAGTGTTTAAGTTTATGCACTCACTTCTAGATCTAAGACCAGTGTGACATGATCGAAAACCTCCAGAAGTTCAAGCCACTAGCTAAATGGATCTTTGCCGTGAGACTGTTTTGTCATCAGGTCAAGAATGAACCTTCAAAACGAGTTCACCTGCCTGAGTGAATATGCATATTGTCTGAGCGAGAGCAGGGAGCTGAATCATTTGCTTGTGATGTACGTCGAGCAGCGGGGCAAATTGAAGCTGAGTGTCGACCGCGCTTAATTGTCATCGCCAATTAGTGCATTGTGGGACGCCCACAATGGATCAACTGTAGCGAGTAGAACTAAGTCCTTTGTGCTTCTCCAGTGGCCCGCGGGCCAGTCAAGACTCATTTAGGGCCCGAACAACGACGGAGCAGAAATGCCACTGAAAATGAAAACAAAAGACAGTTTAAGGAGGAAAAGAGGACGGAGGAAAGCAAAAGAGGAGGAGGAGGAGGAGGAGAAAGAGGGAGGTGGACAACGGTCACAGAGGAGGGAAGGACCGGGCCTCCTCTCTCCCAACATGAGAGGAGAGTGTATGACTTTGACACACACACAATCACACGCAGAGCAACTCCCCCCTTCCCTCCCTCCATTCCTCCCTCCCTCCATTCCTCCCTCCTTCCCTCCCTCCTCGACATTTAGCGAGCTGCTACACAAAAGCTGGCAGGGCCCCAGTGTTCCCAGTGACCTGGTTGTTCAGGGGCTCGTTTGGCCATGTCCGAGCTTTCAGCAGGTCTGAGCCGAGCCGAGCAGATTGTCTCTGCGCTTTTGTCAGTGTTAAAGGGCAGATTCACTGTTTCTTCTTCTTCTCCAAGGAAAGAAAAAAGAAAGAAACCTTATTAATTAAAATGTGTTTTTCTATCACTTCTCATTACGCATGAAACACCGTAGTACTCAACAGGTTTTTCCCCTCACAGGACAAAAAGAGGATCAGTGAAGCCTCTAAAAACTGTTAACATTAGTTTCTTTTTTAAGTCCACAACAGGGGCATTGGTTCATGAATCTAGATTCTCCAACAAAGGTCTCTGTAATGTCCTACATGTTTAAAGGAAATCATAATGTTCATGTTTTTGGTCTCTAATGTTGGAGTTTCTTATGACATTTTAATGAATTGATCTATAAATGGTCAAAGAACAATGAAGATGTGATAAATATGAGTACACAGTGAAATGTAAACTTCTTTCATGGTATTAACTTGGACGTTTCCAAATATTAATACAGTTACTCACTCATTGGATTAATCTATTGTGTTCATTTATAGGTCAATTACTCGATTTGAAGACTGGCAGAAAGTCAACAACCATCAACAATTTTGACAATCTATGTTATTTATCAGGGAATGTATAATATAATAACAGTAGGCTACATAAACGGTAAATATTCCTGATTAGCTTTGGCTTTTGGGTAAAAAACATACAATATTCAATGTGACTGTGAGTTATTTTCTACCACTTGTTACTGTAAACATTTAATGAAAAGTAATAACTATAGATTGATTCATATAAGAAATAATCTCTAGTTTCAGCCAGTGTCACACACTATTTCATCTAAATAAAAGACTTAATTAATATCTGTACAAAAAAAAAAAAGATCTACATAATAATTAAACCTAAACTACCTGATGAATATGAATGGTTTTGCTTCTATACTCATGTCAGATCTATTGTTCATCAACATCTGTAACGATGATAAAACAGCAGCAGGAGTTCCTCTTCAGCTGCAGTATCACACAAACATCAAAACATATCAAAGTGCTGCCTGGTCTTTACATCACGGGACAGACTGGCGCCAGATTATTTCCATATAGAAGAACCGACTGTATTCAAATAGTTTACTTTTCATCTGTGTTAAATAAAGCTCCACCTTGAAAAAATAAAAGTCAAAACGATAAACTGAAATCCAACCTGATAAAACACTTAATGATTCATGAGAGATTAAATCATTCACAATTAAACATTTGTCAGCGTGTTATCAATACAGAGACAAATGTATGTGTGTGTGTGTGTGTGTGTGTGTGTGTGTGTGTGTGTGTGTGTGTGTGTGTGTGTGTGTGTGTGTGTGTGTGTGTGTGCGTGCAGAGGCTTTGTGCAGACACCTGTATGAGTTAACAGGGAGGAGGTCTAAAACCTCAGAGGAACAGATGTTTTTTGAAACGGGCTTCAACACTGAACAACTCTCACATCTCTGGACTGTGGGAGACAGTTGTTTGAGTTTTTTTTTTTTCCTGCTGATGAACAATATTTTAGTTTAAATTACATTTTACACATTATAACAAGTGCACAGTGCTACTGAATGAAATTAAAAAGAAGTTTAAACAAAACAAGTGCATATAGCCTACATGGCATTTCTCCAAAAACCGGAACATGTTTTATAATGTCTCAGTTTCTCGCTACACATGTAAACTACAGCATCTAAATCTAAAAACTGGTCTTTTGCAGTCTGCTCTGCATCATGATAAATTATGTTTGTTTTGTAAATGAGAACAATGACTAGTAAATTTCAGGTTTCATTCATGCATACAACACAATATAATATGATTTTTATATACGACATGACACGATAAGACACGTTTATGATACGACACAACATTACACGATACGATACTATGATATAGTGCAACATAATAGGATACACCACAATACGATAAGACACAACATGAAGAATGCAGAAAAACCAGTATCACCACTAATTCACGTAAAAACTATAGCTGCAAACTAAATCTACTGAACAAAGTGAGTATGTTTTGTTGCTTAGGATGTTTTACTTTTAAAGGTGTTCAGAAATGGCCGTTTGTCCTGTTTGTCCCGCCTCCTTCCGCGAGTTTACACGAGTTTCCGCACGAGTTTACACGAGTCAGGAAAACGAATTTGATTGGGCGTTATCGAGCGGGCGGAATATTCAATGTTTGGGGCGGGACCGGGTGGGACACAATGTTTCGAAGAAGAATTTGATTGGATGTTGTCCAGCTCGGTGTGTGTGCGAGTGTGTTTAGCTAACGCGGCTAACTGTTAGCTAGTAGGCTAGCTACGTTGTGGCTTGACTGATGGATGACGGATCCTGATATAATTGGCTGATTAATCGTGAGCAACGTGACGCATAATTCGTGCACCTGCATTACACAATGCATTAAAAAAAACTAGGCTACCCCACTTTCATCCCGGATTTAGGCCTACTCGAAAATGGAATTTTTCACAAAGTTTGGGCTACATCGTCTGAGAGATGAGTGATTACACTAATTTTAAGACCCATAGTGGGCTCAAATTCAATTTTCTTTTCTGAATACCTGAATTATTTTCTTTTTCTTTAATCTGTTGATCTGGGGACAGGATGTGAACTGTTGTTAAAGCAAGAAGCTAACTTCTTGTCAGCCGATGGAGTTAGCAGTCCCCGCCCTCGTCATGGATCTATTGGTCCTCGTCCCTACGTCACCACATTCACGCACATCCCTTGGCTGCACAAACAGAGAGGGCCGCCCCTTTATGCCGTTCTCTCTCCTCATTGGATAAAGGTTGTAGGATACAAGGAAAGTTTTCTCCTCGGCTTACAGCAGAGCAGAGTGACTGACAGACCCGTGTTTCAGACCAAACACTCTATATAAGTGATTGCTGTCGGAAGATATAACTATTTAAGACTTATATTAACACAAACATTCCGCTTACTTCTGCTTTAACAGATAGATCCAACTGCGACTCTGACTGAACACATTTTCTCTTCACCTTGTCATGATGCATCTCTTGTGGTTTTTTCTACATAAAAAAATGTTATTACATCCAACTGTGTGGTGGAGATTTGTAAAACATATGAACCAGCAGCACATTTAACTGAAGCCAGATCAACTCTCTGTGCTGAAATTCACTTCTCCGGATTTGGAGGAAAGTGCCAATAAAGTCTGTTCACAACACGGTGAGATGTTTGGATATTCTAAGTCACACAGGTCAAGATCGTCCAAGAAGAGTTGAATCAAGGTGATCTGGACTTGTCACCTTTCATTAAACATCTTCCAGATCTACAACCAGGCCAAGCTAACTGGAGTTTTGTAACTTTGATGCCTCTAATAAATCAGCTACGTGAGCACAGCAGCAGCATCACAAAACGAGATTAACAGGACGCCGGCCTTATGGATTAAACACACCCCTCCTCCTCCGACACTATAAATCACAGGTGTGTTATGTCAGAGTAGCTCCTCCTCTCGACGCAACCCGCTGGTTTCCCTCCGTTCTTCAGACTAATGTAGGTCTGCACTATGCATCACTACACACAACGCTAACGTAACTCTGACAACAAAAGCAGATGTGGTGTTTGCTCACTGACGGATGGCCTCACTCAAACAAGCTCCCTCCAAGTCTCTGCATGTTGATTTCCATGCAGTGCTGCTGCTGACATGAAAAGGAGGTGGGGGGGTGGGGGGGCAGGAGGGACAGGAGGGGTGTGGGTGGTGGGGTGGGGGTGATACTGCCCAGGAGGGTGAAAGAACGCAGCCTTCGAGGACGCTTTGGAAAAATGCTCTGCAGTGAAATGACATCATTTGGGAGCAAACAGCCTGAGGGTGTGTTCAGATTTAACGCAAAGAAACGCTCAGAGGAAGAAGAAACGTCTCCCCAGTCGACCACCTGAGGAGTCAGACACGTAGGCTACTCAGGAGCTGCACTTTTATTTTACCTCTTTATGTCACTTTATACTTGTAATCCACTGATGTTTTGACCCCAAACCTGACCCTAGTAACCTCTGCTTCTTACGGTTCAAGGTTCATTTACTGTCACGACAACATGGGCAACTACCAGAGGGGACTGTGTTGTACAATAAAATCTCCAACCCGACCTTTAACATATAAGAAGAGACTGAAAGTGCAGTATGAGAATTACAACTGCACTTTACATACTTTACTTTGATACTGCTGAACACTTTGCATATCTAACATATTTATTTGTAACACTTTTGTCTTTTACTAGATTGTTGTCATCCAGCCTGTTTGTCGTTATCCCGTCGGTCTTACCTGTATGGTCCCTATTTACTTGTTTTATGAGAGTGACAACATAATTTTATTGCAATGACTAATAAAATCATTATTATGTCCTTAAGAGAGAGAGAGGGAGAGAGAGAGAGCACTAATTACTTAACTTTTAAACTCTCATTGTTTGTATATACAGTATCTTGTTATTTCTGTAATGTATTTTTGTTACTGTGTTGAACTGTGTTTTGTTGTAGCAACTGCTGCAGCAGTGTATTGATGATGACACTAGGTCATTAATTTGTTATTTGTTGTTTAACCTGCCCACAGGGACTATGGATGAAAACGAGCTATTTAGCTGACTCCCAGCACATTAACATTGATGTGGAAACTGAAGTGTTTAATGTGATTAATGTGCACTGTCCTCAGTTACCAAAAAAGTAAGATAAGATAAATTCTTTCACATGAGGACAATTTGTACACAAGTCCCTGCAGCGCAGTAAAGTGACAGTGGAAAACAAATAAAACAGGAGTAAAAGAAGTGAATAAAACAGGCAGCGGCAGCGGCAGCAGAGGCGGACAGAAGGTTCAGTAAATAAGAGAGTGAGTGAGTTTGTCAATCTCATGATACATTAACCTCACGTTAAAACACTTAGCAGAAGCTCCGAAAGTATTTGGGTTTTCTTTCTGAGTTTGCAAGTTTTCCCTGTTCTGCAGTTTCCTCCCACGGTCCACAGACCTGCACATGAATCTAAACTGCCCATAGGTGTGAATGTGAGAGTGTGAGGTTGGCCTTGTGTTTGACTGTTGACCTGCGTCAGCTGTGATTGGCTCCAGCCCCGTCCCCTATGACCATCACATAAATGATGCATGTGTAATTATGATAAAGGTTAATATAGTTAACCCACTTGCAAACAGTCAGTATATTTACACATTAAGCAGTTTTGCAACAACAAAATCAATCATCTTGATTTGCCCTCATGGTGAGTTCAAGGTTAATATTCAGTCTCTTTTGGCTCCATTTTTGGTCTCCACCATCTTCTCATTTAAATTACCTCGTTCTTGAGCTGCTAAATGCCTCTCATAGCGTGGTGAATGTGCAGGTCACAACTTGTCCACCAGAGCGTTTTGGAGTTGTTGGATTGTGTATTTGATGAGTTTGATGAGGTATACCAAGAAATCCCATGAGCCTCCATAGCGTAGCTCTGAGCAGCTAGCGGCTCTGCTCCGCTGTTCTAAAAATAGCTTGCACCGACAATTAAAGGTAACGAACCAACTGCTATGACTATAGGGATTATGGCAATGGGTCAATCTGCCAAAATGTTGAACTATCCCTTTAACAGGAAGTTTAATTGTCAAGGGGGCATTTTAACAACTTGGTTTTAAGGTTTAAATAAGTTAAGTCAACAGACGAGATGATTCATTGTATCAGTCAATAAATATAAATGCCAACTTGTGTGTGTGTGTATCCTATGGTTACCTGATCGCCAGTGATGCAAGGTCACGTCTCCTCGTGTTCTCGTTCAAGTCTTAGTCAAACAGGCCTGGCACCTGGGAAAATCACCACAGGCAATCACATACATGTGTATTAGTATGAATCAGTGTGCGTGTGTGTGTGTGTGTGTGTGTGTGCGTGTGTGTGCGTATGTGTGTGGGGTTGTGTGTGTACATAAGGTATTGATGCCATCCAAGCTTTACACATGAACTCCTCGCTGTTTGCTCTCATTTATCAAAGTAACCTGAGTGGAGGTGAATCAGACCGAGAGAGACTTGTCTTGGCTGATATGTTGAGCACACACACCTTCACCACCACACACACACACACACACACACACACACACACATACAAACAAACACACCCCATGAGACCTTTGTCTCCCAGAGAGCGCTGTGACCTTTGTTCCCTGTGGGTTACGGCCACATGCAGGAGTTTAGAGGCCGAGAGTCATCACATCGCGACTGATTGATATTTTTCCAATCGTGTTTTTGTGTGATTTTGTCGTGGTTCCACGCCAGTGCAGTCGCTCTGAAGCCGCCTCAAGCTTTACCTGCCAACCTTTACTCATCTCCACACACATCAGTACATGTTATAAATCACTTCTGACTGGGAATTGAACCGTTGTACTGTATTTGTTCTGTGCCTGAAGCTCTTCGTATCAAATACTGTCTATAAACGGTTTGATCAGATCCATCGTCTTCTTCTCTACGTATCTGATCGAATATGACACAATTTATCTATACAGATGTTCTTGTGCAGCTGCTTCTGTTCAGACATCGCAAAGTTGTGTTTTATGTTTGTCAAAGTTATAGAATAACAGTATTTTTCAGGTTGCTGCGGAAAATGTCGAAAGTGTCGAAATGAAACTAGTAAAAAATTTAAATAATCTTTTATATAGAAGTGTTTTTTCTTTGAAGGTTTACATATTACACTTCACACAGCTCAACCTTTCTGTACAACATACTGTACATTTACGTAGATACCACTCATGTTCAGATTCCCAGAAGGAGATTTACAGGACACAATAAACTACAGAGAGATAAGAGGCAGAGGAAGCAGCTGTCTGTCTGACAGCAGAGACAACAACGAGAGCAAATATTGTTGCAGGTTATCAGGGTTTTTTAGAAATGACAGCAGCGTTTAAAAGAGCTGCTTCAGTTTTTCATTCTGACTTCAGCGGCCTCACAAGGTTTTGAAGACGTAACACAGAAATGACAGGTCTGACTGTAGTTTTTTTTTCACTCTAAGATGCCTCATGAGCTGATTGTATTTGTTTTACTGGAATTTGAAAACAGATGAGATCAGTCATACCTGCCCATCAAATTTAGATAAAAGATAATATAAATGTGTTAATTGATGTTTAATTACCTTCTTCCTCAACTTTTCTGTTTTAACAATCCTCATCATTGTTGTCGTCTGTGGCTGTGGTTGGTAAATAAGTGTCTCGTCATTACTGCAAAGGAATGGCTTCTTGCACACTAGAAGAAAAAAACAGGTCCGTATGTAGCTTGGTGGGTGACGTCACTAATAAACTTCATTTAGAGAGAATAAAGATAAAATTTTTGGGAAAAAGGTTCAGTATTTTGACAAATTTTGTGCAACCTTCCTGTGCTTCCTTTCACATAGCTACAGTATAAAATAGTTTGGATCACTCATCCCTCCGTTAACGAAGAAAGAAATAACAGAGAGCTGGACAGGATGAGTTTTGTGTTGTGTTCAAGAAAACAAAGCATAATGTCATCAGACTGTGTAACACGTGGATATTTGTACACCTTTGTGTTTGATTTATATCGGCATGCTTGAATAGAACGACATAGAATAGATGAAGGATGAAGATGACTGACTGACTGCACATGTTAATGACAAACTGAGGTCAGAGGTCAGTCAAAGGTCAAGGACGGTGAATGTAAACAAACTGCATATTAATGTTGCTACACAAGCTGAAGCTGAGCGTGTATTGTGAGAGAAAGGAATGTAATACATAATTATCTGCCATGGGAACGTGTTAGTAATAATAATTTAGACTGAAAAAAGAATGAGCAATAATAGAAATGAAAGATTATAAATACAAGAAATACAAACTCTGTGTGTGTGTGTGTGTGTGTGTGTGTGTGTGTGTGGTCGTTTGGTTGAGTTGTCAGTGGGTGGAGAGAGAGCTTATCCATCATCTGATACCTTCAAGCTCCCCTGGTAAAAGTCCTACCTCCTAATGCAGGAAGTCATAAATACAACTCACCGATGCGTTCAAGTGCTGTTGGTGCCGGAGATGATCACAACTCAGACACCCGTGTCAAAAGTTTCAGTGGCTTTTCTTTTTTTAATTTCTTTTTTTCATAGAAATGAGGTCTGATCCTGCTGCAGAATTAAAAGAAGTAAAAGATTAAAGAGACAAAACCAGGAAGTTCACACATTTTGAACTTTGTGTGCACTGTGTTTTAGTTAATGACAAATCCAGATTAGGACCGAGAGTTTAGGATTATCCTGCTGCAGAGCAGATGTTGAACTGAATTACAGTGTTTTTGTACAAACAACAAAAAACCTCACAGGCTACAAACAAAAACAGAAAACTACTTCTGCATCAAAAGTCAAATCAAAGTACACATTTTATTTTTTTTAAAAAACCCAAGATATTCTTTACCAAAAAGTGCAGTTATTCATTGAGTGGACTTGCTGCTCACTTCACTGTGGTACAATGTGTTAAAAGTTATTTTAATATTGTAGTTGGTTGAGTTTGACCTCATCTTGGCTAAATCTCTGAAAACCATTGTTAAAATAACTGGTGAATAAATGAATTGGAAATCAACTGAGAAAATACTTAAAGGGCCAACGGGTGCCTCAGGAGGAATTGTCATGAGGCCTATAATATAACATAATCTGATTTTCTAGAGTAAATCTACTCAGTTACTCAATTTGAATGACACCTGAAGTAAATAAATCACCGCAGCGGTGCATTCAGGAGCACCACTGAAACTGCAATACAATGTATTATCTGTTATTTTTGTTTCAATTTAATTCATTTCTTATAAATAACTTTAATTTTGTTTGGTTTTGTGATTTAATTCTACTTTACTCTCCTTCCATTGATTCCTGGTGTAGCCTATTTACCTCATATGAACCACTTGATAGCTACACCTCCTTTTTTTTCTTTTATTCCTGACACAGATCTAATAATTAAAATAACATGTGGCCCAACACATCATATGCAGTGTCTTCTTTAGAAATCAACTCATGTGCACACCTTTTCAGAAAACGTGGTTCACCTTATCCTGATGTTCATGTTCATCATGCTCCCTCCTCGTGGTCGGATTGTGACATTTCCGACACGCCCTGAACGCAGCAGTCCCTCAGCGTGATGAGGAGCCGCTGCAGCTCGTAGGGGACTTTATTCCGTCCTGGGGCTCGAGGGCTGCGGCCGCGCGCACCGCCGTACCGTCACTACGCACCCGGAGAAAGTTTCGACCCCGGAGGAGAAGGAGAAGGAGGAAGAGGAGAAACACACATTTCGGACTAACACCGCGTTTTTCCGCAGAAGCGACACTTAAGAAACTTTTTTATTATTATTTAATAGGAAAAAAGAAAAAGGACAAACATGCGCCTGGAAGCTGTTTCCTTGCAGCTGAGGGAATAACCCGACCAGAGAGCTGAACTAGAGGACGTCAAGTGGATTTTATGCAGAGACCGGATCGGATCACTTTTATCAAACTGTGATTTCTGATTTCTCTCACTCTCCCGGACTCATTTCACTCAGTTTTTATTTTTTCATTTTTCTCTCTCCACCGGCTGTGATTCTCATGATGCGACTTTTCCCTGGTGTCGGAGCTGCGGACCAGTCGCCGCCGCCGCTGCTGCTGCTGGTAAAAATGTTACTGGGCTGTTAAATTTATTGGGACGTGACCACCGGAGATGAACTTTCTCCATAATGATTGCGGGAGCACTGGTGAATGATTGACAGCAGAGAGGCTCGCCTTGTGCTCTGCTGTGTGTGGACCTGTATGGACTATGACTGGATTTTACTGCGAGGATTTCAACTTTGTTTTATTTTAAATATTTATATAAAAAAAATAGACTTAAAGTTGATTTTTTTTTGTCTCTGAGGAGAGAAGTTTTCATGCAGGATGAGCTCATGAAGTAAAAATAAGCAGCTAGGCTACTGTTTTTATTTCCTCGTCTTAATGACCCTGGATTATTCATTTCTATAACTATTTTAATGTTAATTTTCTATACTATGGCGTCGACAGTGATGTTCCCGCGGCCCCTCGCGTTGTTTCTGCTGCTGTTCTGGTTCGCCGGTCCCACGTTAGGAGCCTCCAAGGACCTGGTGTGCGAGCCCATCACCGTGCCCATGTGCAGGGGCATCGGCTACAACCTGACCTACATGCCCAACCAGTTCAACCACGACACGCAGGAGGAGGTGGGGCTGGAGGTGCACCAGTTCTGGCCCCTGGTCCGCATCCGCTGCTCCCCGGACCTGCTCTTCTTCCTGTGCAGCATGTACACCCCCATCTGCCTGCCGGACTACCGCAAGCCCCTTCCCCCCTGCCGCTCCGTGTGCGAGCGGGCCAAACGCGGCTGCTCCCCCCTCATGAGCCAGTACGGCTTCGAGTGGCCGGAGAGGATGAGCTGCGAGCAGTTGCCCCAGTTGGGCGACGAGACCCTGTGCATGGACCAGAACAGCAGCGAGACCACCACCTTGGCGCCTCCGTTCCCCAAACCCACCACCAAAGGCCGCACCAGACCCCCGAGCCCCCACCAACAGTGCGATAGGGAGTGTCGCTGTCGAGACCCCCTGGTCCCCATCAAGAGGGAGTCCCACCCTCTCTATGGTCGGGTGCAAACCGGACCCCTCCCCAACTGCGCCCAACCCTGCCGCCAGCCGTACTTCTCGGCCGACGAACACACCTTCACCAGCTTCTGGATCGGACTGTGGTCGGTGCTCTGCTTCGTCTCCACCTTGACCACCGTCGCCACCTTCCTCATCGACATGGAGCGCTTCAAGTACCCGGAGAGGCCCATCATCTTCCTCGCCACCTGCTACCTCTTCGTCTCTCTGGGCTACATCATCCGCCTGGTGGCCGGTCATGAGCGAGTGGCCTGTGGTGCCAACAGTAGCAGTGGTGGTGGCACCAACCAACCGCACATCCTGTACGACACCACCGGCCCAGCCCTGTGCACCATCGTCTTCTTGTTGGTGTACTTCTTCGGCATGGCGAGCTCCATCTGGTGGGTGGTTCTGTCCTTCACCTGGTTCCTGGCGGCGGGGATGAAGTGGGGCAGCGAAGCCATCGCCGGGTACTCCCAGTATTTCCACCTGGCCGCCTGGCTCATCCCCAGCATCAAGTCCATCGTGGTTCTGGCTCTGAGCTCCGTGGACGGCGACCCCGTGGCTGGGATCTGCTACGTGGGGAACCAGAGTCTGGAGAACCTGCGGGGATTCGTGCTGGCGCCTCTCGTGGTGTACCTCTTCACCGGTTCGCTCTTCCTACTCGCCGGGTTCGTTTCTCTCTTCCGGATCAGGAGCATCATCAAGCAAGGCGGCACCAAGACGGACAAACTGGAGCGCCTCATGATCCGGATCGGGCTCTTCACGGTCCTGTACACCGTCCCCGCAACCATCGTGGTGGCCTGCCTGGTCTACGAGCAGCACTACCGGCCCGGATGGGAGCGAGCGCTGGCCTGCTCCTGCCTGTCCGAGAGCCAGCGCTCAGGCCTGGGCCCGGACTACGCCGTCTTCATGCTCAAATACTTCATGTGCTTGGTGGTGGGCATCACCTCGGGAGTCTGGATATGGTCGGGAAAAACGCTGGAGACCTGGAGGAGATTCGTGGCCCGATGCTGCCCCTGCTGGCCGCAGAAAGCCACTGCGCCGCCCTCCATGTACAGCGAGGCCAGCACCGCTTTAACGGGACACACTGGGAGCGGGCTGACATCAGGGATCTATCACAAAGCTGCTCCATCCCATATATGAACTGACTTGTTGACAGTACGAGTATATGCGTTTTCAAAGAGACCAGACTGATGTTCATACACATGGACATGGACAAACATCTGCAGGACTGTGTGTTTGTGTATCTCCGAATATCAGCTTTAGTTAAAAAGAAATAAAATTAAAAAAGGGAAGAAAATAAAACAAATAACCTGGGTAATAAGAATTTAAAGAATATTTAAAAACTGATTTTAAACAACAGACACATCTTTTCTAAGCTACAGAGCTGAAACCGTTGACCAAACTGAGAAAACACCTTCTACATGGCTCCATTATAAAAACACACACACACATATTTCTTCCTTTCTGTTTATCCTGAGCACTGATAGAGATAAAGAAAAAAAAACATATTTATTTATGTATATATTGTATAAATTTACTGTAAAAAACAAAGAAAGGAAAATTAGGTGTATAGTGTGATATGTTTAGTTTGTATCCAACCAATGCCACTGCCACAGACGAAGTGTAAAGACACCAGAGAGAGAAATCTTGTCTGTTTTCAATTGTATAAACTTGTACATATCAATGTTTGAGTGTGACTGTGAATGTGTTTTGTATGATTACAAACTGAAACGTCGCTGAGAAACGGTCTATTTGGTGTTTTTTTTATTTTAATTTTCTATCCTCAGACTTGGAAGCCATCTGGAAACCAAACAAAAACTTAATCCAGTCGTTCTGATGGACGACTCTAAAGCTCCGTCACTGGGTCACATCTTGAAGTCTGAAGTTTATTATTAAGGTGTGAACTAATAGTTGTGTTAATGTGGTGTGATGATGTGAACCAACCGACAGTCAGTGATCAGGTTAAAGCTGCAGGGTGAAACTGACCGTGGCCTTTAACCCCACCTGCTGGTTCACAGAGGAACTGCTCACACCAACGACTCCCCCCTATCAGATTTACATGAGACCACAGACCCTCAGTTAAATAAGAGTTTGGATGAAAACCATCAAAAAAGGCAGCAATAACAGTAAAATATACAATTAGAGTAATTATTATTATTATGCATCATCTACAATAACAAGACTTCTGTTTGCCTAAATTTTGATACAACTTGCTGATTCAAACTCAGTGACCCCTGCAGGTCCCTGGACCTCAGTTTGAGAACCATTGCTCTACTTTTCTAAAGATTTCATGCCCTAAACTGATGATGAAGGGAAACAGAAATGTGCAGACATCATAACAATGTAGCTTGATACATACTAAGATAAAACTGAAGAACACATACATTCGGACAATTTTAAATTACATTCATGTAATTTAAAACAGGTTAAATTCTATATTTGATACTTGGTATATATGAAATACTTTGTCTTCTTGGATAAAAAGGATCATTATTTTAATTTGATATTTTTTGCTCTACTTTCCAGTGATTTTTTTCTGCTTTTAATAAAAAGAAAGAAAGAAGAAATCTAAATTGAATATTTCAATGGTTATGGACAATACGAACACTATAGAGACTTCACCTCAGACATCATGTCTCATTATGTTTGAATTTATAACATCAATAACCACCTCTGCTGATTAATTAACCATTTAACATCAACAAGACTTTAATGATACTGCTGCTCACAACTAATAAACTGAACATGTAAATCTGTGCAGAGATATCGTACGTAACAACAAAGCTCCTCTCCGTTGTCATTCTACACAACAACAAAACAATCTTCTCAGCAGGGATCTGTGGTCTAATGTGCATCGTCTATTTTTAGGGACCCTGACGACGGGATCTGAAGGAGCATCCTGTCGTCTCTCTGAGGTCACATCAAGTGTTTCTGTCGGGGGGTTCAGGTGTTCATATCAGCAGTCTACTCTCTACGTAAACCTAAAGTGAAAATACAACAACAGCCACTGAATTACAAAAACCAGAATGATCTGTGTATTAAACTGCATCTTATTTAAGCTTTTTGTCGTCTTCGTTCTCCCTCCCTGCTGTGTTTGTGTTTTGTGATATTTGGCCAGTTGTGTTGTTGCTCTTCTTTTTCTTTTTTCTTTTTTAGACTACTACTGTGTGTCCACCTGCTAGTTAACAGCTCTAATTTATTAGTCTGATTTGTGAATGAATGTGATGGTGCGAGTGTCTATGAATGAGGTCGACATCGAGGTTTGTTTGCTGGAGTGTAAATCTGCTTTCACACAGATAATGACTGAAAAAAAAAAAAAAATGTAGATTTCGATTCATATTGTGGAATTAAAAGTGAGTTGATCTCGAGCCTGGTGCACGTCTCATACACGTCTGTGTGTCTCTAATTATGCTATTCAAGTGTTTGTTTTGACAACTGTGCTGCTCACATGCACAAGAATAAAGATGTGTGCACTGGTTTGTCAATTTAGATTTCAACTTCAGCTCAGATTCAACAAAATTTAAGTGATATTTGCTAAAATGACTGGAGTTAAGAGTTGAATTTTTGGGACAGAATACAAAAACCTTGTTCTTTAAATCAACATTCGTACCTGCTTCATGCAGGATGTGTTGTTGTTGACTTCACACTGGTCGTCTCTCGCTCGTTGCACCGTCCTCCAACTGTAAACAGCCGCAGCAACAGCAGCTTCACAGACCAGAATACAATGACAGTCATTCAATAACACCTGCGATTCACTCGATAGAGATTTAACTTCAGGTGTTACATAGCTGTAAATGATGAGTAGCCTACATTTTATTCTCTTAATATGTGTAATGGCCACTATGTTTATATAGAGTCATAATTTACAAACTAAGTATGAACTTAAAACTAAAACAATAAAAAAAAAAAAAAGCACGAGTGTCAAGTATTAGCATAACAAGACGCTAATGCTTGTTTTTGGCCATTTTAACAAATTAAGTAAAATGCCTAATAAAAAGGTCCATTAAATCATTTTATAATGTACTTATTTAGGAGTCATCCACATAACCAAACATTAAAGCTTCACCTTCAACATCTCTGATAATTGACAAATGAATATCTTCTCAGTGTTTATTGTGACCCACCCTGTTTTCAGGCTGCATCAGTTTTATGAACGCTGCCCAAACAACTGAAGTGAGTTCAACTCAGTTACTACATTTCTACATGAGCTGTATAATACTAATATGTTTACTAATGGGTGACCTTTGCAAAAACAACAACTGTGTTTTATGGCCTTAATACAATCATAATTTGCATTAATCTGAGAGGAGAGGAACATCAGTGAACCCTTTATCAGAGTCTGACGAATGTTATAAACTTCCAGTGAAACAAGGCACTGGAATATTTTTTAAATGACCAAATACCAGTGGTTCCTTCATGATCTGACTGGTAAAAATAGATAGTTCATCATTAAAGTACTATTTAAAAATAATAGATAGAAAATAGCTTCTTTAGCTCTCATCATACTGATACTTTAAATTCATTTTACATCCTGTCGCACCATGACGTAATCCATTTTGTTAGTGGAAAAAGCAGTTGTTGATGTAATGGCTTTAATAGAAATCATATTTTCCCTAAATATAAATGTCCTATTCACAAAAAAAGAAGAAGAAGAAGAAAAAAAAGGGATATTTCCTTTCTTATGGAGGTGATTTTTGTTTCAGGTGAGATGGCCAATTACTGGTCGTACACAAACTACACACAACATAATCTGCAAAATACCACGACACACGTTTGATACACGATTAGTGTTTATTTAAAATACTCCATCTGCAAATGTTTCTTCTTTTTTTCAATTTAAAAACAAGACAAGTTTCACAACTAGTGGCCTACATAGTAAGCAAAAAGGAGGGGAGTATCCATCAGTCTCTTTTTTTTTCTCCCCTCGGTGTCTATGTAGTTCGTTCGATAGCTCTGGGACAAGCAGGGACTTGGTTATCTGTTGACCGTCTATCTGAGGCGGGGGGTCATGATAGGAGGGTGGTGGTGGTGGTGGGGGGAGGGGGGGGTTTGTGGGGCACAATACTGAGCCTGGACAGAGTGGACACGACTAAACATCAGTCGCTCTGTAGTAAAACTGATTGATTATCTGTGAAGTCGGTTTTGTTTGTAGTGTATCTCATCTTGTCAGTGACACTGATCGTAGACTGGCACTCACACATAAACACACACACACACACCAGACAACAGCTGTGTGTGTGCGTGTATTTCAGTCATCTCCTGTATAATATTTATAGTTTAATACTTCTCATCTGAGACATGCTGGATGCTAAATCCAAAATGGGTGGATGAACAGAAAGCAACACCACTGGTAAGAACAGTAAACACGTTTTGACTTAAACACTTTCCAGAGTCACTGGTGGCGTTCGCTCTAATTTACACGACGAGCGTTTCTTTTTTTTCTTTTTTTTGTGGTGCCTGTTGAGAAGAAGTCGTCTGGTGCGGCTCTATGTTTCTGTTTGTCAACAACAAAATCACACGACCAGACCAAAACCAGCAGGACATTTAACACAGCTTGTGTGTGTGTAGCCATGCAGCTCCTGTACGGTCATTACCATTAACACACACGCTGTAGTTCAGTTTGAGTCGGTCCAACACACACACACACTGCTCTGCTGCCGGAAAAACTCACCACAAATCTACAGCTAAAAAAGTCCAACTAACGTAGTTTCCTACTGGTTGAGGAAGGTTTTTAATAAAAACTAGAGCTTTACACTTATTAAATTATAGAAGTTACTCAGTTATAATTTGTTTTTTTGGCACAAACCAATCACCTTGGGCCTGAGAGCCACAGACAGAGAAGGAAGTCAGAACATATCTCCATGGACTGACGCTGGTTTTGGTCTTTTCGTGTGATTATGTGAACAACAGAATAAAGTCTGACACCTGTCTCGTTCTTTAAGGCCGTGTGAAATAAAAATTAAAAAGAGACAGACCGAGTCCTGTTCAACTCTTGTTCAACTGTGGAAGTGGGAAATAAGAAATAAATAAGGGATTTGTAAAAAAACAAAAAAAAAACAACGGTAAAATATTTTTTAGGATTCACAATCATGCAGCTCTACAGCTGTAAATGCAAATGAGCGTTTTGGGCCGGTCATACAGTAGCGTCTGGAGCCCGACTCGACTGCCTGGTGCGGCCGGGTCGACCCTGTGAGGTCGGCCGTGTTCGTCTGGCGCTTTGCTGTGGATTAGCTGGGGCTTTGGGAATCAGAGGGCAGGTGGCGGCGGTCTGGCCTACGACAGCACAGCGTTGGAGCGTCTTATACCTATCAGGTTGTCTGCGCTGAACGATCGTCTCATCGCTGCTCGGCTCAGGTCCTTATACTTGTCCTCACAGAGTCTTGAAATGGCCTGGATGGAAAAAAAACAACACCACAAACACACTTAGTGAAATGTTCTCTGAAGAAATAAACACAACATTTTTAAATCAGGTGTTTTAAATGTCAAACACTCGGGGTAAATATCACAGATTAAGTGTAATGAGACAAACTAACAAAAGGTCTGATCACCTCTAGTTTCTGGGCACGCTGGTTGTTGAGAGGCTCCAGAGGGAAGCTGAGGTTGTTGTCGTCGGCCAGCTGCCGCAGATCAAAGTAGTACTTGGCATAGACACTGGCTGGCACGTTGATATTGAACTGGAGAAGTTCCAGGAAGTGACGCTCCATCTCGTTCCTGGAGGGCGGACAAACACCTGAGGGTTATTTCACACAACCACGACTCCCGAACAGAGACTCAACTCTGCTCGAAAACTTCAGCTGAGGGAGCTTCACTACGTAAAAGTGTAACAGAGGAGACGTCCAGGGAAAAATACAAGAGACTCAGGGACATATTGATAAATACACAATATTTAGGGTTCACAAATTCATCAATAACATTTAGGAACCATTTCATAAATATGAGGAGAAAAGGAAAAGCCTAGAGTGAAATAACTCAGAAATTTGACTCCTTCTCTAACTGTATAAACATACGACTCAGAGTTTATCAATTATTTTGGTTTAAAGGTCCAGTGTGTAATATTTGTCAAGATTTATTGGCAAAATCTGAATATACTACCGATTGATATTTGTATAAAATCCGTTTGGTTTTCATAGCCTTATAATTCTTCTTTAATATACACATATAGCAAGGGTCTTGCTTAGAGAGTGTTGCCATTTTGCGCCGCCATGTTTGTACGGAATGGAAAATCCAGCCAACCAGAGAGCACGTTTCAAGCCAGTTAAAAGAAGACAAATGTATGTAGGTGAAGATGTATGCGAGGAAAAAAAGAGAGGAAAAAAAAAAAAAAAAGACATGAGATTGTCTGAAATTTTGGAAACTGTGATGAATGTTCAGTCTTCAGAGCTGTAGTACCTGCATTGGTAGTTCCTTTACTGGTCCAGTAAACAGCCTTAGTAAAAGGAGCTAAAAACTGGGGATCTAACTAAGTTTCACGTTCATAAGTAAACAATATAATTATTTAATAGATTCAGAATGTTAGATGTCACTGTTTTCCCCTCATGAAGGAGCGTCCATCTATTCGACCCAGCTTCACATTCATTGAAAAGAACAGGTGAGTCTAAATCAAATGTTGCAAATAAATTCTCTTAGTTCAAGTTTTTATCGTCACCCATGATGATTTTCTATTAAACAATCTTTTTTCATCTTCTTCTGTCGTTCAATTCTTCTTCCTTTTAAAATAAAGCCCCGACACAAAACAACAATCACAAATGATAATCGATCATTACTAAAGGTAATTACGCTTAAAATCCAATTAGACTCTGATAAAATTAAAAGTGCATCATGTCAGAGGGGGAGGACGACGCCGACTGCTCAGCTCATAGGAAGGAACATGAATGAGAGTGTTTGTGTGTATTTTGATCAGTCAGGATACAGTGTGTGAACGGTCGACGACTGTTTCTATTTTTATTTCAACTGTTTTCTTCATCTGTGGTTTTTGATCTGAGCATCATGAGGGAAAAAAACACAGATGTGCTTTTACCCACTAATACACATTCAAGATTAAAAGTACATTACAAACGTCTCTCACACACACAAACACACACACACACACAAACACCAAAGTTAATGCAACATCTCTGTGCGATCACCCAGCTGGAGCATCACAGCTCTACAACCTCCATCAGCCTTCCTCCTCCTCCTCCTCCTCCTCCTCCTCCTCATCGTCATCATCACAGCTATGAGAAAAGCTAAGGGAGGTGGTCGCCAAGGAGACAGCATCCAGGATGCTTTGTTGGTCAGTAAAGGTGGTGCGAGTGAGCGCGCAAGTGTGTGTGTGTGTGTGTGTGTGTGATGTCTGGTCTCCCAGGGCAACTAATGGAGTGGGCGAGAGCCTGGGCCATTATGTAGAAGCAGTAGAGAGCACTTGAGACCCTCCCCTCCATTTCTCTCTCTACTCTTCTTGCCATCCCTCCATCCCATCCCGGGCCCGACCAGGCAGCCGCACAAAGACACTTCAGTGGCAGCAATGAAAACAGAGCCGGGAGTGTGTAGGTCAGACGTACGTTATGCGAGAGGAGAGAGGGAGGAAGTCGGAGAGGAGGCATGGGGGCTCGCAGACACAGCAGACACATGCGGACGGCGCTTGCACCTTTTCAAATCACAAAGAAAAAAGGAGGCACTTTCAACCTCACACACACACAAACACACGGGAAAACCAATTGAAGGAAATAAAACCTCCGTGCTCCAAGTGCAGCCCCTGCCCTCTTCACCAGCCTATAGACCGAGCCACAGCTTCCATCTATCGCAGCAAACCATCGCTACCGCTGCTCTCAGAGTTATAGGGGCGTCACGATTATAGATGTTCTTGGTACGATTGTTGTCTGAGAAATAATCATGATTATCACGATTATATTAAATAATTTTACAACACTATGAATGGGAATTTGTTGTCATGTGTGTTGATGGTGTCTTTATGTGTCTATATGTATGTAAACGGGAGATGGAAATGTAAAAGCTATGCTTCATCCATCCCCTTTTCAAGCCAGGTATTGTTATTTTCTAACTGTGCTGTTACTGTGTTAGTATGTTAGTGTTTATTGGTTGTTCTTGCTCTGTTAACGGTCTTGTTGAATTGTGTCTACTGTGGTCTGGTTTGAAATAACTAAAATATTTATATGCCATAAGAGAACTTAATATGAAAAGAATGTAATCATGGGGAACGCATACAAATGTAAATGTGGGAAACTAGGTAGGGTGCAGGGTTTTCTTTGTGGGTGAATAAATGCGGGAATGTTATGTGAATGTATGTACATGTATGGTTGGGAGGATACACTCCTGTGGTCCTTTTTGATGTCACGTTTGTACTCTTGAGGCTGTATGGAAGGTGGAAAATTTTTTCCTGAAAAGGACATATCTATATATCTATCTATCTATCTATCTATCTATGACCAATTATTAATCCTTCAGAGGAAATGTTTGTAATATTCTAAAATGTTTGAAGTTTTTTTTAAATCGTTTTTTCCCCCCTTACAAATGATGCGCTAACATTTAAATACCTACCAGTTCAGTAAACACGTGGTTGTTGTGTAACTTTGCTTTCGTTTCGTGCGTATTGCGCTGATCTGCCGACATGGTTCATACATCATCTTTTTTGGAAAGTAATGGTATTTATTTAGGAACCTTTACAGTTAAAGGAGAAGTAAGCAATCTGGTCGTTTTGGCTAACTTCCTGTCAGCAGATTAGCAGTCCCCGCCCTCGTCCCTACGTCACCACATTCAAGCGCATCCCTTGGCTGCACACACAGAGAGGACCGCCCCTTTATGCCGTTCTCTCTCCTCATTGGATAAAGGTTGTACACATGGTTGTATACAAGGAAAGTTTTCTCCTCGGCTTACAGCAGAGCAGAGTGACTGACAGACCCGTGTTCGGGACCAAACACTCTATATAAGTGATTGCTGTCGGAAGATATAACTATTTAAGACTTATATTAACACAAATATTCCGCTTACTTCTGCTTTAAATAATTGTGGCGTTTAATACCGCGATTAGTTGTGAAAACAAGTAATCGTGACATCCAAGTGCATCTTTGTTGCTGTTTTTCTTGTTACTGTGTCGGGGGGGAAACATGAAGTCTCATAACTCTGATGTATTTGTTAGAGAATCTGTTTGGAGCTCAGAAAACAAAATACTCACAGCAGCAAAAATTCAAGACGCAGCAAGAAACAACACCCGAACATCTGTTTTTCTTTTTCTCTTTTTTTGAGTTTGTTTTTAAAAGGACAATTAAACAAAACCCGGCGTATTGAGATTTCTAGGTCATTACTTCACTGTGTATCCAGATCTGGTTGGTGGAGCCTGGAGGGTCTTCCTAATCCTGACCACATCCTCCAGAACCCACTGAGGGATCCCACTGTCTTCCCAGTAAAGATGCAGCACGTAAAACCTCTGGTATGGAGTTCCCTTCCTCTCGGACACATCTGCATTTATCCAGTAGATACTGAACTGAACCGCCTGAATTTGTTGTTACACATTGAGAAACAGGGACGGTGGTTTCACTCTGAACTTTTCCCAGATCCAGACGGGACAAAGTGAAACAGGAAAACTAATTTAGGATTCTCTTATCTGTGATCTAATGCTCCAAAACCAGCACAAACTTTCTACTAACTCACCACGGAAAATCTTGCTCTTTTCCAAAAACACCACCACAGAGGAGATGGTGAAGAAGCCACTGAACTCCCTCAGACTAACCACCGCTCACATACTTCACTAATGTCGGATTACAGCAGCATGATGTGACCGACCACCACATTTGCAACTTTTCCAAAATCGATGATATAAAAACACCCACATCCAGTCAACTGTGTGGAGATGAGAAAATAAAGTGAGGTTTGAAAATCTGGGATGTGCAATAACACTGGTCAACGTTACAATAATGATATGATGATGATAAGTGTGCACATACAGTTCTGCTGAATTGCAAACTGCTTTTTAAAGGAGAATTCCGGTCATTTTCTAAGTAACACTCTACAGCTCGAGGTCCCCGAGTGCAACAATAGGAAAAAATCTGAGAAAAACGTGTGCAGACCGGACCTAGCTCTCCCCCTGCTAGCTGCGCTACACTGCAGTTAAACAGTGAAGTAACGGGGGCAGTTCTTCTAACCGCGACTTTGGCCTCTATATAATGCTCAAAATATCACTACAAATGCTTTGCAACATCCACCAGTTCTTCACCACTGAGTGTGACGAACTCTGTTAATATCACGTACCTCCGTTTACTCTAGCTTCCTAGGTAGACCTCAATAGTTGACTGTTGAGCTTGACACTGTTTCCATATCAACAAAGACAAAACACGAGGAAAACATGGATTTAGCAGGAAAAAAAGATTTTGAATGGGGAAAAAGCAGTTATATTCATATATTGATGCTTTTTCCCCCCCATCCAAAATCATTTTTTCACTCGACTTGAAAATGACCAGAATTCTCCTTTAACTTCCATATAAAAAAAAAAAGTTCACTCCATACCCTGTCAAATCCACAGGTGTGTATGTTCTAGTTTTTTCCTGGTTTTGTTTGCAGCATTGAGCGTGTAAATGTGTGTCTCAGTCAGTCTTTTGCAGTGTGTTCACTGCACATGTTTCTATCACAATGACGATGAAAATACAGTTTATCAGAGTGGCTCATCTGGTGTAGTGTGTACCACATTGAAATATCTCACTTATACTACAATAATAGAGGCAAAAAGTGTCCAAAAAATATCTTTTAGAATAAAAAATGTGATTCATCAGTCAACAGTGCAGCACTCTGAGGAGTGTGAACCATTATTTTTAAACAGTCTGCCCTCTGTCTGACAACCAGCTTCTCTCTCTCTGCTATTCAGTGCGGCCATTCAGCCCCAACTCTGACCTCAACCGCTTCAACACTTGGGTGCAAAACACTGCAGTGTGCACTGGCTGGAGTTTATGGCCCAGTGATGCTGTCGTTGCCAAACACTAAATCATCAGCACAAGTACAGATGCAACCTGAGACTCTGTTAATGACGATGGCAGCCCTAACCAGGGGCCGCTGGACACAAAAACCACAGTCACATGTGCAACAAATGGCTACTGGGCCACTAAATATCACTGCATTCAGAGTTTCTGTTTGTATTGGTTCAACTTGTGAACTGCTGCATGACCATCAGGATCATAGAAGCTGTATCTGAAGTCACTGAATAATTCACCTCTCCACCAGCACTGTTTATTGTCTCTCTGGGAAAATAAACAATGTTAATGATGGGAGGTAAAAGATTGATGCCTTTATTATTAACTGTCTCTTGTTCATTGCCTTCTTTTTAAAGCCTCAACCTGTTCTAGTTTGCTGTATTAACAGATACTCAGTGCCAGCCTGTACGTCACTGTGGCGGGTAGAGAAGCTAAACCACCACATATCAACAAAGTCACGTCATGGTTCAATGGCTACAACCCAAACTAGAATGAAAGGAGTAAATTGTTTAAAAAAAAACCTAATTCCAGGAAGTGTCATTCATATAGTGACATATATTTCTTTGTACAGACACCTCCCTGCACGAGTGAGAACGAGGCCGATGGAGATGGTTTCTCTGGTTTCACCTCCCCGGTCACAGTTTGTTCTTCTCATATAAAAGCCACTCACATGTCCTCCACAGTGATGTCTTTAAGGATCTGGCAGTAGTCGACGTTCCACACGGCCTGGTCATCCCAGACTTTGGAGGCCAGCAAGATGGCTCCAAGGACGATGCGCTTCCAGTTGGCGGGGCAGATATCCAGCTCGGCGTAGGTCAGCAGCCGCTCCAAGTACACCTTGAGAAAAACAAAATATTTACTGGAGACCGACTTCATGATTTCCTAAATACACACTAGGGTTCCCACTCTTTCCGACATTTTCAGCTGCTACAGTCCGACAGACATGTTATCACACCGTACACTAATATATCCTCCATCCCATTCATGCTTTGGAGAAGTCTAGTTATATTTTATACATTTAACCATTTAGTTTATTCCTCTCTCGCTCCCAGAAGTCTGATTTAAATAAGTGCAGTCTATGGCTCTAACTTATCTATGAAATAATCTCTTGCATGCTTAGAAAATATGACAAACTTATCATAGAATAATGCATAGTGCATACATGCTGTTTTTGTTTTTAAACCACTCTGCTGCTCCTCTATCTGTCACTCAGCAGAGAAAACCCTCATGCTCACGGCCCAATAAACACTCATCAACTTACTCGCAGTCTCTAGTTTTCTCGCTAGGCACTTTTTTGGAAAATAAATCCTTAGCGTGGGTCTGAAAAAGTCAACTAGACCTCTGGTAGCTGATGTCACCATGTGATAAATAATTTTCAAGGATAACTCAAGCTTTTCCAGGACATTTGTCTTTTTTTCCCCATAACTGTCCAGGTTTTCCAGGACGCGTGGGAACCCTGATACAACCTAAAACAACACAGCCAACTGGTCAGTTTCATTTGACACTCAGCTGTTTTACACCTATCCTACCCATAAACACCCGCTCCTTTATCCAATAAAACAACTTTAAATCTTGCGAATGGTCACATGATTTGTGAGTGATGGTGAACTTACATATTTCTTTCAAATTCTCCTGTTTATTTGGCAGCTGATGTCTTTTTTTTTTTTTAGACATAATTATATTTAAGTGTTGGCTACCAAGAAAATCAAGCCATTGCTTTAATATAAATAATATTAAGGATAGGATCGACAACAAACATTTGCTTAAGTTATTCTGGACTTGATTCTTATGAGATTTTACAGTTTGAGAAATTAGTTTTGGAGTTTACTAGTAAACAAATACGTTTTGTTAGATAAAATATTCCTCTGCTTTCAGAATCCTTGAGGGCCAACACACATGTAATAATGATGGTGATAATCACAAGCAAATTGACAAATTGACAGTTGAGCAATATGAAAAGAGTCTGTGTTATTTGACACTGGTGTTATTATTATTTGGGACGTGTCTTTGCTGCCCTCTGGTGACCAGTGAATCTAACATCACACATGATTAAGATCTCTAAAACATTTAAGACAAGAGTTTGTGAACGCTGGTGAAATCGTCTTACCAGTGTGACGATGGCACATTCTGCGGTGAGCTGTGCAGCGCTGAAGAGCGTCCTGACGAAGCGGTAGATCAGTTTGTGTTCTGGGTCGACGCGGGAGTAGTCGTCTGGCACTGGCTCTCTCTGCGTGGGACGAACACACACACACACACGTACGTCTGAGAGATTAAGCAGGTATGAGGTGAGGAGCCTCGTAGTTGTCGGACAGGTGGCTGGACAGGCTGCCAGGACTAAGACACAGAGCGAGCAGTGATTCACACCTCCAGGCAGTTTACAGACACCAGATAACCAAACCTGAGCGTGGGAGGAAACTGGAGAACCTGAAGGAACAATACCATCGTTTCTGCTTTTAAAACTCTGGAGGAAACTGATCAAAAGTATTTCTCTTACAGCAGGTTTGACACCACTGCTGCATAGTTAAGTATAAATCACTTCTCCACCACTCTGGAAACATGCAACAATCAAAATGAAAGATGACAGAAAACTGACAAACAAAGGCTGTGAGCCGACATTTAATTGTTTTGTTTGCGTGTTACTTTTGTTTTCATTCTTAAGTCCATGTAATAACGTTGTACTGTCATCTTTAGTTTGGAGAGGCCCTCTGAAATCGATGCCAAGAGGTTTGGCAACCTCACTGTGGAACGAGACGCCACTTGTGCCTCTTTATAAACGGTTTCCATTTAGATGTAGACTCAAGATTAAAAATCTGCCAATGAAGACGAGACACTAACAATTTTTTCCCTGTTCTTTCCTCCCTCTTCCTTTTTTGTGTCTGTTTTAATGATTCGTTGCTCTTCATCTTTCTTTTTTTTCTCCTCCTTGAACTCTTGACAGGGAGACGCAGCTGGACCCAGACACGGCGCTGGAGGATTTCCGTTTGAAGCACGAGGAGGTTTAATTCCCACTTCACAGACTAAAGTTTTGTATTGGACATGTGATCTGATAGAAAAATTAAACCTCAACAACAGGAGATTTTTATTTTAATGAATGTCTAAAACTGTTCACCATTTACTTTTATTTTTACTCTGGCCTAACAGACATGAGCCGTGTTTCCACTGCAGGAGTTCCTGGTAAAGGGAGGGGGTAGGAACTTCTCCAGGAACCGTCCTCTCACTCTGCCCTCTTGGTGGTCGTGTTTCCACTGCAGAGTCGGACCCCGCGACGACGTCATGAGTTTCGATCGCCGCTTAATCGCTGTGCGACAGTTTCGACCGTGACGTCACCCAGGCAGGTCACAAGCACATGCACAAAAATCATAACAACAACGGAGAAGGATGGAAGGAGCTGAGGCGGTAGGCGCGTTTCTGGTTTGTGGTTTTGCACATGGCGGTTGATTGTAATCCTGCTTGAGTTTTTTTTTTTTTTTTTTACTTTTCACGGCATTGTTTTGTGGCGTGATGGATCCCCAGTGTGTCGAGGTGCGCTGATATTTTCATTTCGCCGCGATGACTCAAACCCTCTGAATCTCCTCGGTGCTGTAGACTGCAATCAGTGCCTGCACCTCCTCGTCGCTCCATTTGTCGTACATCTTCCTGCTGTTTTCTTGTTGTTTACAGCAGTGTCTGCTAGGCTAATGCTCCCCTTCTGCTCCCCCTTTTAAAAATGCCGGTTGTTTTGGTGCTTTCTGGTAGCGTCAGAGCCTGCTCTAGCTTTAGCCAATCAGCGCCGGGTTAACCTCGAGCCCCACCCAGGAGCTTTTCAGGGCCGAACGGAGTACCTACCCTGGAGTAGGTACTCCGTTGGCCCCTGTAAAAGTTCCCGTAAATGGCCCTGTGGGGGAGGTTCCTGCAGTGGAAACACGCACCAACGGGGCTGGCCCCGTAAAATTACCCCGAAGTTCCTGCAATGGAAACACGGCTATGCTGATGGTTTTTTTGGGGTCGGCCTTTCAGCAGACATCAGGTGCTTATACAAAGAATGAAACTGGTTTTTCTTGCTGTGACCATTCATACCATTCACCTGAGGCGGCTCCGGTTTAGGTCAAAACCTTGACTCTGAATAGCTGGTATGAACAGAGGAATGATCACAGCAACCAAGAACCATCTCATCGATGATTCATTCATTGATGAAACGACTGGAGGAGGGAGGACTGTCTGCTTCGTTAGCGTCTTTGTGCGAATGTCTTCAGCATACTCACTGATAAGGGGTGCAACTTCTCATCAAAGATGTCCAGTGACTTGTCTGAGTCCCTGAACAACAAAAAACACAAATCTGTTCAGACATTTCTCATGCGTGCCAGGTTTTAGCAACATAAAGTGCCATTTATTACATAGTGACGATCAAATTCAGCAGGTAAACTCACCTGTTTTTGATGTGGTAGTATATTGCTAATGTGACACTAGGGAGTAAAAATGAGAAAAAAAGACAAATTCATTAGTTTTCTGTCGTGAGGCTTAAATAAAAACAACATCAGTGGGTTAATAGTGCATGTGTGTGTTTTTATGAGCTTATGGTGTAACAGAACATTTGCACACATTAAGCAAAGAGGTTAACACACACTGAGATAATCCTGATGAAATGTGATTATCCAGATTTGCTAAAATAATGTGATAATAAATTAGGTGTAAGAGCATCTGTTTCAGCCACGCATCCATTAAGTAATATTTTAAGGATTAACACGCTGTGATGCAACAGGAGGATTTTCTCATGTGATATTTGAGCGACTCTGTATTGTGCGTCTGTGTCTCTTGAGTTCAGTTCTCTCACCATTTAATTGTGCTTTTGAGGTTTGGCTGGCTGACGGTGCTGTCGTCTATGAAGATTGTGGAACAGGAGCTGTATTTCTTTGACAGTGGACCGGGAGAAACCTTGACGAGACATTCAAAAAAAACCACACAATTAACAACTTGGGACATAGCTGCATTTCTTCTGACAGGTGCCAATGTTTTTGAACAGATGCCCACACCTCCATTTTTTTCTTAAGTTATTAAAAGATTCTTTGCTCATTGACAGCTGCTTGAACCAGACGATAAAAGCATTGTGGGTAGGATTATAAATAGGGGAAAGTCATCCTTTGTGCCCTCGAGCAAGTAAAAATCCACAAAGCATGACCAGACAACAATAAACAAGGGAGATCTATGAGGTGCTGTAATTTATATAAGAAATTAAGATTAAAAAATATTTACTATTGGAGTATGAACTGATATTTTGTGATTCCTTCGGTAAAATATGCAAAGATTTATCATTCATTTGCTGTATTTGTTTTTGCTGCTCTTTCTGCCTTTGTAACTACATTGATCTAAAAACAACAAGCTCATCAATGTGCCGCTGGGATGTGTAGTACATCTTTGAGAAGAGGCTCTTTCCCAATTAAGTGCAATATTGATGTTGAACTTTCAACTTGTGTTAAGATGTGGAGGTTTTCTATCGACTGACTGTCTTCATGCTCTATGGCTTCGTCTCCTAGAGAGGAATTTACAGGGAGTGCTGTTTTCAGTCATTGAGAATCTTTCCCCCTGATTTTATATATTAATGATACAAAAATGGGTAAATGTCAAGATTTCACACAGGAACACCAAATGCACACTATCAAAGGATCAATCAATTCATAAAACAATCACATAAAATCAGCACAGTAATCAGATTTAGACACTTACATGACTGATATGATTTATGTGGTTGCTTTTCCTCTTGTCTCGTACTGTAAAGGAAGAGAAATGTTCAACAAAGTCAAGCAAGAAGCTGGAATCAGTGTTCAGTCCATAATACTGAAAAAGAAATATGAAATGTTTCTGTGACTGTTGCTGCTGACGAAAGACTTCTACAGCAGTCCGACTAGTATTCAAAATAACCGTCTTAATCACTAATTTACTATTATTAGAATATATAGAAATCCCCTTGGCTTCAGTGGATGTACGAGCTAATTAATAACACGGTAACTTAAAAACAGGACCATGGGTTAAAATTAGACAACTGAAATTAACACTCAACAGACACACCTACAGAATAACACTTCAAGCTGCAAAAAATATTTCTCTACTTCTATGAAATCCTGTGATTTTACACAAGATGGTTCATATGAATCACTGCATTGTGTGTGTGTGTTGTGTTAGGATTGCTCACCGTCTGTCTGAGACTTGCTGAGGAAGATGGTGCTCGCTCGGGCGTGGTCTGATGGGTTCGACTCCAAGGCCAGCTCTGATAAGACAAAAAGGTGTGCCAATGCATTATACTGACAAATCAGTCACAAATTTATCTCACGAGGAACTGGGAGTGAGTGGGCTACTTAACTCTGACCGCTAGTGATGAAGCCCATGAGATTCAGGGAGATTAAAGTATGTTTTATTGAACATTTCGCAAAGTACACACTGCTGTGTAGCTGACCAAAATGAAGAAATATTGCAGCACGAATGTCAGGATCCATTTGTGAACCAATCTGACAACGAAAAAACCTCCAGGACAAACAGGAAGTGAAGGTTCCTGCAACACAGATTTGAACGCCAGAGGAGAGAATGGGAGGCTGAGGACTGGGAAAGATTTGACACCAAACAAGACTTGAAAGACATTTTAACATATAGACCGACTGACTGACTGACTGACTGACTGACTGCTGGACTGTGGTTTAAAAATGGCTCCATTTTCTCAACTGTTCACTTTCTGCTAAAAGCCCATAATGACCATAATGCAATCAGCCTGGGTTTGGGGAAAAAGCAGCCAAAAATGTTGTCTCATTCTAATGAACATCTCACTATCACCATCACTGCTTCCACAAGAAACAGAAATTGGAGATCAACTGGGAAATGCATGATTTAACTCAACGTTTTCATCATCCTATAGACAACTGTATTCAAATATGAATAGATTGCACAAAACAAAAACTGGGTAACCTTGCATCATTTTTTTTTACCACTACTTTTAGTGATATAAAAACTACAATAATAAACAGCCTTTAACCTGTGTGCATTCTTAAAAAAATTAAAACCTGATAATGTACTAACTATTTATGGATAGAGACACTTTACAGCTAGAGATGTAAATTCAAGTAAGACCGAGACTGCACTGCTTTATGCACAACCCTGACCTACAAAATTGTACTCTTCATCCAGATCAGTGCACACATGCACATTATATAAAAAAGACAGGGGATTAAGCGATGGCAGCATTTGTAGCGGCAAGAGGAGACGTGAGGAATGCAGGGAGGTCTGCTGGACTGTTTCTGACCCTCACCCTGCCAACAGCTGGTCTCACCAAACTGCACTCATCATGCCCTGTAGTCCACAATAACATGAATGGAATGAACGCCGCACGACCGGGAGCCAATGAGGAGCGGCGACACGAGTGCAAATCTGAGCTCAGTCCTACATCTGAGATGCTCTCCTAATCAGGGGCCTGTATCACAGCATGAACGCGGCACGCAAGGAATGACCCCTCGCCATTCCTACTTTATTTCTCCCCAGTCCTACCCCAGTGAGAGTGAGAGAGTTGGTAAAAGAATCTGTAATAACATTGATCGACTTGTTTCCGCTGCTAATTTGTGAACGGCTTGCGTAGAGGAAAGAGGATGCATGTGTTGTTTTCATTCCTAATGTCTTGACTTGGTAATTTGACACCGGTGGGATCAATATGATGCAGTGTCCAGTTTTAAAGAGTGCCAAGAATGTCATCATCATCACGTCCACCACCACCACCACCACCAATGCAGTGCTGGCAGTAAACAAGTCTGGCAACTTACAGTAGCAGAGGAGGGTGCATTGTGGGTGAGTGATAGATAAATAGATAGATAGCAAAGCTCCAGACTGAGTGTGCAAGTACATTTTTCATCTACTTGCGCATGTGCAACCAGCAAATTTGACAGTTGTTTTTAAACAACACTGCTGAAATGTGGAAAGGACGACTCTACAAATCTGGAAACTCTCATTACAGGTGTCAGGCCAATGTGTGTGAAGATCATGAATGAAAAGGACATTTTTTGAGTCTATTTATGGTGTGCACAGCCTAAAATGTTATGTTAGGGGCCACTGTGCTCCTAGTTAAATAAAGTTAGTCTGGAGCCCTGGATAGATAGATAGATTAGACACAAAGTAACTGAGTGTAATGTGCACATGTGTAGGGTGGATAAACTTAATTTGTGAGTCACATGAAGTTCTTCCCTCACTGGGACAATAACTGGATTAATGAGGCACCTCCCTGTTAACAAACATAACACAACATACACAATTCAATACAATCTGGGCTCTTATGTTCAATCATCACAAGTTAGTTAGACACCTATAACTCACCATCAGGGACCTCTCTGTCGCTGATGTGCTGCAGGTAGGGCACCGTGTTGTCATCGCTGACTTCGGTGCTGGTCTGCAGCTCCTCCAGCCGCTCCGCCGGTTGTCTTGAAGGTAGTTTGGGGCTCGACTCCGGAGAGACGCAGCATGACACTGTGTTTCCCATTGCAAAAACCGTGTGTGTGGGTGTGTGTGTAAGCTTCACGCTATTGCCACAAGTCCAAGTTATGTAGTGCAAAAATAAAATGTGTAGTTGTTGTAGCTAAAATTCAGCTCCCTCCCCCCCGAAGCCTCATAAACAAAACATCATCGCAGCTTCAGTCAGTGTTAACACCGCCGCACTATCTCTGTGCATTTGTGGGTGTCGTTGTTTAGTTTGTTCAAGGGAATTAAGAGTCGTTTTTTATAGCAACAGTCTTTGTTTTTCTTCTTTTTAATTAACAGCGAGCAGCTGTTAGTTAAATCCCAGGGGTCGCCAATTCATTCATTCGTTCGTTCATTCATTCATTCATTCAACATGCCAGAGTTTCACTGCTAGGTAGCTAGCTAACTAGTTTTACTTTCTTCCACTCCGCATTAATTAATCCCACTTCCGGTCGTCACTTAAAAACACAGTTGACTCAAACGACAATAAATGCGTTACGACTCCGAAGTGATACATTCTGGCAGATACATCGTTACGAACACTTTCCAAACAAATCCCAGCAGACGTCCTCTTGTTGCACTCGGCCCGCCCCGGTGTGTCCACAAATCGAGGCCGAGGCTTCGAAGGCCTCCGGTACAAAACCAATGTAAAAAAAAAAAAAAAAGGAGGAAAAAAAAATCCAACAGTGTATGTGAGAGTTTCTTAGTTAGACCTTCTCCTGGTTCATCGTTAGACACCCAACTCTGGAAGCTGGTCCTGACTCCTCCATTGGTGCCTACACCCCGTCAGATTTGTGCTGGATGTCCTGCTCCTCTTCGCCGCCACCGCCGCCATCTGTTGCCGGAGCTCACAAACGGCACTACTTGGCACCAAGGAGACGTTGTAGCCCCGCCCACCGAGGGATTCCATTCACTCCCATTGGCTGAGAACCCAAAACGACGAGTTCTTGAAGCCGCTGATTGGTCGAAGCAGCTGCCTGTCGGAGAAAGGATTTACTAAACCCGATGAAATGTATTTACAACGCTGCTATTTTTGTAGCGTCACCGATCCACACCCTTTTTTGACAGTGAAAACTGAAGCCGGTTTTCTTATTGCACCACTGAGCCGTCAATCAATGCATCTATCTTCATTCATCAATATACGAACGGGGGAGACAGTAGTTGATAAAGTATTAATATTCACTTGCTCTTGAAATAGTTCAAAATAGATAGATAGATAGATAGATAGATAGATAGATAGATAGATAGATAGATAGATAGATAGATAGATAGATAGACTTTATCATTACACACAGTGATGATAACAACATATAGGATAAGAATATAAAGAACAAACTATACATAATAAAATAGCAATAGTAAATAAAATGTAATGTGCAAAATATGGCATTTGGTTGAAAAAAATAGTTTCGGTGTCTTGCAAAGTCATGTTTTTTTTTATTGCTTTATTATATTTATATTATACAACCTTTACAGTTTACAGTTGAACTTAGGATAGCGGTTACAGCATGATACTTTTCTGAACCATTGAGCTCCATTCAGCAGTGTTGAATATTACACTACATTAAGTCAAGTGCTTTTAAATTGAATTGCATTATGGACATTTATATATATATATATATATATATATATATATATATATATATATATATATATATATATATATATATATATATATATATATATATATATTTTTTACTATTTATCAATCCCATTTATACTGGTAGGTTAAATAACATCTCCTTGTATAATGTAATACAGTTCAGCAGGACTGTTGTATTAGTCTGTATTAGTTGTAGCTAGATAGATGGTATTTAATAACATGCCAACTCAGTGTAGTTGAAATTTAGTTTACACAAAAAGATTTCACATTCAAACTATATGAGCACCTTATAAAATATGGTGTATTGTTAAAGATTTAACCACACACCCAAATGTAAATAGTGCTACAATATCAGTAAAATGCTACTTAACCATGATGCATTAGTAATACACTAAATGAGACATTTTGTACAAAAAGAAGTTTACTCAGGATACTTCAAGTGCATTTTACTTTAAAAGACAAAGCAACTAGATGTTCTTCAAACATAAAAAAAACCCCCAGTATGGTTCACCGGTCTGTAATTGAAGGTCAAATATATGATTAATTCATCAACAACAACACACAAATTCTTCAAGAGCAGTTTATTGCGACATAGCAAGTGTTTACAAAAGAGTGATGTAGTCAGTTAACAGCACTTTCAATTAATGGGCTGGTATAGTTTTTGTAGAGTGACAGTTGTCGAGACAAAGAGTAAGTAATGCATCATTGGGTGATCTTGTCTCTACAAGATACTGTACAATACATGGCATTTTAAATCGATAACTTGTAAAAGTGGCAATATATAAACTCATCACATTAAAAGTTAGAAAAAATGTTATTATTACTGTTCTAGAAATTCTCTCTATATATACTTTTACACACAAGGATATCAATCTGTTTCATGCACAAATGAGGCCCGTGGGTATAAACTATTCTGGCACGGAAATGAAAACACTGTCCGCATCGTAGGAAAGATATTGTGACACCACATCACAAAGTTGAGTTCACTATATCAAATCAAGGGAAAACAAAAAAAATACTTTTACAATTTTTTTTCTTCTTTCAGCACCAGCAATGGATGTGTGAATTACAGCAGGTGGAAATTTTAAAAACAATATTTTCATCTCAATGACTCAGGTATTGCAATGGCACATTTATCAAATTAGCTGCTCGCTCTCCTCCACAGTAAGCTCCAGGTGGTTTGTCAGATGCATTATAAAAAGATCATTTCTGTATTTTGTTATGTCTCTACACAGGTTTGTCTAAACCACAGTGCGACAGGCAGGAGGAGGAGGAGGAGGAGGGTGAATCATGAACAGCTACACTATGTATCAATGAGCTGCGGGTCAATACGGGATGATTCATTCAAGACTTCTGAATGAATGAATGAGTGTGAGGTGCTTCAGCCAATAGAGTCCTCTTTACATTACAAGTATGCACTGTATACTGTACAATATCAAAATGTTTTAAACTAGAAAAATAAAACTGGAAGAGCTACCATGAACTGTTAAAAAACAAAAATAAAACATACACACATTTAAAAAAAAAAGAAAAAAGAAAAAACACACACACGCACACATACCGATTGTTAGAGCCAGCATTAGTACCCCAGGATTTCCTTTCAGCTCATGATGGATGTTTTGAAACTTATTTATCAAACAGAAAAAAATCTGAGGTCAAAATAATGTTATCTCAAATAAATAAAGCAAAAGAGACTGAGATGCATCAAAAACCTCTGAAAAACACAATACAGATCTTGAGTTAAGCTGATTTTGTGTCAAGAAACTGCAGCTCTATGAGAATATACGTTTCAAACATCAACAGTGAGCTGGAGGAAACGTTACAGACTTTCCACATGAACATCACAGAGTTTATCTCTCAACTCTGAACGTGAGATACTTTTGTTTAGAGAGGATTCAGGTTCGTTTTCCAGTAGAAATGAGAGTTGATTATTACATGTACCTTAGAAATCAATGTCAATATGAAATGGATAAAAAATAATCTCATGTAACTTTGTAGCAGAATAAATGCAGTAAAAGATAAAATAAAATCAACATATAAAAATGGCTCCAGAGGAAAGAAAAGTTGTGCTTTTCATATGATGGATTGGAGGATGTATATATATGTATATATGTATGTATGTATAAAAAAAAAGGCGGGTTACAAACGGAGCCGTTTCTCTTTCAGTCTTTGAGATAAAAACATATTTACAGTTAAAAACATAACGTGTGGTTGAGTTCGAAGCCCCTGAGGCCTCGGCTGTGCAGTTTTTCAAACAAACAAAACTGTTAACTCACGAAATAATCCGATATGCAACTGCTCTCAACAGACTCTCTTCTCTACAAACACTGTCGATCCTAAAACAGTACAGCACTCGTAAATATAACATCTCCAACAAAGGCCTTTTTTTTTTTTCATACACTTAGCTGCCATGATGGTGATAGGCCCGGTGGATTACATGAATACACACACATACATTATCTTCTATTATACATTGACGTATGTTACAAATATGCAAAGTTGTTCCATACAAGCCATAAGAACATTTCTCATATCAAATAAACAGAAATACATGAGGTCTACACATGCTGTAGAGTCTATGTACAGTTATATAAAAAAATAAACAGACGTACGTACATGTACCTTCTCAAAAACAGTCGCACAAACGTGATCATTTATCAACAAAATGCACATTTTCATGGATTATTATTATTATTAAGAGTTAAACTCTTGACACCGTTTCCTATTTCATACTGACTCTAATCTGCTTCATATTCAAAAACATGGCCTCCGTAATCTCATGTGTTGCTTCAATCCATATTTAACCACCATTTAACAAACACTGCAAAACAGACACAATTACTGCAAAACGCTGATAAAAAAAACAACAACCTCATTATCATGTAAAACTGATAACTTTGATCATTTCAGGCAACAAACTGACAGTGTAATGTGGCACAGCAAGACGGTGGTTGACCATAAATTTAACCTTTAACTGGGAAAACATGATCATCTGGTTTTAGAAATTACACTTTAAATGTTAATTATAAGTTTAAGTTTTTTGTTTTGTTTTTAAAAAGAACATTTTAGTCGCTGTTTAACTGCTGATATCAAGGGACACAGTGAGTTTACATGTTTCCCTGATTATCTCAACCACAAGTATGTAAATGTTTACAACATTGAATCTACTGTTGAAACACACAGGAAAAGCAGCCAATCAAGTAACTAAGTACCTTTGTTTTTTGATTTATGTTTGGAAAAAAACATTCAGATTTGTTTTCACTTATAAATAATTCTATTTGGATAAAATGGCACCTTGTGTCGCTGTCCCACTGGACTTAAGGTAGTGCTTTTTAATTATTACCATTGTAATAACATATTGGCCAGAGTCATGAAAATGAAACTGCAGGATATGAAAACAATAATCTTTCATAACAGCTGTGCTAATAATCTCACGTTAAGAGCAGCTCTGTAAACCGTCTTTTGTGGAGAAGCAGAAAAACAACGAGGGAAATGAAAAGCGATGTCACATTACAGTACCTCCCTCTTCACCGCACACGACTCTCCGACACACACGGCTCCTCCTTTCTTCACGATCGGCAGTTGGTAGCATCTTTAAAAGTAATTATTGTTGCCACTTGTTTGTGCCCAATTAGCTGTAGAGTCCCCGACACGAGCGGCCACGTCGTCGACAAGTTGATTCACGTCAGGATGTGGTATCAAGTAGAGTTCACAGCTCATTCAGAGCCTTTAACTGTGACGGACTGAGGAGGTCCCACGTGAACACACAGCAGGTAAAAGCATCAACTGAACTGTCGTTATTGTCAGTGCCAAATGATATCTTTAAAAAAATGTGTTTTGGCAAGCTGAGTCTTCTTGTCGTAGTTGTGGCCTGTGAATGTAACTTTATACCGTGGCAGCAGATTTATGAGATATCTGGCAGGCGTCTGCAGATTCATAAATCTGGACACGTCACACATGGTTGTGTGTCGCAGTTCAGCTACTGATCTGAATCAGAGCACAAGGTAAATCAAACTGCAGCGATGGTGACGCTTCAAGCACAACTTATCTGACATAAAATGCTCTACTGGAGTCCATTGAGTCCAATAAAAAGTCTATAAGTCTATAACAGCTTCTCAACCTTCCTGAAAAGAAAAAAGAAAAATACCTGAGGGCTGAGGAGAACAGGGTGGAGAAAAATAAACTATCATGTACAATTAAAAAACCAGTGAGATGGCCTGAAAGTAAAAAGAGGCCGTGTAGAAATGTTCTTGTTGTCTATGAAGATTTAAGGATAATATCTCATTGGGCTCATTGGACTTAGTTATCGACCTTTCCCAGTGAAGCATCTTTAAAATTTTGAGTTCAACCTTACGCAAAGTTGAACTGGAATTAACCAAACTACGACAGTGAGACGTGTCAGCGACATGTTAACTCTCAGTTAATGATGTTGTACAGGATTGTAGCTGCTGTTTTAGACAATCAGGTCTACAGAGATCTGAACTATGGCCGGCTGTGTGCACACTGGACAGGATCAAACAGTCAAAGTATTTGAGAGGAACTGAGATGCTACTTGGCCCAGCTCGGCGTTCAGGACACAAACTACTCTGATTTGTGGCAATAAAGGTCTTTAAGCGCTTTAAGTTCTTCGATTAGCGTCTTGTTTTGGTTCTCCAGGACGGCCACTCGGTTCTCCAGACACTTAACGTACTCCTTCTTCTTCCTGCGACATTCACGTGCTGCCTCTCTGTTGGAAGGATGAGACAGTTTGGTTTTGTTTTGTTTGATATGCTATAGTCTCGGGGACGGGGGGTTTAGGAGTGTTGAGTATTTTTATTTTTGGTTTTCGCGCATTCATTTGAGACAAATCCGTCTGTGTTCGTACCTGTTCTTCATGAGGCGGACCTCCCGTTTGCGAGTGACCTCCTCCGTGGCGCCCTGAACGGGGAGTGCGGGGGAAGAGGCCATGACCACCCCGGGGGCGATGGTGCTCGCAGGGGCTGCTCGGATCTGGTAGGCCTGGACGTCACCGGAGGCAGCTGAGACGTTCGGACGACAGAGGGTAGATGTTACATTTTTACCTCTTGAGGTTCATCAGCTTGTTTACTGACTGATGTTTTTGTATTTGTTTTCAACAATAGAGAATTAGACTTGTGTTATTTGATTATGGGTCCTTACATAACAAGAATGAGGTATTGGATCCCCCACTCTCACCTTGGACCACCACCTGGTTACTGGGGACCAGGATCTGCTGGCCGTCGCTGGTCTGAGCGTACTGGAGGATGGTGGCGCCGGGCTGAGCGGCCGCTGCTGCGTTGGTCATGGTCAGAGTCTGAAGGCCCTGGACTCCATCTGTACCGTTATTAGCCAGCTGAATGGCCCCGCCCTGCGTGATTGCAACTGGCAGAGGACAGGGAGAAAGCTTATTATTGTATATAGTATATAATATGTTCATCCATTAAAGTTGTGTTCATTAAAAATTTTGCTCAAACTGTTCATGTGGATCGTTCCTATGTTTCTATCTGATTACCGTTGGTTTGACTGACTGTGCACCAGGGTTATTTCGTTAGTCTTTCCAAAAACAAGAACTAAATAAAAACTGAAATGAAATGAACAATGCAAAACTAACTAAAACTAAACTGAATGTCAGATAACATCAGCTTAGTTTTAGTTTTCTTAGAGCTGGATAAAGTTGCAGGAATAAAACCCACAGGTAGATAAGAGTGAATGCAACATGATAAAGACTGATGGGAACATTTATGGAATGCAACTAAACGGGAAAAATCCCACAAATTTGGAAGTTCATCTTCAGAGGTCTCACAGAGGGTTTCTCCTAAAACCTGAAAAACTAAGATTAGTTGTTGTAAGACTAGTTGTTTTTAAATATGCTATATAAATACATTTTGAGTTGAGTTGAGTTGAGAAGACTAAATAAAAACTAGTCAATTCCTCAAAAATAAAAACTAAACTCAAACTGCTTAATCACTTGGTGAACAAACTGAAAAATAAACTGAAATAAAAAAGCAAACTGAAAAACTAAATAAAAACTATAATAACCTTGCTGTGCACTGCTGCTAACATCAACCTTTCCAGGATTTACATAAAATAATACAACTAGCACATGTTCAACATCTTGATTGAAGCAGGATCAGGATGAGCCTGTAACGTTTGAACAGGGTGTGACAGGTTAAGTTCACCTCAACAAAAGCGTTTGAGCTACATGAGCCTGCAACCTGAGCCCCGTCTCCACTGAGCCTCGAGCCGTCACCTACTGTATTGTCCGCTGCTGGTCTGGTAGATGGGCGTGGGGACGGTAACAGTGGTGATGGCGTGCGTGGCAGCCACGGCGGATGAATCATCCTCGGCCTTTTCCTCCTCGATACGAGGGACAGCCGGAGCGTCGGACGAAAGGTCGTTCAGGATTTTCCTGTCGGGACAAACAAAAGTGGGAGTTACACACTGAACCCCAACAGGCAGCGTCACGAGAGAGAGATTTCACACTCGTACTGAATCAGTTTTAGTGGCATCAACACCATTTTTAAACATCCTTCCTGCTGTAATAGGTGTAAGTTGTAGGGAGTAAAAGTGGGGTAAAAATGAAAGAACTCATTGCTAACAGTTTTTGCACATCTCACCTATTGTTCTCGATTATATCTTATATATTTTTGCAGTTACATCTCATCAACTATCTATGAAAATATTGATAGATCATGCAATTCATTATGTTTCTCTCTTATACACACACACACACACATGTTGTGTTACCTGTACGAGGGCCGTCGTGACAGAATCTCTCTGCGTTTCTGACAGTCGGTCACACTGTCTACTGACTCCTGTGAGTCCTCACTTTCTGCTATGGTGGAAATCTGGAACAGACAGAAATACATCAAACACCTTCTTCTAGGGGTGCAACGGTACACACAAGTCACGGTTCGGTACAACAGACAGACACTAATTGAATGTAAAACTAAAAACCATCTTCTGTTATAAAAGTAAAAAATAAAAAAAGTGCATTAGGAGTGTTATAATACCATTCATTAATTCTAGAGGAAAAAAAAACTTGCACTTGACAACTGGCAACTATTATAATAAAAAACCAAGAAACTAACATCAATGTTGGTTTACACAGTTAATTCAGGCTCGATGCCAGTTGCTATGGTGATGTTTCTGGTGTCAGTGTTCATGTCAAGAGGCTTAAAAGCAGCGGGATGAGTTGTTGCACACAACTTGTCTTTTTCCTTGCACCAGTGGTTAACATATCGGGGTGACGCCGTCTTATATGCGTTAACTTAACGTGTTTGATGCGTTTCTTCAACTTCACACTCTCATCATTTCTCTTCTTAGCCTGTTATGACAGTTGCAGGCAGCTTTTAGGCTCATTACCACCACCTAGAGTGGAGTGAGGACTCAACTTTTTTCCCCCTTAATATTCACTCTTCTCTCTTCCTCTTCTTTCTATTATATTCTGGGTAGGGGTTTGGGTGGGGGTGGGTTGTTTATGTTATGTTTTGTGTTTTGTTTTTGAGTCTATAACACCTTTGTTTTATTTATTTCTACTCCGATGCTGTGAACGTTGGTCTGAGAGAGAGACAAACACAAACCTGTCTCTGCCTGTTCTGTATGTGTGTGTGTGTGTATGTATGATATGGACTTATTTACTGTAATAAAGTGATGAAAATTAAAAATAATAATAATATATGTATATATATATCAGGGTATATACAGGAATCTTGAATTTATTTTTAATACCTTTTTAAGACTTTTTCAAGACCATCTCAATATTTTTTAATACCTCACTGCCACTTCAAGCTGTAACCATTTACATCAGTGACACTTTTAACGCAACAGTTTTAGTTTGTGATTAAGACTCGACCATGATACAACAGAATTCAAAATAGGCTAGGATAATAAATCAAAGGCAAAAAAATCTTCTTTTGTTTTCTTAATGTACCGGTTCATCTTTGTTTTTTAATGAAATGAATAAATTAACACACTTTTACAATGTTTTTAGGACTCAAACTCTTGGACAGCTAATTCAGAAAAAAATAACTTTTATTATTTATTATATTTTAAATTTAAGACTTTATAAAGTTGTGAAAATACTTTTTAATACTTTTTAAGGGTCTTAATTTTCACAAATTTGATTTATCACCTTTTAATACTTTTCAAGACCTCGCGGATACCCTGTATATATATATTCACTCAGACGTATTCGTCATATGACTGTGTGCAATCAAACCGTGACGGCATGAGACGAATACAAATACCGTTACACTCCTCTACCTTCTTCTAACTTTATCTTCTTTATGAACATAAAACATCTGAAACTAGAAACTGTGTGTGTGTGTGTGTGTGTGTGTGTGTGTGTGTGTGTGTGTGTGTGTGTGTTACCTGTACAGTCTGGACCTGTGGGGACTGGATGACCGAGGGCTGTGCGGCCTGGATGACACCGTGGACCTGCACTGTCTGTCCGTTGGGAAGCTGGACCAACGTTACCGTGGGACCTGTTGCTGAGACGTGGCCTGTTGCCATGGATACCTGGAATTCACAATCAATAATGTGATGATCCTGTCGGTCATGTGCAATTACATACAATACAATACAATACAAAACAATACAATACAATTTAACATTAGTGATTATTTTCAAACACTTGTGGTGTTTAAAACAGGTATTTTTAAGGAGTTTTTTTTTGGAGGCGTGTGATCTGTTACCTGCGCCAGCGTGGCGAGCTGTGCCGAGGTGATCTGCTGGCTCTCTGTCTCGGTTATAGCAGTCTCTGCCCCCTGCTGAGCCTCTGCTGCTGACTCCATCTTCATTGGCTTAGCTGAGGACGGAGATTAAAATTTTAACATTCGTGGAGCCACAACTTCAGGTAAACACCACCACCCTCCCCAAGTTTGTCAAACAACAGCCAGGCGCTAAACTCTTCCATCCTTGTTCTTATCATCCTCCCTTAGCTAAAGGAAAAAAGGGAAACATTGCTCAAGGAGATTTCTGTGTAAGACAGACTTGAGAAAATAGTAACCTGTTCCTGATGTTTATTTATCAGAATGTCTCATGGTCACCTTCATTATAAAAAGCAAAGTTGTAATAAAACATTCCTAATAAACGAGAGTCTATAATAAGGCTTTTAATGAGCTACAATATTTATCTGTAACAACAGCTTCTCTACCTAAGAATCCAGGCCAAACTTTAAACTCTTCAAAATGTTCTCAGGTTTCACCGTAACAGAAACAAAATCAGATTTATCATCCGACTCCTACGGCAAATTTCTAAGAGCAGGCGGTACCAGGCTCAAACCCCGCATTGGGCGGCCCTTTCCTGCATGTCATTCCCCCTCTCTCTGCCTCCCCATTTCCTGTCTCTCTCAACTGTACTATCTAATATAAGGCATAAAAAGCCTATAAATATACTTTCAAAGAGCAACTCTCAGGTGATCACTACGATTGATCACGTTTTTGCTCAGTAACGTATGAAGCACACACTTGCCATCTAGTCCCAAAAATAATCCTGATGGTATATACCGTAGTAGTTTATTCTGTGAGAATATACACAGTATAAATCACAGTTTATTCTAAATTAATGTGTGAAATCTAGTGTAAGTAGCACACAAAAACAACAAACTCATTCATCTATAAGGTGTAAATACATAAATAGTGATAGATAATTGGAAACAGAACTCGTTCCAAGACAACAGGATGACAACAGGATGATCTGATTACAAATCAATTACACAGCTATTCTTGTCATTTGTTTGCAGCTGTAAAAAGTCAAGAAAATTATGAAAAGTGGTGTTAATATCCTTACACATGTTTACATGGAAATATTTTACTACAACCACTCTATTCCTACACACACACACACAGCTTCAGCTACATTACTATTGCAATTATTATTATTATAAGTGATATATTGTTCCTGTCTTTATCCATCCTCTGAAACTCTTTTTGATTTCAAAGCATTTTGAGGTCAAAATAACTTGTTTTCTCTATTGTGAGTACAAGTGAGTTTTGTTATAGTTTCCTTCTGATTATTATTTCTACTTTCCTGATGAACCTAGACAACCATCTGACAGTGATTACAAACCAATAACACAGCTATTCTTGAAATTTTCCAGAAAATGATAGCTGTGTTAAGTCATTAAACATTTACATGGAAATATTTTACTACAACCACACAGCTTTAGCTAATACATTACTATTATAATTTTGATAAATAGCCTAACGTTATAATGTTTCTGTCTTTATCTCTATCCTTTGAAACTCTTTGTTTGTGATTTTAAAGCATTTTGAGGTCAAAATAAGTCTGATCAATAACTTTATGTGAGCACAAGTGAGTTTTATTGTAGCTTCCTTTTCGCCCTCACCACCCCTCCTCTGGCTGGTTTGAGGCCGTGCAGAGAGCGTCGGATCTGGGACGTGTTCACTCACTGAGCTCGGTGATCTCACACTGTGCGTAGCTTCTCTGCGCTGCATGATTGGCTTTACACATTTCTCCCTCTGCTTTTCAAAAATCACTTGGATGCGGTGCGTGTGTGTGTGTGTGTGTATGTGTGCGTGTGTGTGACAGCAGAAAGAGACACATGGCCGGGCAACGCCCCCTCAACACACACACAGGGACACACAATACAGACATACACCGGTCATATCCCAGGAGAAAAGCGAAATAATAAAAAATCACCATCTAGTGAACATTTATAATACAACATGTGTGTGTTAGTTGAATATCTAGGCCGCAGTTTCGTGTTTACAAACGTGCAACTAAACAACGACGGAGCCGTAATGGCCGATTTCTCTACTGACACTGAATGAATGGGAAATAGGAGTTACAACATTTCTGACTTGATAGTAGCGATTGGAGTAGATGTTTAATGATAAATTAATTAAAAAATAATATCGATGTCATTTAAGAAAGGTGTGGAAACAACTGGTAGCTTAATATCGCGGCTGGTTGGGTTTTTCCAATGTTATCGGACGTTAACGGGGGGGAAAAAAACAGCGCAAAATCTGTGCGCAGACATGTTTCTTCTCCGTAAAAGCATCACTTGACAGCTGAGTGTGTTGAAGTCCTGTCAGTGTTTAACGTGTTAACACACACACATACGGAGACACACGCACACACACTGTCTCTCTCTCTCTCTCTGTCTCAGTTCCTCTTGGTTCACTATCAAAGCACATTGGCTCCGTTTCTCCCAAACAGCCGCAGCCTCCCCTCCCTCCATCCTGCTACAAACGCACCGCGGCGCCATGATCTCTTTGTTTCCTTCGGGCCGAACCCGACCAGACCGACACTTTCTACGGCCGCGTCCCGTCTCTCCGAGCCCCGGACACCGCACCGTCCTTACCGATACAGACTCCCCTTCGTCACTCCTGGGCCTCCGGAGCTCCACTTTTATTCTGGCCGACACGTAAGAGCCCGCGTCAGGCTACACCTCCGCCGCGTCACCGGGAACAACAACACGGAGATTGGAGAAAAGGACGAGAAAGCAGATGGCGACGCTGACCGGAAATGAACGAAGTGCGAACGGAGACGGCCGGAAAATACCGAGGAGCAGCGGATCGTAACGACTCACTCGTGAAAGGTTTGGCAAAAGGACACTTCAGGTGAATAGGGTAAAAAAATTAAACTAACAGATATCACCATGAAACTTACCAAGTTTATAACTTACAGGAAGACAATTATTTTTTGTATTACAAGTTTTGTCAAATTTTATGTTTAAATATGTAAATGGGGAATATCTAATTAAATGTGCTAATTTGCATACATATCGAGAACAGAAATCTAAATAATGTATAAAGCTACTTTCAAAATAATTATAATTTTTTTATTGTTTTATTTTGTTGACCTATTAGAGTGAAAAAGTTTTCATAGAGGGGATTTTGGTTATCTCTGAAAATGAGAAAATACTGTCACCAGCCCTAAAAGATCAAATTTCGCCATGTTTTTAACAACTTTAACAACCTTAAAACTGGAAGATTAGGTGTCTACAAGTGCTGCTCAAGTGAAAATTTCTAGCTCAGAGTATGAGGCAAAACTAATTTTTATTGTAAAATTCCAGAGATTATTATTGTCAATTTTACTTTTATGATTTGTTGCTGATACAGAGGAAATTGGCATTTTTGGAGCCTACATCCATGTCTAGGAGAGAGAGCACTTTACAATGATAGTACCTGACATGACATGGGTCAGACCAAGTTTTGGTGAATTTAGGAGAAATTTACAGATGAAAGAGACTAAATGAAGAAAAATAAAAACACCTTAATGTGGATTTTCTACCATTTCTTTCCGAAAGAAGACATGTTAAGGAAGTGAAATATCCCAAAATCTCAAAATTGATCAGTGCACGAAAAAATGTTTGTGCCTGAAGTGCCTTAACTAGTTTATTAACAATTATGTAACGTGAACAATATGGCTGTTCTCATATTATGAAGCAGGATTCAGACCATTGACCAAAATCACATAAAACAGATTTATTTTGTTTCTAGCTGAATAATATTATGAACATTGTCTTAGTTTGATACAGGTGGGAAACTGTGTTTTATTAGGAACCACCTACTGAAGAAATAAACCATAATACAATCACTTCTTCATGGCATTGATTCCTGTTATGTAACAATTCCACAATATATTGGAAATGCTGGAGGCATTTGAGGTAAATTGAGGCCATAAAAGGATGAACAACAACACTCAAGACAGGCAGTGGAGCCCAAAGTAAACCAAGGAAACGACATATTGACACAAGGCACGTTGATGCCATTCACATTTGGCTGTTGATGCCAAATTTCTGACCTGACCATCTGCACGCCTCAACAAATCCAAACCAGACCAGGCTAGTTAGCAACGTCCAGGTTCATTGAGCCTGTGCCCACTGCTGCCCAGTCTCCTGGCTGAAAGGAAATATCTATTGGCCAACAAATCCATTTGCACCATCAAACTATCAATCTTACCAATAACTGCAGTATTGAAAACAATACTTTATATTTAGATGTCCTTTTGGCTCATCACCACAGGAGGAGATAGTCCTTGTATATTGAAGAAAATATCCTTTTGTATAAAAATTATTGTATATTGTCAAATAAATATTGATGCATCAGCATTTTCTGTTGTAGCTGCTCCATATATGCAGTTAACTCTTCCATACAGTTAGCTATTCTGTGGTATCCAACCTAAGTCTTTCTAAGGGTCACTATATAAATCTAAAAGGTCAAGTACACAAGGTCAAAGTGCAAATAGCTCAAAATTATACTTATAATAATAAGATTGCCTTTATTGTCATTGTATAATAACAGAAAATATACAACAAAATGTGTGCTCCTGCAAGGCTTGACACATAAAACAAATCAATCCTAAACAAACAGATGTACGCACACATACTCACACACTAATAAATGATATATGAAAGATAAAAGATACAAAGTATATTGCGCATTACATTTAAAAGAAAATAGATTGCACTTGATGGAGGGTTACGAGATTGGACCTGAGGTAGGAAGTTGCAATTGTTTTATAGTCCGTTCAGTGTGCATTTTACTGTGGGGAGAAAGCAATAAGTATTGTACTTCTAAAGTGGGTAGATGCTCTCCACTGCTAGTTAAATGAGGTTGGATTACTTGTATACAATTGTGCCTACAGTACTTGTCATTTTATTAGTCAACCACCATACCAGGAGAACATGGTGGTTGGGTTTCCACCTTTATGCTGTGAGGCAACAGCGTTAACCACTGAACCACCACATGTGTATAGGCTACATAACTGTAAAAATAACCAAAAGTAAGAATAAAAAGTCTCTAGATAACAGCACCATTCATTCTCCATTCATCTCCCTGCACGTGCACACTTCACACTAGACATTTTTACACATCATAGTTGAGAAAGTACAGTTAATAAAATGAACGGCAGCTCAACTGCATCAGTGATTCATTTTCACACTGTCACATACCACTGAGATTAGTGAACACCTGTGTTTTTTGCAGGTATGACTAGCTAAAATGTCTGCTGCATGTGGGGGGGAAAAAAGCTTATTTTTGGTAAATTCATTCTCACTGTCACCACCAGAGGACAGCAAAAGACCAACCCAACGCACAGCGGTGGGATCTGCAGGATTTCTGTATAATTCAATAGAGAGTGCAAATATAAAACAAGTTTGAAAGAGATTAACCAAAAAGGAGATAAGAACATATGGATTTGAAAAAAGAAAAGAAAAGGCAACGACATGAAGGTTTTCTGACGTGCAATGTTGTGATGGAGCAACTTCCTCCTGTAATGTGTGGCTCTGGCCAGTTATATAATGACTGGTTAGGATTTAAAGCACCAATATGTCTCAGGATGGGATACTTCATTAAACCATGCTCAACCATATCATTGAGAAAACACACATATTTTAGATGGCATTACAAAAAAAACGAAACGATAAAAGAAATAGACAGAAATAGCCCACAGTTCATAAAGTAAAACACCACACAACTAAATGTGGAAACATCAAGAACACACTGACACAGAGGAATCAATAGAATCAAAAGGCAAGAAGTTCCCATTTGAATTAATGTTTGTTTTTCATGTCTGTCTTCTCCTTTTGAAGCCAGAGAGTGGAAAACATCACGTATAATTGACAGGATTTTCCTCGATCTCTCTCAGCTCGTCACAGGCCAGAAATTAGCTGTCTGTTCTTTTTTATTTATTTATTTATTTTTCTCCACAGATGGTGGCACTGTAGAGCTGTGTAAACTCTCCGACCATGTGCTCCTCTGGTCTCTTCCTCCTCCTCCTCCTCCTCCTCCTCCTCTTCCTCCTCCTCCCCAGCGACAGCCACTGCTGGTGTGTCACCACGCAGATATGTGGAGTTTATCAAGGCAATTCCTTTTATAATCCTCCTGATGCTCGTTGTCGGTGTTTTATCTGTTTAATAGCATTTTACTGCTACACGCCATAAAAAACACCCTTTTTATTGTGACACCAACACATTGTTTGGGGAATTGACCCTGCCTGGGTAATGAACAGCAGTGATTTTGCAGCCAGTTATAAAAAAAAAAAAAGAAAAAAAAAGGAGGACGATGAGGGTGCATGGGTTTTAAGGGGGGAGGACAATTTTGACCTAAAGAGGAGAGGAGGAATATTTTATAGAAGGGTCATTAGTCAACATTCACTTAGTTATTTGGGAAAAAATGTCATGCTTGAATGGCATTTTGTAATTCTAAATATATTTGAAATAACATCAACACAGCTGAAGAACATAAAGACAGTGAGGCAAATGAAAGGAGACATACATAATATAAAGTTTGGAAAGGAAGAGCTCACTAAATGTTTAAAGATGATGTGAATCACACGTTTAACACCACGATCATCATTATCGTCAACATCACCAAAATAGGAAATATCTTCTGGAAGGTATTCACGGCTCCGGTTTAGTTCAGACACTGGGAGGAGAGTTCATGACTGTGGTAAACCAACACGTACTACTTCCTCCGGTTTGTCGCTGCTCTCTGGAAGAGTTCCTGGAACTAAATTTGGGCGCCACTCAGGAAGTGATACCTAATCCAGTTCCAGGTATTTTTTTTTTTTTCCAGGGATTGCTGGCAGTGGCTTTCAATCGTATTTGGCCCAGTGGATGAGTCATCACATCACAACGAAGGACAGCCAAAAAAAAAGAAAAGAAAAAGAAGAAAACACAGTAATAGCCATTTCACTTCTCCATCTACAGCAACCTGGACCAACAATAAACAAAATAATGAGGACAATGAAAGATTTGTTGGACAAATGAAGACGTCCAGGATCTCATTAAGTTTTGGGAAGAGAGTCCAAGGGAGCAAGAGTCAGTGACTGTAGAGACCAAGAGGGGGAAATAAGAAAATACAGATATCAGTGCATGGATTGGAGCAATCAGGTGTAATAGCAGTGGATTTTACTTTACAGGCACACAGTTCAATTAATTTGTCTCTGTGGAAACAGATGGTGATTCATCGCTGCTTGCAGCTTAAATTCAACTATCAAAATATGATAAAAAAATGAGACCATAATAGTTAACATTATCGGTACCTGTCTACATGTTAGTAACTGTGTACACAATATCAAGTCGGGGTGGGTGCCACATATCTGGTGTATTGATTGTTGTTCTAACATTGTGCACAATGACAATATCAACCGTGTCGATACTGTAGGACCGAAGACATGCAGTGTTCACCCATCACAAAGAGCTATACCGACACGGTTGATTTTGCACCCAGGAAAGGAAGTTCCGATAAATTAGTATCTAGTTTGCATTTTACATCATTTCCCTGTGTTTTACATTTTGAGGAAGAATCATGCCCATATATTTGCAGAAGCAACATACACAGCTTAAACCACATAAAGGATTTCTGAATCAACTTCATATGATGTAGACGTATATAAAAATATATAAGAGAAGAGAAGACAAGACAAGAAGAGAAGGGACGAGACGAGAGGACAAGATAAGATAACATAATTGAAAAGAAGAGAAGAAAAGAAAAGAGAAGAGTCAAACAAGCATCAGGACTTAGAAGACAATGGGTAATTATTTCCAACTCATATAAACTTAAATACTTTTCTGATATAATAATTTAGCATTTAAAAGCAACTTATACCAATGCATGTCATATTTACATAGGCACATATGTATGAAAAAATATTTAAGAGTTTATGTAAAGAAAGTAAATTCTCTTTTTTGTACCATACAGTTACAGCTATGGAAAAGATCTCACATCTAATTCTACTTGCAGGTCAGTGTTACTCCAATACATCTGCACTTATTGTAAATGTAAACTCTAAAATCAAGTTTCTAAATTTCTCTTTTTCCTTTTAAATTTCAATTTATTTCCAACCTCTGTTTTCTTCACCCATTGAACAATACTGTTTAATCTGATGTCTGTTCCAGGGGCATATGGTATATTGTTCTTTAACTGTGGGTTAAAATGGTCTGTTCTTATTTTGTATGTCTGCGTCTGTTTTGCCTTGATATTGTCTGTCTGTGTTCTGTCTTCTAATTGTCCACTGTATGTCTTGTCATCACAAGGTTTTAAAGTCTTCTGTGTTTATGTCTTTTAGAAACCTGCCTTGGGACTGTGGCTGAAATTTAGCAGTTGTGCTAAGTCCGGCACATTTACACTAATGCTTAATGCGTCAGTGTTGATGAATGTGCACTGTCCCAATTCAATAAATAAAGAAATGAAATGAAATTTTTACTTCTACAAAACTGCATAACGTTTTACGGCTTTCCTCCCCCAGGGCTGTGCTCTCTGTCTTCATGTGTCTCCCAGCATCAATACGTTCTAGTCACAACTCCAAAAACCTGGTATGATGCACAGAGCTACTGCAGAGAGAACTATTACGACCTGGCCACCATAGACGACGCTGGAGAGATGGAAAGGCTTCTTAAAGATGTTGAGGATAAATATGATGGTAGCCTATGGATAGGGCTTCAGTTAGAAACAAAGGACATGTGGCACTGGTCTCTGGCAGACAAAGACTTCTACAAAGAAGGAGAAAGAAATTATTTAGTTTGGGGAAACCAAGGATCTCACAACTGTGTGTTTTTCGAAAGCGGGAGTCTCTTTACATATACCTGTGGTTATAAGAGATATCCACTTTGCTTTAATGGTGAGTGTCATTCATTCTTATTCTGGCATCACACATACAAATGCATGCAAACAACTTTGTAGCCACATCAATCACAGTGTGTTACACAAACTAGAAACATGTGTTGTAGCTGCAGCTGTGTAGACATTGTCTTTGTCTGGTCCTGTGAAATTTAATGCTGTAGTGCGTAGCTCCTGTTAGCAGGTGAAGGATATTCTTCTACTGGTGGCTGCGGTCACACGTGCAAAGAACAGTGTCCCGTTCACTTAGTCTATGCGAGCGAAGGGGCCAATAAAACATTTGCATCCTGTGGCGAAGCTAATTTGTATCTTGGATTCGTGTGAACTGTGAAGTCAACTGAAAAGTCGACACTACGTAGCCAGGCCGCCTCCCCGTAGCTAACGAACCTTACCGTCAACTTGATGTAGCATTAGCCCCACCTGCTGGATCGTAGTGCTCTAGTTCAGCCAGGTTTCCATGACAATGCACATTCAGCAGTTGCTCACAGTACTTTGAGAAGAGTCTGATGTCATCCACTTTAGGCGCGTTTCCACTGCAGGAACTTCAGGGTAATTTTATGGGGCCAGCCCCATTGGTGCGTGTCTCCACTGCAGGAACCTCCCCCACAGGGCCATTTACAGGAACTTTTACGGGGGCCAACGGAGTACCTACTCCAGGGTAGGTACTCCGTTCGGCCCTGAAAAGCTCCTGGGTGGGGCTTGAGGTTAACCCGGCGCTGATTGGCTAAAGCTAGAGCAGGCTCTGACGCCACCAGAAAGCACCAAAACAACCAGCACTTTTAAAATCCAGCAGAAGGGGAGCATTAGCCTAGCAGACACCGCTGTAAACAACAAGAAAACAGCAAGAAGCTCTATGACAAATGGACCGACGATGAGGTGCAGGCATTGATTGCCGTCTACGGCACCGAGGATATTCAAAGGGGGTTGATCGCGGCGAAATGAAAAAATCTATCAGGACATATCGGCGCCCCTCGACACACTGGGGATCCATCACACCGCAAAATGCTGTGAAAACTTAAAAGTGAAACTGAAAGACCACAACAACCGGAGCAGTTCCGACCGAAAAATAAACATTATATAATAATAATAAACGTTGTTCGCAAAGGGAAACATCAACAAACAACAACAGGAACCGAACCATGGATCTATTATACATCCGTGTCATGAACCGAACAGAAGAATACATATCCATGAGTGGTTGTTAGGGCGGCACGGTGGTGCAGTGGTTAGCACTGTTGCCTCACAGCAAGAGGGTTCTGGGTTCGAACCCGCCGGCCGGCTGGGGCCCTTCTGTGTGGAGTTTGCATGTTCTCCCCGTGCATGCGTGGGTTCTCCCCGGGTACTCCGGCTTCCTCCCACAGTCCAAAAACCCCGCCTTTCGCCCAAAGTCAGCTGAGATAGGCTCCAGCTCACCCGTGACCCTACTGCAGGATAAGCGGTATAGAAAATGAATGAATGAGTGGTTGTCAACCGCCGTTAAACCGAGCAAAAAAATAAATATCCGTCAACAGTTGCCGACCGTCGTTACACCGCGGACCCAAATCCAGTTTCCAACCGGCAATATTTTGCAAGCGCACCGTTGCTACGGCACCGACCACAACGATTGTGACTGGTTGAAAAAATTCCAAACGGCCGGAGCGTTATTTTCTCTGATCGCAGAATCATAGGCGGACCAGCCAGACCCTTCCTCTCTGGAGGAGGGTCTGGCGATCTAGACTATGATTTTTGTGACCCGCCTGGATGACGTCACGGTCAAAACTGTCACACAACGATTAAGCGGCGATCGAAACTCATGACGTCGCCGAGGGGTCCTAGTCTGCAGTGGAGACACGGCCACCGAGAGGGCCGAGTGAGAGGACGGTTCCTGTAGAAGTTCCTACCCCCTCCTTTTACCAGTGGAAACGTGGCTTTTGATGACGAGGGAGCGAACATTTGCTACCGTTGAGTTTCAGGTCAACATTTTTGTCACGTAGTAAAAAACTGGATTTAAATAACTAAAGTAAAAGTTACGCACTACAGCTTTAAGTTTACTTACATTTACTGGATCTGTCCCAGATCACTTGTATGAGCAAGACCGAAAAAATTATTCAGGATTACAAAAAATCTTATTGCATGATGTACAATGTGATAACTACAGTAACAGGCATAATCTCCTCTATCTCAAAACATGACAATAAGTGGGATTTATCTCTTTATTTGTTTTTATTCAGGAAAAAAAGTTGGTGAGGAACAGTATGTTGTCAAAACAACAACTATGACATGGAACAATGCTCGGGATTACTGCAGGAAATACCACACAGACCTGGCCAGTGTGAGGAATGAGGCCGAGAGCCAGATCATTCAGAAAGTAGCAGAAGACAGGCGGGTGTGGGTGGGTCTCTTCAAAGAACCATGGACGTGGTCAGACGGGACTTACTCCTCGTTTAGATACTGGAGACCGAGTAAACAGGTTTATACTAAACCAGGGACAAACATGTGTGCTGCTGTGTTGAAGAGTGAATCTGGTAAATGGGGAGCAAAGTCATGTGATGAAGTTCATCCATTCATCTGTAAAGGTGAGCATTAAGATTCTCCCAACTCTGTTCTGGTGAAAGCTCATAATCTGACTTGGACTTAGGGTTCTTTCATCTAAACGCTGCCTGTTTAGGTCCAGGGTCACTGTAAACACAACTGTTGCTCAACTATTGCACACCAAAACGGCAGCACCTAGACCAGCCTGAAGAGGTGGTCAAACTATGGCGCGATCCGTTTGTTGTGTGAAAGCTGCTGCAGTCTGGTCCGCACCAACTGCCTGGTGTATACACCACAAGTTTGACCTAAAAAGGCTCCCGTAGTTTTCTCCCTCAGCCATGCTTCATTCTCAAAATCTATTATTTGAGGGAGTGGTAAAAACAAATGATATAAAATGAAATGACCAGCGCTACAAATAATCTGCGTACTTCTGAACTGTGGTGCGTGTGTCTCCATTGTTAAAGTTTAGCATTACGAGTTTCATTTTTACAATCAGGACTTGTGTAAACATAACGTACCAAGGGTCTCTTTCTGGTCAGTCGTCATGAAAACATGCCGCGCTGCCAGTGGTGGCCGTTTGGACCTGAGTGAAAAATTAAACAATGTATAATTTCTGCTTCTGATGTGCACCTGTGTGCACCCCTGCACCAGTATGTGTGAAAGCACCCTTAAATTTGAATATCACATTACCAGTGTTTATTTTCCCTATAGAAATATTCTGAAATAGGAGGTAACTGAATACTTAACGTCCTACTGTGCATTGGCCTGTCATAATGAATATGATGAAGCTTTTCTCACCATCAGGTCCCGTTAAGGTGAAGATCATTAAATTGAGGATCAGAGCACAAGACTCAGTGATGGAGCAGAACAACCCTGCAGTGGAAGAGGACCTCTTAGAACAAGTGAGTCCCAGTAACAAGAGCATGGCACAATGTCAAGAAGAAGAAATTTGATGGAGGTACAACAACTCAGACTCACATTTAATGCCATTTCCACTACAAATCTTGCAGGTAGTGAAACAAAATGTTGTTTTGTGCAGACTCAAGGTGCATTTCAAAGGATTAAAAGGGGATTCAAAAGTAATAGCTGTGCTGCAAAGTGACACTTCATTCAAACAATACAAAGACGAGACATGGCTTGGTTAAACTAAGAGCAATGAGAGGTAGTTTATCAAGGTGCAATTGTTGCAAAGTGCAGGTACTCAGTTCGATAAAATAAGTGTCAGGTGTGTGTGTGTATGTGTGTGAGATGTGTATGCAACAGTTAAGTTTTAATGATCTTATTGAGGACTCTGACAGCTTGGGGGGAAAAGCTGTTACAGAACCTTTGCAGAACTTTTTAACCATGCCAGAAAACAACTGGTGCTGGTGCTGGTTGTCTTTGGAGAAACTTCTAGAGCAGTGTAAATTAAATTCAATAGACAATGACAGTACAAAGTTGTAGTGAAACTTGCACAGGCTTACATTTTCTATTGTCTCCTGGTAATAGATGTAAAAATGTTGGCCTTTCTTTAAAGCAGTATATGAACATATCAATATATAGTGCATAATGAATGCCCTGCTAAGCCAGACCGCAGTAACTACGCGAACAGTGAAACTGAGAAAAATGGCTTTAAAGTTTTTTGATTAGCCTTCCAAATGTGTTGTAGGTAGATTAGTGAAAATACACAGATTTGACAGGTTTTCATTAAGTAATATTTATGCAATAAAATATATGACCACATATTTTATATTTGACCCCTAAAAAGCAGATACTGCGCTCTGCTGCCAGGTTTCCTTAAATAAATACACAGGTAATGCTACGGCAAAGTGCAGTAACTAGCCTACAATGTTGTTGTTTTTTTCCAGCATGCTTCTAGCCTGTCTAGCCTCTACCTGGTCTTTTTACTGAACTTAACAAACTTCTTTCTTCATGGCCTAAGCTCAACCAAAGCATCAGAGCAGAGAAATGTCTTTTTTTCTCCCCCAGTCTCCTGTCAGCAGGAGCGGGGGCTGCAGCAGACTCGCGCCCGTGTGGGCTGAGCTCAAGCCGCATACAAGCCGGGTTCAGCCGCGCTGAGCGGAGCGGGGAAGGGGAAAAAAAGTGTAGCCTACCGGTATTTCTTCTACTCTGTGGGACGGTAGATCATAACGGAGGGGGGGAGAAAGCAAGTGGGACAGATCTGCCCAGTCCCTGCAGCAGCGCACGTTTCACAGACAGGCGCACAGTGTAAACAACGTCACCAGTTCAGCACCATGGATAGCTGGGGGGGGTCCGACGGTCCGAGGGTCCGGGGGGTGGGGGGGAGACGGGGGGGGGGGGGGGGGGTCCGAGGGTCCGAACAGCGGTGGGGGGCGAACCGGTCCCTGTGCTGGTGCTGACTGTAAAGTGCTAACCTGCCGAAGCTAACGTTAGCTAGCTACCGTAACCGGCTAGCGGTGTGTAATAGAGCGCAGTAACTACAGGTGGAGTGCAGGCGAAAAGAGCCAAACCGCAGTAACTGCGCAGTTACTGCGGTTTGGCTTAGTTTTGAGCGTGATTTTGTACAGGGAAACAGATACAGAGTGCAGTAACTGTAGTTACTGCGGTTTGGCTTAGTTTCAAGAGTGATTTTGTAGTTACTGCAATTTTTCATACCTCATAAAACTAAAACTGAGCAATATTGACCGCTGAAAATTTTACACAAGATAAAACATTTATTGTCAAGTTAAATTTCACAAAAAAATCAATTTCGAATTTTCGGTAGTTACTGCGGTCTGGCTTAGCAGGGCAGAGTTAGTATGTACCTTGGACTTGGGACACATTGGTAGATTGGATGGATGGGTAAATATTTAATATTTTCTTTTAAATTTGATAATTTTGTCCTCTGTTCCTCAGATCAGGCAGCAGCTGGGGGATGCGATTGGGACTGAGAATTTCAGATTGAGGTGGAATAAGTATCCTGATGGAAGAGTCTTCGTCAAGGAACTGAGGGACTAACAGATGACAGACGAGTCTGACGAAGATAACTCACAGCAATGCCACACAGTAACCTGTGGTACAGTGTCTGTGTGTAAAAGAGAAGTTGTCTAAACCAGGGGTTCCCAACCAGGGAAGCCGGTTTTCAGTGCTTTTGTGGTGATTTTAGGATATTCTGCTTTAATCCAAAATATAGGGAGATTTGAAGTTTTCTGCGAAGTGGCGGAGAGCTGGTCCCCACATTTATTACTACAGTACGCACTGTGAATGTGATTCACCTGTTGCAATAAACCCGTAGTTTAAACAGGACTCTTGGTTTTTCATTTAAAACAAAGGAAGTGGCAAAATTTCCTAAATAAAACAACCAAAAGTCTAAATTAGACAAAACAAACAATTTCGTATTTTTTCATTCTCTCTCTGCGGACTGGTACCAAATGATCCACGACCCGTTACCGGTCCATGGGCCGGGGGTTGGGAACCCCTGGTCTAAACTATATAGGCTTCCTTGGTTTTCCTTGTTGCTAAAGAGTTCATTATAGCCATTTACCGTCACCTCCGTACCACCGTACATCATGTATCAGTCATGTTAAAGTTATATTTATCATTTTTGGTTTATGATTATCCACATATTAGTCGTGTTTATGTTATTTCTAATTAATGCCTTTCTTTATTTGTTATCAGTAGATGATATTATTCACATATACAGTAACTTAGGTGTTATGTAATACTAAGGGATTTTTATTATGATGTGTCTAGCCAATGATTTTTATTATGGTAAATATAATCTTGTTGTAATTATTCTGTCAGTTTGATTTTCTCAAAGTAACTTTAACATTTCTACATAAATAAAGTTTTACTTCTGTATTGACACTGGTATAATAACATTGATTGGATATATTGCATCTTTGTTTGGAGTTTCCTTCCTTTGTATTTTCATGTGAGCGTTGAAGTACTGAAATATGCAGATACAAATGGATATGAAGGGGAGGTTTGAATACCGCGCCGAGCGGCCCTATCCTGCGTGTCAACCCCCCCCCCTCGCCTCCCATTTCCTGTCTCTTTCTCGACTTTACTGTCCAATAAAAGGCAAAAAAGCCCCAAAAATATACTTTTTTTTTTTGGTCACTTGAATGTTTCCCAAACAGACCTACTACTGTATGTTGATGTTGGCCTGTTTTCAGATATCTTAGAAGAATTATCTGGAACATATGTACATTTTTTAAATTTCAAATATTTTCAATATTAAAATGTCAAAACAAAAAAAAAAAAAGGATTAGGTTGACAGCAGAGATCAAAAACATGAACTTTCTCACAGCGATGGTTTCAGCTGAGGCTAGATTTTCATGGAGAGGGCTTTTTGAAATTTCCAGGGAGCGCCATCGAGCCATTTAGCCCTGCCCACATGCGAGTCCCAAAATATGTAAATTTCACAAGGGTCTGAGTGTCAAGGGACGCGTTAGGCCCTGTAGTAAAACCTTTTGTGGCTCTAAAGGGAGCTTTCGAAAGATGTGATTAAAGACAATATCCAGCTGCATTTTGGGTAATGTAGGATCTAATGTTTCTAGAGTTTAGTCCATAGTAGAGATCATAACTCTTCTTCAAATGCTCACCAGCTTTATGGATGTGCAGCATTGAATCTTTTAAGGGGACATATTATGGAAATATCACTTTTTGAAGGATTGTGTTTGTCTTGCCTTCTGGCCCCAAAAATGTGAGAATTGACAAAAGAAATCTGTAATTTTCAGGATCCCGCGGTTAAAATCCATGTGGTTTTACGAGCTCTGTTCCCTCAGTTGTCATTCAATGATGTCATTAGTTTTCGGATTTGCATAATACCAGCCCTACCTGTGAGTACCCATACCAGTAGAGGGGGCGGGGCAAGCAATGGCTCATTTACATTTAAAGGGACAGACACTAAAACCAGCTGTTCTGAACAGGGCAATTTTAAGTGGATGAAAAGAGCTGTGAGAGGGGGAAATAAGAAAATACAGATATCAGTGCATGGATTGGAGCAATCAGGTGTAATAGCAGTGGATTTTACTCTACAGGCGCACAGTTCAGTTAATTTGTCTCTGTGGAAACAATTGAATTTAAGCTGCAAGTAGCGATGAATCACCATCAAAATATCTAAAAAAAATGAGACCATAATAATTAACATTAGGTACCTGTCAAATGTTAGTAACTGTGTACCAACACACACATTGACAGACTAAACTATAAAACTATCTGGTGTATTGATTGTTGCTCTAACGATGTGCACAATGACAATATCAAACGTGTTGATACTGTAGGACAGAACACATACAGTGTTCACCCATCACAGAGAGCTACAGACACAGTTCATTTGCACCCAGGAAAGGAAGTTACGATTAATCAATATCTAGTTTGCATTTACATCATTTCCCTGTGTTTTACATTTTGAGGAAGAATCATGCCCATATATTAGCAGAAGCTACAAACACAGCTGAACCCACATAGAGGATTTCTGAATCAACTTCACATGACTAAAGACGTATAAAAAAATATATAATTTAGACATTTAGATAAGAGAAGACAAGACACGAAAAGAAGAGAAGAGAAGAGACGAGACGAGAGGACAAGACAAGATAACATAAAAGAAGAGAAGAAAAGAAAAGAGAACAAAAAAAGAGACAAACAAGCATCAGGACTTACAAGACAATGGGTAAGTGTTTACAACTCATATATACTTCAATATTTTTCTGATATAATAATTTAGCATTTAAAAGCAACTTATACCAATGCATGTCATATTTACACAGGCACACATGTATGAAAAAATATTTAAGAGTTTATGTAGATGATTTTAGACATCTCAGAAAGTAAATTCTCTTTTTTGTACCATACAGTTACAGCTATGGAAAAGATCTCACTAATTCTACTTGCAGGTCAGTGTTACTAATACATCTGCACTTATTGTAAATGTAAACTTTAAAATCAAGTTTCTAAATTTCTCTTCTTCCTTTTAAATGTACATTTCTTTTCAACCTCCTTGCTCCGTTGAGCATTTTTACTTCTACAAAACTGCATAAAGTTTTACGGCTTTCCTCCCCCAGGGCTGTGCTCTCTGTCTTCATGTGTCTCCCAGCATCAATACGTTCTAGTGACAACTCCAAAAACCTGGTATGATGCACAGAGCTACTGCAGAGAGAACTATTACGACCTGGCCACCATAGACGACGCTGGAGAGATGAAAAGGCTTCTTAAAGATATTAAGGATAAATACGATAGCCTATGGATAGGGCTTAGGGTAGAAACAAAGAACATGTGGCACTGGTCTCTGGCAGACAAAGACTTCTACAAAGAAGGAGAAAGAAGTTATTTAGTTTGGGGAGACCAAGGATCTACCAACTGTGTGTTTTTCAAAAGTGGAAGTCTCTTTACATCAAGCTGTCCTAATAAGAAATATCCACTTTGCTTTGATGGTGAGTGTCATTCATTCTTATTCTGGCATTGCACACACAAATGCATGCAAACTACTTTGTAGCCACATCAATCACAGTGTGTTACACAAACTAGAAACGTGTTGTAGCTGCAACTGTGTAGACATTGTCTTCATTAAATCCCTCCATTAAATTACTGGTCCTGTGAAATTTAATGCTGTAGTGCGTAGCTCCTGTTGACCTCTTAGCAGGTGAAGGATATTCTTCTACTGGTGGCTGCGGTCACACGTGCAAAGAACAGTGTCCCGTTCACTTAGTCTATGTGAGGCAAGGGGTGAATAAAACATTTGCATCCTGTGGCGAAGCTAATTTGTATCTTGGATTCGTGTGAACTGTGAAGTAGCCCGACCGCCTCCCCATAGCTAATGAACTTTACCGTCAGCTCGACGTAGCATTAGCCCCTCCTGCTGGATCGTAGTACTCTCAAAGACGGTTTATAAACCAAGACCTTCCATGACGAGTCAGCTTCCTGTATGCATGTTACGTGGGTTTCTGCACGGCCACGCCCCTTTAGGGAGACCAGAGGCAGCCTGAAGTGTATTGACTCCAATGGGACAATTTAACGTGAACACCGATTATGGTCGAGTCTTTCTCCCCACAGTCACTGAAGTAAATTTTGGACTCATTTTTCAAAAGCCACATCTCTTCTGAACATTTTGACACGAAAATGGCAATTTTCAGACGGACACATCAGGAGAAAATGAACCTTGTTCAAGACCTGTCTCTGTCTCTACGACACACTCTTGCGAGATTGGGCACAGATCTCCTAGGCAACGTCAAACAAACGGCCGCGAACACCCATGAAAATGATTTAAATTATTTTTGTCATGCTAAATATGACTGTTAGTAGTGTAAATATTTAATTTTATCATAAGAAAATATAAATATCTCACTTTCATCTACCTACAAATTGTATAAATCCACACACACGTTCACAGACGAGGTGGGGTGACGGTTGGCCACGCCCATTTAGAGAGACAGGAAGTGTCACCATTTCTATCATTGGAGCAGCCTCTCATGGAGTATCTTTCCATTTATTGAATATCTTTGGTACTCTGGTTCGGCCAGGTTTCCGTGACAATGTACATACAGCAGTTCCTCACGCTACGTTGAGAAGCTCTCCAGTCTGATGTCATCCTCTTTGATGACGAGGGAGCAAACATCTGTTGAGTTTCTGGTCAACATTTTTGTCACGTAGTAAAAAACTGGATATAAATAACTAAAGTAAAAGTAAAAGTTACACACTACAGCTTTAAGTTTACTTACATTTACTGGATCTGTCCCAGATCACTTGTATGAGCAAGACCGAAAAAGTTGTTCAGGATTACAAAAAATCTTACTGCATGATGTCCAATGTGATAACTACAGTAACAGACATAATCTCCTCTATCTCAAAACATGACAATAAGTGGGATTTATCTCTTTCTTTCTTTTTATTAAGGGAAAAAAGTTGGTGAAAAACAGTATGTTGTCAAAACAACAGCTATGACGTGGTACAGTGCTCGGGATTACTGCAGGAAATACCACACAGACCTGGCCAGTGTGAGGAATGAGGCCGAGAGCCAGATGATTCAGAAAGTAGCAGAAGACTGGCCGAGGTGGGTGGGTCTCTTCAGAGAACCATGGACGTGGTCTGACGGGACTTACTCCTCGTTTAGATACTGGAGACCGAGTGAACCGGTTCATACTAAACCAGGGACAAACATGTGTGCTGCTGTGTTGAAGAGTGAATCTGGTAAATGGGGACGAAAGTCATGTGATGAAGTTCATCCATTCATCTGTAACGGTGAGCATTAAGATTCTCCCAACTCTGTTCTGGAGAAAGCTCATAATCTGACTTGGATTTAGGGTTCTTTCACACAGGCAGTGTTTAGGTCCAGGGTCACTGTAAACACAACTGTTGCTCAACTATTGCACACCAAAAACACAGCACCTAGACCAGCCTGAAGAGGTGGTCAAACTATGGCGTGGTCCGTTTGTTGTGTGAAAGCTGCTGCAGTCTGGTCGTCCGCACCAACTGCCTGGTGTACACAACAAGTTTGAGCTAAAAAGGTTCCCGTAGTTTTCTCCCTCAGCCATGCTTCATTCTCAAAATCTATTATTTGAGGGAGTGGTAAAAACAAATGATATAAAATGCAATGACCAGCGCTACAAATAACCTGCATACTTGTGAACTGCATTACCTGTGTCTCCATTGTTAAAGTTTAGCATTTTTATAATCAGGACTTGTGTAAACATAACGTAGCCTACCGAGCATCTCTTTCTGGTCAGTCGTCATGAAAACATGCCGCTCTTCCAGTGGTGGCCGTTTGGACCAGAGTGAAAACAAATGTGTGAAAAATTAAACAATTTATAATTTCTGCTTCTGATGTGCACCCCTGCACCAGTATGTGTGAAAGCACCCTTAAATTTGAATATCACATTACCAGTGTTTATTTTACCTATAGAAATATTCTGAAATAGGAGGTAACTAAATACTTAACGTCCTACTGTGCATTGGCCTGTCATAATGAATATGATGAAGCTTTTCTCACCATCAGGTCCCGTTAAGGTGAAGATCATTAAATTGAGGATCAGAGCACAAGACTCAGTGATGGAGCAGAACAACCCTGCAGTGGAAGAGGACCTCTTAGAACAAGTGAGTCCCAGTAACAAGAGCATGGCACAATGTCAAGAAGAAGACATTTGATGGTGGTAGAACAACTCAGACTCAAGTCTGAAGTAGTCTAGCAGGTAGTGAAACAAAATGTTGTTTTGTGCAGACTCAAGGTGCATTTAAAAGGATCAAAAGGGGACTTAAAAGTAATGGACAGTAATAGCTGTGCTGCAAAGTGACACTTCATTCAAACAATACAAAGACAAGACATGGCTTGGTTAAACTGAGCAATGAGAGGTAGTTTATCAAGGTGCAATTGTTGCAAAGTGCAGGTACTCAGTTCGATAAAAGAAGTGTCAGACTTGTGTGTCTGTGTGTGAGATGTGTATGCAACAGTTAAGTTTTAATGATCTTATTGAGGACTCTGACAGCTTGGGGGGGAAAGCTGTTACAGAACCTTGTGCAGAAGTTTTTAACCATGCCAGAAAACAACTGGTGCTGGTGCTGGTTGTCTTTGGAGAAACTTCTAGAGCAGTGTAAATTAAATTCAATAAACAATGACATTATGAACATATTCAATATATAGTGCTAATGAATACAGATATACCCCTTTCCCACTGGCCAAAAAACCCGTTTAAACCCGCTAACAATCGGCTTTTGGTGGCAGTGGGAAAGGCGCAATGAGCCGCGTCGACGCGGTCAAACGACTCGGCAAGCGACACGGGTTAAAATCGCCTTTAATTGGCTCGGCTCCGAACGGCTTGCAGTGGGAACGCCAGACCCGCGTCAACCCGCTAATTTACGTGATGACACTGAACGTTACGTGACGCTATGTCATCGCGCCGGTCGCGTCTCATATCACGTACCAAAACAAAGCTCTGCTCTCATCCGAGACTGGGATCAAAAGATCAAAGAACACTGACCAAAAACGATAGAAAAAAAGAAAAGAAAAGAAGCGACAGTCTTTTTAACTGACGTGTTGTGCCGCGGACGTCCGTCATCCGGCCGCAGCAGACTCTCTGTCCTCCGCGGTCCTGGTGCTCCAGGTCAGCCAGCCAGAGAGTCTGCCTCGGCGGACGGACACTCCGCGGCGGGCGGCTGTGGCATGACTGTGTGTCTCTTGCACCGCGGATGAGAGCGAGGCGACTGGTTTATGCTCTGTCTGATCCCTCAGCGGGGGGTCAGACTCGGCTCATTTTGGTCAATGGGAAAGGGGCCAAATGCCGATTGTTAGCGGGTCGACCCGCGTTTAAAAAACCTGCGTTGACCCGCTAATTTTAGTGGGAAAACGGCTTTAGTATGCATCTTGAAACTGGGATACACTTCTGCATTGGATGGATGGGTAAATATTAAACATTTTCTTTTAATTTGATAATTTTGTAATAAAAAAATGTAATTTGATAATTTTGTCCTCTGTTCCTCAGATCAGGCAGCAGCTGGGGGATGCGATTGGGCCTCAGAATTTCAGATTGAAGTGGAATAAGTATCCTGATGGAAGAGTCTTCGTCAAGGAACCGATAGATGAACAGATGACAGACGAGTCGGACGAAGAAATTCACAGCAATGTCACACAGTAATCTGTGGTACAAACAGTGTCTGTGTGTAAAAAAAGTTATCTAAACCAGGTGTTCCCAACCTTTTTATCACCGCGGACCATTCACCGCTGGTCTAAACTGTATAGGCTTCTTTGGTTTTCCCTGTTGCTAAAGAGTTCATCATGGCCATTTACCGTCACCTCCGTAGCACCGTACATCACGTATCAGTCATGTTAAAGTTATATTGATCAGTTTTGGTTTATGATTATCCACATATTAGTCGTGTTTGTAAATTTTCCTCTGTGCTGTTTTGTTTGTTACTTCAGTTATTTCTAATTAATGTCTTTCTTTCTTTGTTATCAGTAGATGATATTATTCACATATAACTTAAATGTCATAATACTAAGGGAGTTCTTTTATTATGATGTTTTGTCTAGCCAATTATCTTTATTATGATAAATATAATCTTGTTGTAGTTATTGTGTCAGTTTAATGTTCTCAAAGTAACTTTAACATTTCTAAATAAAGTTTTACTTCTGTATTGACACTGGTATAATAACATTGGATTGCATCTTTGTTTGGAGTTTCCTTCCACCACAGGGCATTTTCATGAACAGTGAGCACTGAAGTACTGAAATATGCAGATAAAAATGGATATTAATCACAGAGTTTAGAACAAGCCACATCACAAGGGATCATTTACTTTTTTTTTGGTGAATGTTTCCCAAACAGACCTACTACTGTATGTTGATGTTGGCCTGTTTGCAGATATCTTAGCAGAATTATCCGGATGGAACATATGTAAATATATTACGGTAATTTCAAATATTTTCCATATTACAATGTCAAAAAAAAGATTAGGTTGACGGCAGAGATCAAAAACATGAACTTTGTCATAGAGATGGTTCCAGCTGAGGCACATTTTCATGGAGAGGGCTTTTTGAAATTTCCAGGGAGCGCCATCGAGCCATTTAGCCCTGCCCACATGCGAGTCCCAAAATATGTAAATTTCACAAGGGTCTGAGTGTCAAGGGACGCGTTAGGCCCTGTAGTAAAACCTTTTGTGGCTCTAAAGGGAGCTTTCGAAAGATGTGATTAAAGACAATATCCAGCTGCATTTTGGGTAATGTAGGATCTAATGTTTCTAGAGTTTAGTCCATAGTAGAGATCATAACTCTTCTTCAAATGCTCACCAGCTTTATGGATGTGCAGCACTGAATCTTTTAAGGGGACATATTATGGAAATATCACTTTTTGAAGGATCGTGTTTGTCTTGCCTTCTGGCCCCAAAAATGTGAGAATTGACAAAAAAATCTGTAATTTTCAGGATCCCGCAGTTAAAATCCATGTGGTTTTACGAGCTCTGTTCCCTCAGTTGTCATTCAATGATGTCATTAGTTTTTGAGTTTGCATAATACCAACCCTACCTGTGAGTACAGTACCAGTAGAGGGGGCGGGGCAAGCAATGGCTCATTTGCATTTAAAGGGACAGACACTAAAACCAGCTGTTCTGAACAGGGCAATTTTAAGTGGATGAAAAGAGCTGTGATGTGTGATCTTTGGGGTATTTTGACCGAAGCATGTCGCAGACATGTCTTTATGACTCCTGGGAACTATTTAAATTTGTGGAAAAGGGGCATAATATGTCTCTTTAAACAGAACCTATAACTTATATATAGTACAGCATGTATGGATCTTGCTTTAAAAAACAAAATCGGGGTATGAATACAGCAAACAGGTGTGTTTCACTGCCAAGAGAATATCTCACAACACATTTTTCAATTTTGACTGAATTCAAACCCCCGCTGCTCAGTTTCACAAACACTTGGAGTGTTTCCGACACTCGCACAAGAAACTGTGAAAGGTTACCTTTCTGGCAAAGATCTAGTCCGTGTGTGTGTTTGATCAGCGTGGTTCAGAATCTATGAGCGTTTCATTTTTGGTCATGTGACTTTAGTAGATTTTTAGATAAAGACAAAGACTCACTGGGACGGAGAGGCAGTAAATTTATGACCAAAAGAGGAATATTTTAAAGAGGGAGAGGGAAGTGTGTTCTCCATGTAGAAATACAACTGATTCCACATGCATGCGTGCACACACACACACACACACACACTCACACACTGTGTGTTTATGATAATAGACCAAATGCCTCTATTGATTCTTTCTCGTTTTGTGTGTGTGCGTGTCTGTGTGTGCGTGTGTGTGTCTGTGTGGGAAGAATGGTGTTTTTATCTCCAGATGGTTGACTGAGACTTGGCTGGTTGGTACAGAGAGTCAGGGAGAAAAGCAGGCAGAAGGCGTCTTTTCTACTTGAGCTCGACTAAATGTGTGTGTGTGTGTGCGCGCACCATGCCTGCCAACCTGCCTGCCTGTGTGTGTGTGTGTGTGTGTGTGTGTGTGTGTGTGTGTGTGTGTGTGCACATGTGTGTGTATGTGTGTGTAAGTGATTGACCTTGAGAAAGGAGGCTCAGTTGGAGGAGAGAGGGATGAGAGCCTACCTCCCCCGTTCACCCCCCTCTCGCCCCCCGCTGTGCCTCCCCCCCTGGGTAAAGGACGACTGGCTTCTCATTCTCCGTCTGTCCTCTCTTTTCTTCTTCTCCTCTCCTTCCCTTTGCTCTCTTCTCCTCTCCCCTCTTATCTTTTCATGTGTCTGTTCCCTATTTCCTCTCCTCTCATTTTTCCTTCTTGTCTCCTCTCCTCCTTTTTCTCCTTCTCCTTGCATCCACTCATCTCCCCCTCTTCCCTCTTTTATTTCCTCACCTCGTTCCCTCTCCTCTCCTTCTTTAAATCCTCTCCTTTACTCTTGCTTCCTCTCTTCTCCTGTCATTTCCTTGTCTATTTTCCCCCTTCTCTCCTCCTCTCCACTTTCTCTCCTCTCTCCCTCTTTTCTCCTCCTCCTTCCCCATGCATTTCCCCTTATTTTCCTCACCCCTCCCCAATTCTACCCTTAACTCCTTTCTCCTTGTTTCCTCTCTTTAATCCCCCTTGTTTTCCTTCCTTCTGTTCGCTCCTCTTTTCTCCTTGTTTCCTGTCCTTTTTTATTTACTTTCTTCCTCTTCTGTCTCCTCTTCCACCAGGTCCTTGTCTAATTTGTCTCCCCTTTTCATCTATCATCCCTTCCATCTCTCTCCTTGTTTCCTTTCCTCTCCTCCTTAATCTCATTTGCTTTTCCTCCCTTCTTCCTCCCTCTCCCCCCTTTTCCTTGTCTCCTATCTTTTATCATGTTCCTCTTTCCTTGTATTCTCTATTGTCTTTTATCCTTGTTTCCTTTCCTCCATTATCTCTTCTCCCTTCCCTTTTATATCCTCTCCTTTTCTTTTAATTTCCTCTGCTCCTCTCTCCTAGTCCCGTCTCTGCTTTTTCTCCTGGTTCCCTTACCTCTCCTTACCTTTCCAAATTGTATCCTCTCATTTTCCTTTCCTGCCTGTCTCCTTTGTCTGCTCTCCTCCTCTATTTCATTTCTCCTCCTCTTTCTCCTTGCTCTCTCCCCTCTCACATTGAATAAATGTGGACTCCTCCAACGCTCCCTTTCAGTGGCCAAGGTGCCTCTGCATGAGAGAGAAGAAAGGGGGGAAAAAAGAAGAAGCTCAGACACGTCTGAAGAAAAGGAGAGCTGGGGAATCAAATGCCAAACTAAAAGCTCTTTGAAAAGCTTTGGAGACGGCGGGATGTCCGGGGGGTAATTTAAAAAACCTGCCATGGGAAATGGACAAAGAGAAGGTGTTACAGTCTATCTGTGATATGCTTCATATTCACAAAGGGTCCGAAAAATAGCACTTTGATTCCTTCACGACACTTGTATCGGCACGTTTCAATGTGTCGCAGACTGTGTTTTCCCCCTCACATGATTTGATTTTGCTCCTCTGGCCTTTTGAAACGATGCCATATACAGTATGTTGATTCCTCACAGCAGGTCCGTTTGCTGCCACCACATCCCCGGTTGAAGTGCATGCTCTTACAGTAACTCCCCTTAATTTGAATCTGTCTGTCGTTCTTTTCTGCACTGGTTCTTTCATCTTCTCTCAAACAAATCACATGGTTCAGAGAAAACTGGGAGGCAATTTACAAACTGGGATATTTTTGCATACGAAAAGGAGCCATCGCTTTGAATCACGGCATCTCATTCGCTCAGAACAGCACCAAAATCATTCAACTGGTCCTAGTTAGTTGGTGGTTGTCCTTTAAAAGCTCTGATAGGCGTTCAATTTAACCTGACAAACAAAACCTGGGGAAAAAACAAAGAGGGAAGACTGACTGATCAAAAGCCTCGTGTCGTCTCGTCTTCAAAAATTTTTGTGATCAATTTTTCATTGTGTTTTGTCTGCAAGCAAACAGAGCACAACAAACCCAACGAGACGACAGAAGCCGTACGGTATCATCTAATGGCATTATAAAAGCCTGATAGTAAAGCAGTCTGTGACAAAAAATAAACAGGTTTTGCCTTTAATCTTCCCCTGACAGACAAAAGAAACCGCTCCCAGACATTCTGGTGAGAGCTACTTGAAAGGAAATCAATAATTACTGTATTTATAAACGTAAAAAAACATTATAGAAAGTCAAACCAGATATACTAATTGACTCTTTTTACACTCCTAGGAGTCTGTTTAACTTGTCTTGTTATATACTTGGAGCACAAGCTGGAAATTTGTTAGATGTCTGCATTCGCAAAGTACAGCTCATCCAATAAACGTTTTTTTGAAGTTTAAACTATTGTTTGAAATCAGGAAAAAATAAAAATAAAAATAATTTCAGTGTAAAAACACAACATGCCATATTTTGTGCTCCAGTGGGTTGCGTTCATTAAATGCACGGCCACTCTGATCAATTGCACGCCCTGCTTCCCTAACAATAAACTAGGCTACTGTTGCTCTCTTCATTGCTGGATAATGGAGTAAACTAATGAGTCATGCTGGACAGGTAATTATGAAGTGGTGGAAGCAGTTTTGCATTCAGGGCCACAGACAGCCTGTTTGCTTCCTCTTAAAAACACAACTGCCTTATACGGTCTCTTTATGACAACAAATGTGAGGTCACCACCACCAGTTTGCTTGGTGAACCGCGAGACTGTGGAGACACAGTCAACAAACAGTTTAGTTCAGGATAAGACTATGTGGACAGGTGAATAAGGCTACAGAAAGTTGAATAAATGTCACGTCAGTTCCTGTGTATTAAATCTGGAGTAATTAGTTAGTCTGTCAGTTATTTTTTCTTTTTTGTACTTATGTTCCTGAAATATTTGTTGTTTAAGTGTTACAATAACCACAAAAAAATATAGGAAAAGCATGTGCTAGTGACAATTTGAGAAGCTCAGTGTTCCTTTTCCAGACTCAAAACTGAGACAGAATGAAGTGTTCCCTGGAAAATTATAACAATTACACTGTGATATGAGAAAGGATTCACATCCAAGAAGAGAGTGAGTCATTTCAAGAGCAATAACAGCTCAAACTTTGGAGAAGAACATAAAAACGTACCCCTTATAGCAACCAAAAAATAAGGAGCTTTTAAACTGCAGTTCTTCTTATGTCCACTTGAGGCCGGCTCCAAAATGGAGTTGATCAGCGGAGAATTTACAGTAATGTTAAAATGCCCAAGCCTGGTAAAGTAAAAGCAGTTTTGGTCTCTGTGGCTCATTTCCTATGATGACTATATGGGGGGTTTATGTAAATTAGCCATTTCAATTTTAGCAAAGTTTAAAGGGATAGTTCAACATTTTGGCAAATCGGCCCATTGCCATAATCCGGCATAGCAGTAGGTTCGTTACCTTTAATTGTCGGTGCAAGCTGTTTTTAGAACGGCGGAGCAGAGCCGCGAGCTGCTCAGAGCTACGCTACGGACGCTCATGGAATTTCTTGGTTTCCCTCATCAAACTCATCAAATACACAATCCAACAACTCCAAAAAGCTCTCGTGGACAAGTTGTGACCTGCACATTCACCACGCTATGAGATAATAACAGAACGTTACGAGACAGAGTTGTTTTAGAGGCAAATTCATGCAAAACTGCGCATTTTGGAGTTGTTGGATTGTGTATTTGATGAGTTTGATGAGGGAAACCAAAAAATCCCATTAGCCTCCGTAGCGTAGCTCTGAGCAGCTCGCGGCTCTATTCCACCGTTCTAAAAATAGCTTGCACCGACAATTAAAGGTAACAAACCTACTCCTAAAACTATATGGATTATGGCAATGGGCCAATTTGCCAAAATGTTGAACTATGCCTTTAAAAATATGCATAAAGTCTACTTGAGTCATGCCTCCGCCCAACACTCCACCTCATTGTCCATCTTTGGATTAGTTGGGAGACGGAGTCAGGCTTCAAAACCGCTCTTCAGAAACCTCGGAGTGACATCACAAGGGCTACATCCATATTTAAATACAGTCTATAGTAGCTATTATCCCTGAAGTCAAAGTCCGACCTCACTCCTTTGTGCTACGTTGAGTTGCAGGAGCCTCACATCACCTCTTTATAGTGAAGACGTTCCAGTAGACTTGCTTCGTCTGCTTCATCTATCATTTCCTTGTTCCCACGGTGACCTTTAAAAGAGGCGGCGGAACAAGAAGAAGAAGCGAGACCTTTATCAATGAAATGTGTCCTTATCATTTCCCACTTTGTCTGTCTCCTTTAAAAATCTGCTGTGACTGTTCACTAACTAGACTGGTGTTCCCTGCTGTGTAAAAGATGTTACATCCCATTCGCAGTATAAATGGCTCGTCATTTGCGATATCAGATCTTAAGTAAATGAAGAAATCTGTGGTAAATGATCCGTGGAGGAGATTTACAAGTTGAAGATAGAAACATCAAATCTGAATTTAATTTGTGAATAAATGCAGAAGTATTCCCCATGACCCTCCTTTTCTAAAACCCTGCTCCCCTTAGTTACTGTTACTAGTGATGATGCTGTGGTTATGATGCACGCCTGAAGACATGGAAATGAAGGAGGCACTGTTCTTGTGTTACAGATAGCTGATTACAATAGCTAGTACAGTATTAATAAAAACATTGGTTCTTTCAGGAAGGCTGTTTGGAGACCGTGCTCATTAACAAAGACAGACAAAACAAACGGCTTTAGCCTAGTTAATATTTTCCAAAGGGAAAGGAAAATGTTCCTGGTACTAAATGTGACAGGGTTGTGGAAATGGTTAGCAGCTGTAATTGTGGTTGTGTCTGTGGTGCTATGGCTACTCCTTATTAACTGTGATAATTATTGACTTTGTGGTTAGCCATGCATGCTAATGTTCAAATGTTGATTTATTTACCATGGAGGATGCACATTAATTTATAGGCTATCATTTTAATATATAAACACGTCACACTCAGCTGGTTTTCATTAACATACGCTAGCTCCGAGCAATTAGCACACATGGTATATTTGACATTGTGCTAACTCTTGGCTTTGGTGGAAACAATAGGTTTTACATTTGTGTAGTTAGCCAGGTATGCTAATGGTCAAATGTTGATTTATTCATCTGGGATGATGCACACTAATAGATAATAAAAATGTTACAGACTCAGCTGGTTTTCATCAGCTTTTAAACAGCTTTACTTGCAAGTTATTCAGAGCAACAAGCCATTTTGTTATTTATTCTCTCAATAATTCTTTACAAAACTACAAAAAAGTAGAAGAAAAACACTTAATAATTTAACCAGTATATTATTACATAGCCTACTAGTACTACTACTTATATAATTTACGAAACCAAAACCTAGAGAAAATGAGTTTACATGACTAAATTCATGCACCAACAAGGAGCTTTATCACTCACTGCTTTGCATCTGCCGTGAAGTCGTCAGCATCTCATTTCTCTGTCTGTGCATCCTACTTTCTTCATTTAATGTCTGGCCAGCGCAGCCCCTCATTTCCCCTGAGCGGAGACTGAGTGCATGCAGAGGAGGAGTGGGAGGTGAGGGGAGGCGGGCAGGCGGCGGCGGAGGCCTGAGCAGGGCTATTTTTATGAGGCACATAATAAAAATATGGAGATGAAGCATCTATATGCTACCTGAGGACCTTCTCCCTGCTCCCAGTCTGGCCCGACAACCTCCTCTCTTGTTTCTGCTCCCCTGTTTCCGTGGAGGATGGCGAGAACAGGCTGAGATGAATGAGACTAATAACCCTACTGTCAGGAGAGAGAGAGCGAGCAGTGGGGAGGGTCATGATGGTATAAACACCAGAGCGAAAGCTTGCAGGTCTATGGTTCTATTTTTACTACAGCACAAGGGGTGGAGGAGGGGGAGGAGAAAAGAGGGATGGAGGGAGGGAAGAGGAAGTGGTATGAAAATGTGAATTCTGCATTATTCATGGACCCAGTGGAGGAGCATGGACGGGCGGCTGGGACACCTTTCACAGCCCTGCACACACACATTTGTACCTATATACTTACGAGGATGCTCACTGACATATTACTACAGTCCCAAGCCAGTAACATTAAAGGGCAATGTCACCGATTTTTTACACATTAAAGGCGCCACCAGTTTTTACGTCGAGAATAAATCAAATGTGTAACGTGAAAAGGGGGGTCACTCAGAGTGTCAAAACCACAGATAAATACCACAGGTGCTGTAACTCTACTAAGCCTCTTCTGGCTCCATCCACAGCAGGCAAAAAGCTTGGGTAAACCCACGGTGCACTACCTGCCTAGTACAAAGACGCTGACAAAGTTGTCAGTGGAAGTAGAACAGTTAAAGTAGTGATGGTGAAATGAAGCTTCATAAACCAAAAAATAGTTTAGCTTCATCTGCTTTATAGGTCCAGTGTGTAATAATTGGCATGGTTTATTGGCAAAATCTGAATATACAACCTATAAATATATTTGTATAAGTGTGTAATCGCTATAAAATAAAATTAGTTTGGTTTTCGTATTCTTTTATATACACTTATAAGGGTCTGGGTTTAGAGTGTGTCACCATCGACACTTCCGGCCGCCGCAACGCTCCCGATGCTTTTGGTGTGAACGCACAGTTAGTTCAGATCGATACTTGGCGTACGTATATATCGATACAATATTGCCATGCAAAATATCGCGATACAAAGCAATCTTTTCCCCCCAACCCTCGTAAATACATGACCAATATGGCAGCTGTAAAGTTATACACCACATTGGCAGTACACTATTAGTGGTTTCAGGCAGTTGGTAATTACAGTTTAAGCAAACGCAGAATCGAAGGTAATATCTCCAAATGTCAGACAGATGGTTTTGTAATTGTATTTATTTGTAATTGCTCAAGGGGACAAAAGAAAGAAAAGAATAAAATAAAAACTGAATTGTATGTGTGTGTCTGTTCATGTGTGTTTTTAAGTATGTATTTTTGACCATGAACTGTTTCTTGGGGTCATATATGGATCTCATTTTTCACAGCAACTCCATGGATTTATTCATGTTCATATCTGATACTGTGATATCCTTGTTGCATCTTTGTATCACTGCTCTGCGCTGTGTGTGTGTTTGTCAGTGTGTGTTTGTTCATGGATGCCATATTGTTTACATGGATGAGTGACCTTCACAGGGTCGTGTCACGCTCAGTAAAACCCTCTGTGCTGTAACTGTGCACAGTTTTCAGCCCTGCACTCGCTTGCTCTTCAGACTGGCATGAATATCATGTGTCTTCACGATGCAGCTTCAGGAATCACAATAGTTTTGTGTTACACACTGGAGTCTTACAAACTCATATGACAGTGAGGTTTAGCAGTGGGTTCATGATATAAATAGGCCTGCCTGCTTATGGGATGTATTAAATATACCCCAGGGTGCTATGAAAATAAACATAGGACAGCAAAGGAACATGGAGACAGTCTATCTATCTATCTATCTATCTATCTATCTATCTATCTATCTATCTATCTATCTATCTATCTATCTATCTATCTATCTATCTATATATAAAGAGGCCAAGATACAGAAGCTAATTAAAATCATTTTCAAATAATTTACTGAGAGATATAACACATACGCACACGCACAGCCTGATAGATTTAGTGTGTTTGGAAACTTATATGTGGGTTTGAACATTTTTGGATGGAAGCTAGAGCCATCAGTGTGTCTGGCACAGAGTAAACGGTTAATTAATCCCAACTAAATGAGGCATTAACGCGATTTTACGAGTGGTAATAAACCAGTGATATACACTTTTTCGCATTTTACCTTTCCACCTCCGCAAATTGTTTCCGTTTCTGCTGTTTCTCCACTCGTGCTCCAGCTGGCACAGACTTATTCATTAATTTCGTACTGCAATGGGACTTTTCATTACGTATGATTCATGGGTGAAACCGTGGCATTGTGCCACCTGTCCCCCTCACCTCCCTGCTCAGTTCACGTCCATTCGACCCTGGGACCTGAGCCGACAGGGCAGCAGCGTCCTGCGGAGACACGGCAGACAGAGAGACGATGACCGAGGAAGAGTGGTGGAGAGATAAACAGAGAGAGAGAGACAGAGAGAGAGAGTGTAATCTATCTGCAGTCGCTCGGCTGCTGGACAGGATGCTGCTGCTGTAACATCCTTAATCTGACTGGCAAGGCCTGATGCTGATCTGACAGCTCCTGCTGATGTACTGTGGCGAGAAGCGATAGGAGCCACATACACACATGCGTGCGCGCACACACACATCGTCATCATCATCATTCTTGGCTTGTTGCAGTCGCGGTCTCAAATCCCATAGATATTTCAGGGTTTCAGGATGTTAAAACTAAAATGCAAGAGCGTCATTAATACGTGACCGTTTACTGCTGAAGTGGTGTTAAAACAACCCCTCCAAATGAAACGACAATACGTGGTTGGTAACGGCCCTTTAGAGAGACACAAAGACAGCCTCTCTGATGTGCAGCCTCTATCAGCAGCATGGCATCATTCGTCAGTGCTTTCCAAAACTGTTACAAATCCCTGCTGGGTAACACTTTATTTTAAGTCCCTCTATGCAGCAGCATACACAGGCTCAACTAATGGATTCCCACTGGAGGAGCTGTAGCTGTTGACAAAGGCATCAACATTGACTGTTTCACAACATCGCAGCGTGTTAAAAAACCATAAATATGCGTAACCATTTATAATATGTTGATATAACCTATGTGAAAGTGGCTGCTTAACAGCTGGCCCTAAAGATAAGTGTTCAAACGTACGGCAGCTTTATGATGTCACAACGAGCGCATACGGTTGAAAACTGACATTTTTGGGGTTAAATGACTGTGTAACTGTATTATCTTGGAAAATATGTTTATCAGATCAGGAGATTAGGATTGGGGGCAGAAAAAATAAGACTTCATATGAAAATTCCTTCTATTATCTTATATTTAGTGTTATTATTGTGATTTCATATAGTTTCATGGCTTCTACTGTGTTTTTTTTTATACGTGCCACTTTCGAACATCAGCCACTAATTAAACAGTGAAAGGAAATAAAACTAACTGTATAATGAGGCTAATGAGCCTCAAAAAAAGAGAAAAGAACAGACTGCATTGTTCTGACAGTCCCAGGTGGACACACACACACACACACACACACACACACACACACACACACACACACACACACACACACACACACACACACACACACACACACACACACACACACACACACACACACACACACACACACACAGGGGAATAGTCTTCCAGGAACAGCACAATAACAGTCCCTGTGCAGTTTGGGAATTAAGTCCATTGCTCAAACGCACTTTCACCTCTCCGACCTACAGGACACCACCCAGCCCCCCCACTCCCCACCACCACCACCAACATCCACCGTGTTGTTTTGTTGTCTAATATGTGACAACGGTTCTGCTGATGTTCAGGTGTTGCTGGCGGGTGTCATGCACCTGCTCTGCACCTGCTCACCGGACGACAGCGTGGTTGTTACTGGTCTGGAAAAATACAATGGAGCAGATCATCAAAGCAGTGAGAGGACATGTAGAGCTATCACTCATCTTCCTGTCAGAACACTTCTCTCCTGTATCTCCTTTGTTGTGTGGAAGCAACAAATCCAGGACCCTCTCTTTTGTCATCTACCTTTTTTCACCCAGAAGAGAGAAGGAAAAAAACAAACAAAAGAGGCAAAAATTACATTTTCATAATGCGCTTTCATTTCTGTGGAGAAAAATCAAACTCCTGGACTCTGGTTCCCATAGTAACAAGATAGGTTGTTAAATGATAATCGCAAACAGTTCTTCCCATCCCTGTGGCAGCAGCATGGGTTTGGTTTGGTTTTCCCAGTTTGGTGTGAGCGAGCTGGACTGGCCTGCACACACACCTCTGACTGTGTGCCAGGCCTTATCACCCAACAACTGAACGGGAGCAAATCCCTGCAGCCTGGTTCAACATCTGGAGGGAAGCCTGTAGCTACGTCCACATTCGGAAATTCTCGTCTTAAAATAGTGCTTTACAGTTTTTTACGATTGAATAAACACTAAAATCTAAAGTTTTGCCCAATTATCAAAACCTTACACTCAAGGAGCAAAACTTGGCCCCAGATTTGCACCACTGTAAGCACAATGAGTCCGTTCACACTTTGTGCAAAACAATACACACCGTGATTTGAAACACTAACACACATGTCTATGCATTAGACACAGAAGTATATCAAGATGTCACTTCCTTGCAATTCTAAAGCACTGACTGTCAAATGACCACACCTATGAGCCAGTTGATTGAACACTGCCATCAGATGTGCAAACACAAGATTGCTTAATTGTAGACACACCAATCAGGTTTAAGCACTATAAAAATGCAGCAGGTGAGTTCACCAAGCTTAACCAAAATGGAAGGAAGAGGAAGAGGAAGAGGAAGAGGAAGACCTCAAGCAGGAGTAGGTGAAGCTCAAAGGAGAAGAGGTCCAACTTTAAGCAATGAAATTCGCGCAACTCTTGTGGACCATGTTGTGAACCATGGATTGACGCTGAGGGAGGCTGGACTGAGAGTCCAGCCAAATCTCAGCAGATTCACCGTGGCATCTGTCATAAGGGCATTCAGACTGGAAATGTGGAAATGTGTTTACAGTTGTGCAAATCCGAGCGATGTTTTGCAAATTCACTGTGTGCTTCACCCATACTACTCTATGCACTTAGAAGCAGAATTAGCCGAAAGTGTTTAAGGTTTTCAACAGCAGAGTGTAACTGGTGCAAACAGAGTTAAGTCATATGCAACGTGTGTGTTTCATATGGTAAAAAAATATGGTTTTGATAAGTTAGTGTATAGTTTTTACAAGAGTGGTTCATTTTGCAAAGGAGTTAAGGTGTTTTGCTAATTGGGTATGTGGTTGTGCTATTCGTGTGTTGGGTTTTGCTAAACAAAACAAAACAATCAAAATTGTGTTTATTCAATCGTAAAAAACTGTAATACCAATCAGATCTGCAGTTGGTTGCTTAGCTGCAAAAACAAGGATACTGATGGTGAAATGTGAGACAAGACGTTTCTTAGCTGGCGTTACAAAATGAAGAATTTATCTGCACAACAGCTGCTAGCAAGATCAGACAAGACCAGAAACACTTGTTCAGTTGTTTTCCATGTTGCATTTGTCGCTGGTTGTCAAGGTCATCATCAGGGATAGGAGTGTGACGCATCAGGACCAGTATGGGTCTGTGCTTCTTTCTTCTTAACAAAAACATGAACCTCAGGTTTTCAGAGTAAAACAGGGCCAGCAGCGTTTCTAAAAGTCTTTTTTTTATGGATTGAAAACTTCTGTCACATGGACTAAAAGATATAAACATGGCAACCCTTTCATTTACAGGCCGCTAATTACATGATAATGTCAAGAAATAGCCAAGAAATAACAAGTAATTGCGTCATAATGTCTAGAAATGGCCTAGAAAATAAATAACAGTCAATTTGATAATAATGTTGAGAAATAACGATTGATTCTGTAAAAACAGCGCAGAAATTTCGGTCAATTGCAAAGGACTTGGTGGAGAAAAATTCTGGCCTTTCCCAAAAAATTCAAAAGTAGGAAAAGCATGTGTAATCATTTATGAAAAAGATGACATTACTAAAAGTGACCATTATTTCTTGGCTATTTCTTGACATTATCACGTAATCATCACGTAACAAACGGCCTGTAAATTAAAGGGTTGCCGATTGGGCCTATCACACACATGGAAGCCCATTCCTCTAAGTGTAGCCTACAGCCCAGATCTTATTTCACTGTCTCATCCTCACCAACTGTATTGTTTTAACGCAGGACTAATGTCTGAAAGAAACCTAGTATCCATATTCAGAGCATTGTACTTAGATGACAGTTAATCAGGTGCAGCACATCAGTAATCACATTTCTACTGATTTTAACTGTAACACTCTGTTGTTTCTCTCTCTCTCTTTCTGTGTGTGTGTGTGTGTGTGTGTGTGTGTGTGTGTGTGTGTGTGTGTGTGTGTGTGTGTGTGTGTGTGTGTGTGTGTGTGTGTGTGTGTGTGTGCAGGCTGATGGCACAGTCAGTGGTCAGACAGTGCAGAGCTCTTACACACAGCAGGGGTGTGTCTGAATTTGACAAATAGTCAAACATCCAGCGGTGGAAACGAGCTTATTTAGACTTATGAGACTGGTCTGTTGAGTGCACATCACATCCATTGTCTGTGTGTCTCCGTTTCCTCGTCTGCTGCTCCTCCTGAGCTTTAGATCGACGCTCTGTTGATATGTACACTGTTGTGTGCTGTATACACACTGAAAAGTCCCTTGAGGCAAATTTGTGATTTATGGCATTGGGAGATATAAATAAAACTGAATTGACTTATTGAGGCTACTTTCCTCTGAGTTCAGGTTAAATTAAATACAAGAATCGCATAGCAGCATGTCCCCGTCTTTTCATCCAGCCAATCTGCTCTAACTTATAAATAGTGTTGTGGAACTCAAGACCGGTCTTGAGTTCCACATTTTCAGGGTCTTGGTTTTGTCTCTGTCGAGCTGGATCAGTCAAGACCACAGCTGCAGTGACAGCTCATCTCCCTCTGTCACTCGCTCACTTTGGTTTATGTAATGTAATTCAATAACTGTAAGATAATTTAAATTGTTCTACAAAGTTATTTGCTTGTGTAACCATCTGACCACCATTCAGTTCAATCCAAACTTTGTTTCAATTAAATATGGTATAGATTTGATATAAAATCATCTTTTCTTTTTAACTGAGGAATAATGTAAATATCAAGTCACAGGATTATTATTGGTACTGGCACTAAAAACAGTAACAGTCTTGAAAATGGTCTTGCATTGGTTTGGTCTTGGTCTTGCATCAACACTAACTTTTAGCGCCTGACGTCTTTTATTCTGCACATGCACACTTGTACAAAGCCGATTAAATAACTGGCTAACTGAGAAACTGGCGTCCTCCAGGAGAAATCTGTTTTTTCTCATCATCTAAACCGATTACAGAAACCTCAAGGAGAGAGCTAACTGTAACCCGGTTACTTAAATACATGTAAGCTACACACACTGATCTACACAGGCTACCTTCACTTCTCTGAAGTCCTTTCACAGTCTTTGTGTCTGGGCTCTGTTGGAATATTTCCTCACCGTAACGACACCTTAATTAGTGAGTGCAAAACAAATCAAGGTGCTAATTAGTCCATGCGATGGCGTCAATTAGGATTGAGCAGCAGTGTTCATAAATGTATGATACCATGAGTTCTGTTTTTTTTTTTTACTGAGGGTCACACATACAAAAACTGTCTATAAATATTTGTGTTACTAAACTGATAATGTTACATAAAGCAGAGACACACAAAACAGAATGATGCATAATCAGTACTGACAGTCACACAGCCCTCTGATCCTTGTGTGTGTGTGTGTGTGTGTGACTGGAATAGCAGGTGACTTGTTTTGGTGCTGAGCCCCATATGTGCTACGTAGAAGGGAATACATATGCGTGTGTGTGAGTGTGTGTGTGTGCGTGTGTCTGTGTGTGTGTAAATGACACAGAGAAATTCAGGCACACACACACAGACACACACACACACACACACAGATGGTGGACAGGGGTCCCTGCCGGCCAGGCTGTCTGTCTGGTGATGGGGTGTTGTTGTTGTTGAGTGCACTCAGCCACACATGATTAGCTAGACAAACACACACACACACTCACACACACACACACACACACACATACACAGACTGGTGGTAGTGATGGTCTGGTCTCCACCTGTCCCCCCTGTCATTACCCAGGAGGTGATGGAGGGGAACAGAGAGAGCAAGAGAGAGAGAGTGATGAGGGATGAGGAGGAGGAGGAGGAGGGGGGAGGGAGGAAAGGAGGAGGAGGAGAAAAGGGGGAGAAAACGGGAGATAAACAGAAAAAGAAAAAGCGACAGAAAGAGCAGAGAACTCGGTCTGACAGAGTCGCAGCAGGTGAGGAAACCAGATAGAGACATTGAGAGACTGCAGAAAAGACCTGATGTGACAGAGACAGAGAGACAGGACGGGGATGGACGGACTGAGACGTGGATGGTGGTGGTGGTGGTGGAGTCGGGGGAGGACAGATCACAGAGAGGGTGACAGAGGAGCGAGACGAGAGAAATGTGAGCAGTTGTACATCAGATGAAGATGAACAGAACCAACAGTGTGTTACAGAGAAGAAAAAAAAAAGGAGAATGAGAAAGGAAGCCGGTGGTGGGACAGACTGGAAACAGTGAAGAATTAATAAGAAATACAAAACTATAACCTGAGTAACTAAATAGAGAAATGTTGTTTAATTAATGCATTTAATATCTTTGTCAATATTAAGGTTCATAGATTCCAATATTGCTACTGATGCAGCTAATCAACCAGTAAATCTTATCAGTTAAGCTGATACTTCACTTTTCATGGAGCTCGGTGCAGTTCAAGGTGATTTAAATGAGATTAAAGGGATATTCCGACGTAAATTCAACCCATGGTCTAACGCACCGTGAGACCGAGTACAACCCCCGCTCCAGAGATCAAGTCTGCCGACCGCAAACTTCTCCAGTTGTAGCGACTTCAGCGTAGACCGCCAGATAGCAACATACTGCTGTCTATGGAGCCAAGAGCCAAGAGCCAACCGCGATCAAAAAAGGCACTCGTGGCCATAATGCTCAGAACAGCACCATACTTCTTCAACAGTACAAATAGAGTCCCAGCACATGAGGCATCAAACATCTGCTAGCTTTGCCTGATTTGTATTGAAAAGAGATGAAGACAGAACTCACCCACTCTCCTCTAGCCAGTCTGTGCTGAAGTCACTACAACTTGAGAAGTTTGTGGCCGGCAAACTTGATCTCTGGAGGAGGTGTTCTACTCGGCCTCACGGTGCGATAGACCATGGGTTAAACTTTCGCCAGAATATCCCTTTAAGTAGACTAAGTAGGGTATTAAAAGTAAAAAAAAAAAGAAAAAGAAAAAAAAGAGTAAATTCTGCTTCTCTGAGTTCTTCCAAATAATCATTCCTTTGTTTTCCATCCTCTCCTGTCAGGTAATCAACACTGCTTTATCAAAACTTAGATGGCTCTTTTAAACCAGACCGTCACTTTCCTCTCACCTTTACCAAGCACAGTGAGTTGATTCGTCTGCATACTAGATCATATGAACTATTTATTTCATTTACAAAGTACTGAAACACAACTGTATCCTATTACACACTATTTTATTTTTCCAACAGGTGAAATGTTGAACTGTCGACTGAGTTCCTGCGTCAAAATCATCATTAACCATTCACGATTCATTATACAACATTTGAGTCTTTGACTGCGCTACAGGCCGTTGCTTTACCACAACTCAGTCAGCACATTAGTTAAAGCTGTAATAGGATTAATAAAAAGTACACTATCACTGATGTACATGAGAAGATAACAATGTCACTGAAGATGGTGATAGTGTTTACTCTCGATGATACCGCCGTCGCAGCTTCACGGACCAGTAACATCTTGGTGGGAGAAACACATTGCAGAGAGTGAATATGGTTCTTACATATTGGTGTGATGAAGCAGTTCATTGTCCATCTGTTTTGTGTTTAACTCCCTCCATCTGGTGCAGCTATGCACTCGCTCACAGCTAGTTCATTGTTTCCTCTTCTCTCTCTCCTGTTCAAGGTTGCCTCACTCTCTCCTACATCTTCCCCGAGCAACATTAATGTGTCATTTTACCACAATGCAACATCAATAAATGTTCATCACTGTTGACTCTGACTTTGAACACAAAGTTGATTACTGAAGTTTAGCTCTAGATGAAAAATACCACCCTGTTTTTTAATAGGTTTTTAAAATCAGTTTGAAAATAACTTCTAACAGCCTATAGTATAACTCTCACCTTTGCACCATCACGAGCATCTTTATATATATTGCTGTGCATTATTTATTCTACCTGGAGCCATATTCACTTATATCTCAGCCATTTTAATATTCATGTCCCATTTTTATTTTAGTGTATAATGTAAAATTGTATGCATTTTATCTTAAAGGACAATTCCAGGGAAATTTAACCTGGGGCAAAGTCTCACAAAGTCTTGCATGAGAGTCAAGTTGACGCACTCAGAATTACAGGTAGAATAAACAATCGCCAGATTTACTCTTACTGCTACGTTTTATCAACAAAGGAATATCAACTCAAACGTGAGCTTCAGATTACCTGTAAACAGACTGAGCACGTCAATTTGACTGTCACGCAAGACTTCGTAAGACTTTGTATTTCAGCTCTGTTTACAAACATGTCGGCTTTTCTTGAACTATTTAAAAACAAACACCTTGGTGTATGTGTGAAAAGCCATCTCACGTTGTCTATGAAAGAAATTGCGGTTTTGTGGGATGTAAACAGCCTAAGATCCGTCCGCTCCTATTACATGCTGCTGTGGTGACGTGGGGACAGACAGAACTACTGCATTAACAGGAGCAATTAAAAAGAAAATATTTAGATTCATTCTCTTAGACCTAAAATATTAGGAAACTGTAGCCCCAGGTTGAATTTGCCTGGAATTGTCCTTTAAATACATGTTTTCCTTCCTGTATGCTTGAGCTGCTGTTTCATGTACATTTCCCGACCGAGGGATGAATAAAGTTTTATCTAATTTTACTTCATGTCAGTATGTCATGGTAACATCATGGCAGCTGAAAATGTTTGCCATTGTTAGTTTTCCCAAACAATTACAGTTAAATATTTACGGCATCAAAGACCACATGAGCACGAGGTCACAAATGAGAGCGGTTTCCCCCTTTTCTGCTGCTCTGGTTTGTTTCTGCTAACAACTTGATGAAAGTGAGAATTAACCTCGAACTCAGTGTGTGCAGTAAGAAGTCGCTCTGTGCTGCTGTTCATTTCTGTGTCTCGCTGCTCGAGGGTTAATGCAGGGTTAAATCAAGTTTTCAAAGCTCTGGCAAGCACGCACACACACAGACACACACACACACAGAGACACACACACACACACTTCCAGGAATCCTCCCATCCCTCCGGCTCAGTCGCAATTCAGATGTCATATGTGTCTTCTCCCTGGATCAAAGGGAGGTCACGTTAATTAGCCAATTTCACACTCCTCTGCCAGCGTACACACACACACATTTACACACACACACATATACACACACACATGCTCCACTGTCACACAGACATGTTAATTAAAGACTTTAGACCACAGCAGCGAGAGCCAATCATCGCTCGTGGTCGAGGGTTACAGGCCCGTTTATGATGAACTGTTGATCAGTGGTGATGTGCTGCTGTGACTGTCTGACACAACTCTCCATTAAAGAAAAGCACTGCTTCACGTCACATGTACGTTTTTATGAATTATACATGTACGTATCAACGCCCCAATGTTTGACACGGTGCGCAAATATAGAGAATTAACAGACGAGGTGTGGGTGTTTCCTCTACACGAGAGATTTAATGCATTATCACAAAGCTATAATTAGCTTCTACATTGTGAATTTCTTTCCTGTTATTTATTTATTTTAAATTAATGTAAAAAAAAAATGTTTTTGGAATAATAAACAGTATGAATTTTAAGGGATTTAAAAAAGGCTGATAACTTTGGGAAAACTCCAAGTTGGAAGTTGGGTTGAATGTTGAATTTGCCAATTTTTAAAGTTTCGTTAGTGAGCCTGGTAACTGGTAACAAGCCATCCAGCATCACTGATGTTGCTATGGTTACCTGCAGTTCATATTACAGTAAACCGGTCCAGGGTGATTATGGTTGATTTTGACAGTCCGGGACACGAGGCATACTGGACTCTGCTGCAGCATCAATGTCAACGTCTGTGAAGGTATTTTCAGCTGTTGCTAGGCGATGAACAGGGCTTCAACTTGTTTGAGCAGTAATAATTATTCCATCTATAAATCCATAAACAATACATAAATATGGATTTCTGGCAGAGGGCCATACAATGAGCAGGATAATCCTCTCCAGCCTCTGCAGTTATTAAAAAAAGCAATGCGGCCTATCAAAGTAATAACACCCTCCTCCTCTTCCTCCTCCTTTCTTCTTCTTCCTCTTTATTAGCTTCCATGTTGTTATTTATCTTCATGCAACTCCACTACTCATCATAGATCACCTGTCTGCTTGCATGTGTAATCTGTTGTCAGTTTATTAGGTACACCAGCTCAAAATAATCTTTTGTGGTGCTGGTAAACTGTGTAGAATTATGGAAATAAAATGGGATGGAGACATTAATATGTAGGAACACCTGTCTGTAATGACCATACATGGCTTCAGTTTTCTAAAACAATTTAAACTCAAACTGAGCTTACAACTATCAGGTTTTGTATTAGACCTAACATGGCAACTGTGTATAATCACAAAACAGCTTTTGCAACAGGAATGTTGTCTTTTGCACGAGTGGATGTGGAGCCGTTGGCAAATAAAACATCCCTCTGCATCACACTTCCAACTCTCACTGCACAAAATATCCCCAAATCCAGAGATGCAGTTGCCCAGATATTTCAAACTATGACCCCATAAATAATTAAATCTTGGCTGAACATGTTCCAATGTAAGACCGGAAGATGTCATGTCTAAAAATCCCTAGAAATGCTCCATATTCCTGCCAGAACATAACAAGAGTGTCACTGGATTCTTGGGGTTTTGGCACATTGTAAGATTACTGAACTTATAGGAAAATATCTTTTTTAATAGTCAGTATTAAGAAGGGGGATTAAGACAAGCCACATTTATGAGTGTTTATGCAGGCACCTGACAAACTTATCCTTTCAGTAGAGAACCAAAAAGCCATTAAAACCCTGTAAAATGCTAGGTACGATCTTTCCGGTTCATGACAAAAGTATCCAATATTTTTCCAATATTCATCAGCCGGTCGATGTTCCTGCAGCACCACGTCTGTTTACACATGTGCATATGAAAGACTCTGGAGGTTTTGGCCATCTGTGCGTGTTTGTGTGTTTCTTACATCTCTGCATGAGCCACACCTGGTAACCACCCACCCACATACACAGCCTCACCGTATATATGAGTTAATACACACACACACACACACACACAAATACGTCAACTCAGGCTGTGGGGATTTGTTTTGTTTTTTTAGTTTTTTTTTACCATTTTCGTTTCTTTCTCGTAAACAAACGTCAACCTGAGAGTAATTGTCAGACCCACTGATGATTAAAATAATTGTTAGTTGCCGCTGTAGAGGAGACAAAATCGTGCCTGCTGTCATGGAGGCTCAGCTGCTTATTATTTTATATTCTGTTTATTTCATATTGTGAATTTAGTATTTTCAGCCATAAGCCGATATCTTCTGACTGTGGTCAAAACATTTTGCTATTTTCATGTCCCCCCAAAAAAGGGACAAACAATCTAAATACAATGGTTCAATGTATTCAATATGAATGGGTTCAAGGCCACATGGTCTAAAAGGTCAACCTGCTTTTAGACTAAATCAGTTATTAAGTTCCTCCCTCCTCCACATCACTTTAACCTTTCATTATATTTAAAGTCCTTGTTTATTTTTTATCTCCAGGTTTTTCAAAATCCCCAAAAGGTCCTTGATTCTCCTTTGTGACATTTCTCAAGCAGCTGTTTTAATATCAACATATCAATGCAAAGCAGAGAGATTTACTTTGAAATACAAATCAATATGTATGGTGGACGTCTGCCGTCTGGGCTCTGATAAGGTAGGTGAGGTGATAACAGCCAAAATATAAGCTACAGCCTGAGGCATATAGCCTAGTGCATACCTCAGGCTGTGTTTCCCTGTGAGATATTGCAATAGTGGAATATAATTAAACGGCAGAGGTCATATACACGTAGATCAGTCAGTGGTTGGTAGCCTTCATCATTTTAACCCAAAATTACAATGTCTAAATAACAACTCTATAATATCTCAATATTGTAGATGTTGGAGCAGAAGATTTTCAGATTCCCAGAGGATAAATCTGCTGCTATAAAATGTCTCAAAAACTATTGGATTGACCATGAATCATAACATCTTACAACAACATCATCATCACCAAGACAAACTTTCACTTACTCCGGCACATTGGTCAATGACCAAGAAACAGCAGAGGTGATGACACTCTCACCAGTCTCTCCTTCACACCTTGTTCAATCTTCATAAACAAATGGCAGCTTGGCAAACACGGTCGACGTTACAGCTGCCAAACATCAGCATCATATTTATTAGCATAGTCATTGTGAGCTTGTTAGCACGCTGAGTCCCTGCATTCAGGTCAAAGCTGTCACAGCTGTCAACAACTCACACAACTGCTACCACCAACTTGTTCTTTGTTATCAGTGAATCTTCAGGTGATAAAATGTTGTTATTTTGTCCAAAAACACCTTGAAACCCAAGGATCTATTACTTATATCAGATATAAAATCTTAAATTCTGAGCACATTTGTTCATTTTGCTTAATGTATGACACATGATTAGTTCTGTTTCACCAAATCAGTGAATCACTTCTTGTCTAGATTATAATTAACACTTCAAATTAATTCCACAATTATTAAAGCACTGGTGGGAAATAACCGAGTACATTTACATTTCCTAGATGTGTGAGAGATATTTCCATTTTCATGCTTTTACTGTACAGCACATTTCACACGACATACTATATCTAAAGCTTTAGTTATCTGTAGATTCAATTTGCTATAAAAGATTAAATGAATGATAAAGTATCACTATAAACTAAGATATATCCAGCAGTATATAAAGTACATTAAAGTGATGCTAATACATAAAAGAGTATTTTTTACATGTTTCTGATGTGAGAGCTCTTCTGGCACCGCTGGTATTATTCCTTCAGCTTTAACGTCTCATGGTTTGATCCCTGCTGTTCTTTCTCTGAGACACATGACTTTATAAAAATGCTGAATAAAACATTGAATAATCTCTATTGGCATTGGGAGCTTCCCTCCCCAAACATGAAATTGTTATGGGACTGTAAAAGCTAATATCAACCAAACCCGCCCCTCCCCTCCTCCCCCTCCCCCTCCTCTTTTATTTCTGAGATGAAACCCTGCTGCTGGATTCCAGGCATGCTCCTTTCATTGATCCTTTCTGCTCAGCTCCGTCTACGCTCATATCGCGGTGTTAAATTGAGTGTAAATAGATGGCAGGGAGCTATAACATAAAAGGTCAGAGGTCAAACCCTCAGGATCCTAACAGCCTCAAGCAGCTGCTCCTCCCTTTGACCTGAAGACCTTGTTGAAACAGGCTCGAAAGGACGAAGAGAAACGAGGGGGGAACAAAGGGTGCTGACGGACAATAGGTCAGAAATTCACCTCAGAAAACCCCACAGTGCACCTCCCTGTCCCCGTGCACATATTACAGCCATGTACATAATGGTGCAGCTCCATTTTAAAATGATTCTTTCTCCCTCTGATCTGGCCTTCAGTCCACACTCAGCCAGCAGATTCCTCCCCCTGGCTTTTCAAAAAACACTGAATACTTTAAAAATCTTGGCCTTGCTTTTTCTCGATGTGAGCGAGGCCTTTTCAAAAACAATGTTTGCGGGGCTGTAAACCTTCAGCTCGACACGCTGGAGAAAAAAAAAAAAAACAACAGAGAAAAAAAAACCCCACATGAGACATGATGTAGACCAGAAGCTCTTGGTTTTGCTGTGCTTCATAAACATTACACCACTTCCTGCACTGGTACTAATACTATGTGCTGAGTCTGACACTGAACATAAACCACTGGTGCACAATCATCAAATATAAAAACAGACAAAGCTCAGATACCAACTGCATTTTAGAAAGTACAATTTTGAAGTCATATCCTTACATATTTATTACATTTTATAGTTTTTCTTTATATGTTATAGTATGTAGTAGGACATATTTTCTGTGCATATATTCAAATCTATCTTTATATTTGCAATGTACTACATAGATATTCCTTATTCTTTGCTTAAATGCAACCTAATTTCTGGTCCTGATATCAATAGTACATTTCGAAAGATGAGATTATCAGACCAATATTCTGGGATTTCTTAAGCAACAAAAGGGCATAAATGGTTTTAACCTTGGACATGAAATTATCTGCCAAAGCTGCTCTCAGCTACATGGAGCATCATCTTTCTATCTTCTATTTTTGGTTGGATTATAAACATCTGCAACATCCAAATCACAAGAGATGCAAGTTTTTGATGATGGTAAAATATGTTGTAACATAACATTTTAAACAAAATGATGAAACAATGTGGTGCAACGGTGGTCTTCAAACCATAGTGCTACAAATCATTTTCACATTTTTTCCAGTAAAACTGAAACCGAAAAATTAACTTTGCCACTAAAATTGTGCCTGAAATTGAACCAACACAAGGTCACGTTGTTACAAAAGACGTGGAGGGCTGTAACCTTGTCCTTGACCCGTCTCTATAATCTCACAGAAACAAAGGAAGTGAAAAATATCTTCAATTTAAGCTCATAAACTTTCAGAGTTGTACTGTATTCAGATTTGACCATCTTCCTTTGGTGCTTCGTTGAGTGGATTTCATACTGCAGAGTGCAAATGTTTTACAGCTTTCTATGGTTATTAAAACATTTCATTGTATTGTGGGGGGAAAAAATATTTCAAATGTCTCCCAAAACGTATTTTCAGTTGCAAACTACACAGTTTATTTGTGTCATATCTAGCCCATTGCACTGTACAGGCAGGAATGTGCAGCCTAATAAAGAGAGCCAGGGTCTAACAGTTGTGTCATTAATGAAGATACTGTCAAAATAAGATGACAATGAAAACTGTATCAACATCCAGGACGTGTGCTTCCTTTTCTTCTTTGCAGTGTTTGACTTGTTTTTATTATTTATTTCAGCTTCAAGAAACCAATCTTACAACGCCAGAACGCACAAAACACTGTTTCACACATGCATGAAATGTAAACCACATTAGTGTTGACATTGTACTCGACTACAACCCGACGGTGGCTGCTCCTCTCTCACACCAAAGTGCGAGCTCATGCATGACTTCGACAGCAGAGCCGTGATTAAAGCCAGAGGACTGTTTCACAGCTTCACGTAGCCTTTAAACAGCAGTGCAGCCCAGCAGTGTTAGGCTCAGAGTCAGAACTCAGTACAAGGTTAGTGAGCTGCAGGAGTATCAGACTGGTAATTACTGAGGCAGTTACACAAACACACACTCCCACACACACACACACAGAGGCATCTGACATCTGCAGGCAACTGGTGCCACGGCAGCTAGCAGCTAATTGAATCATTGTCTGGAAAGGAGAGAGGAGGAGCGAGGGATGAGGGAAGGAGGGGAAAAAATATAGGAAAAGCTGGCAGGGGAGAGAAAACAAGAGATTAATGAGACCAACAGCTCTCAGAAGACTGCTGGGCAAGGTGAAACTCACCAGGGATAAGTGCTGTACGTTCATCTGCTCTCAAACCAGCTATGCAAAAGCTATTTCTATATTACAACCACACACACACACACACACAACAGCTGTTTCTTTTCTAGGATTCAGGCAATGTCATCTCTCATCTTTCAGCCTGGTCTGTTCAAAGAATATCTGGAATACTGAAATTAAATAAGAAAAACATGTCAATGCACTCGTACATGACAGATAGCAACTAAATAAAACCGGGGCATGCTCGTTTCCTTTGGGCAAGTATCTTCACCTTCCACACTCCGAGTCACTGGACCATATACACAATACAAAAAAAAGCTACTTCCACATCTGGACCAACGCTGGTGCAAAACAAAAAACTCTTCAGCCGATTAACATCTGCACAATAGCCAGATGTGGAAGTACAGATACATGGCCCAGGCATATGTTGGGCCACAAGTTTAATTCTGCTATCAGTGAATATGGACTATGAGATGAAACTACTGCTGCAGTGATGATGATGATCCACAGAAAATCACTGGATAGTCCTACAGCTCCATTTGAGCCTCTTGTTTTTGCTAAATTGTTTTGTTCAGTCTCATCAAGCTCGTTTCCAACTGCAGCAGACACCTGTTCACAGCAAACCAGCTCTGATAAACCAGCTGTTTCCTCCTGAGAAGGAGGAGGATTAGCTGTGAATTTTACGATAGTGAAAATGTGGACTCCGATACTGTAGGAGGAGCTCCGTAGCGGAAAAGTGACCGGACTGGCATAGTAAGAAAAACAAAATCTGCATCAGCACAAGCGTCTTAGCTCCGTGTCCATTATACACACTTGAAAATGCACACACACTTGACTAATCACGATCCAAAGATGGCAAATCAAGAAGCAGACTGTCTGTTCTGCATTTGATTAATTGCAAAACTTCACGACAAATAAGGAACAGTAAAGAGACGCAGTGTTAAAATGCAGAATTTAACTCCTCAACAGCCGATAGCAAAGAAAACAGAGCAGTAACACTTTTAATTTATTGTCGGTATTGCCTTCAGCACTGGTAGTCGAAGATAGTGAGACCTAATCAGGGAGGGACTACGGTCTACTCCACATCTACATTTCCAAAGGTCAGACACAGTTTTCAAATACAAACAGGATCAGCAGTTTTCCCAAAATGGACCGAAAGACCGAGCAGGAGGTGAAAACTTGGCAAAAAGAGATGTGTTTTAAAAGGAAAAGGTAGCAATGTGGGCAAAGGCTTAGTGACTGAACTGATGAGATAAGATGAACATGTAGTTAGAGAGACCAGACATTTTTTTGAGAAGCTGGTGAAGAGCTTCTCCCATATGAATTTGGGCTGTCAGACAATAAGACGACAGTGGCCGCATGCTGCTCCATTGTAGTGAAAATTATGCCTTTGTATTTAAAAAATTAAAGATCGTCTTCGCCTGAATGTTTGACCTTTTTTTTTGTCCCAACAGGACACAACAGTGTTGATCGTTATTGTTGCTGAATAAAAAGAAACAAATCGGTGTATGTGTGTGTGTGTTTTTATTGGAGGCTGCAGTCGGGGGGAAGAATGACTCATATGGATAGTCTAGTGAGACAATGAGGGCCACTGGAGGATATCGCGCTGCATGTGTGAGCATGTTCTGTGTGTGCGCGCATGTGTTACAGTGCTGATTGAGGGAATGTCACAGTACAATGAGAGGGAACCAGGCCAACTGCCACCAGAGCGCTGGCGGTCAATTTGGACGGACTGTCACAGCGGCTCCCCTCATGTCCTCGCCGTGCCTCCTTCCCCCTGTTGCTCTCCAAGTACTAACAGCACACTGTGTGGGTGATCAGTGTGTATACGTCAGTGTGTGTGTGCGTGTGTTTGTTCACTGGCCTGTATTTGACATCAGTATAGCCTTATAGCCAGATGGTAATGATGCCCCACTGGCCTCCATGTGGAACAGAAACACTGACACGTTGTGAGCGCTGTGGATGCGAAGCAGCGATGAGCAGTGACAGGACCAAAGCTTCTGCTGTCACCGCTGGACACAGCAAGGACAGGCTGACAGCATGCGCACACACACACACCAACACACACACACAAACTTAAGAATGTATCCCAGTTTCGTTGTGAAGCAGAGGCTCCATTGACTGAACAGAATGATGCACTGGAACGTGATGATCTTTTAAAGCGAGTCCGGTCTCATTTTCAAGTGTTCAAACTCTCTGTCAGGATGCAAGTCTCTCACATCTCTGAGTCCTGACCTTTAAAATGACATGGTATTTAAACACTTCTCTTCTCCAAGCAGTGTTAAAGGGATAGTTTGGGTTTTTTGATGTGGGCTTGTGTGTGGAGTAGTCATATAGACTGTACATTATCTGCAGATTCTAATCAACAAGCTCCCACTTATGAGATCTGACCAGCAGACTAGCAAAGATATAATTGTTGTGCATAGGGCCACAAGAAAAAATGTATTTTAGACTTAAAAAAATATCTTTTTAAATGTTTGCTTCATGTAAAATATTTTCTGATGTTTATTTCCAATGAAAACAGAACTTGTTGTATAGCTTCTTTATCAATAACACTTTCAAAAGGGTCTCAAACAACATTAATACAATTCAAAGACCACATTTTAGCTTCACACAGAACTGAAATAATTATGTTAACAACAAGATGGGCAAAACACAAAGACAGGACAGTGAGAATTGGGATGCTAAAGGATAAAGGATTTTGGTATTTGTTTTAGTATTAGTGATATTATAATTGGAAGGTATTATCATCATTGTTGAGGTGTCATAAGGGACATGTGCAATGGATCCGAGAATAAGACGACTTGAACATGCGGAAACATGTTATATACTGTACAGTAGCTCAGATATTTGCCGGTAGATTGTTTCAGTCTTTAAACATAAAGGCTTGCAATTTATTTCCTAAGAGACTGCAGAAACAGAAAATAAACTGGTATTGAGAGGAGGAAACTACCATGAATTGAAGGAAAGTGGGAATAAAATTAATGCATTTGAATACTTTCCTTTGGTGCTACATTTTTAAAACTATTGCGCTACAGTTACTCGCATGCACAAACGCACCTATGGACAAAGCAAATACAGCACTTGACTCTCTGTAGGTTATAGCTCGAGTGGCTCAGCAGTTGAAAACAGAGACTGTGATTCAGGAATAAGCTTGTGAATGAGTTTGGTGTGTGTTTGTCTTAAACCAAGCTTAATCCCAGTTAGCCACAGGACTGAGTGTCACAGAAAGACTAAAAGGAGAAACTAACTGACTCAATTAGTTAACAGGAAAAGGAAAAGCAGAAAAGGGAAATGGAAATTGGCAATCTGTAAAATGCCTTCTCCAAGTCTATTATTTATTCATGAATTAATACATGTATTTATAAATGCTGCATTTAATGAGCGTTTTATGCTGCTTGTGTAAATCCATTTCTTAATCTGAAGTATTTATTGGTGAATTACTCATTCATTCATAATTCTTTAACAATAACTATGTTTAATGCCTTACAATGTGAAATGAAAGGCCATGCTTTGTTTCATTTTCTGCTTCCACAATGGGCTGCTGCAGAGTGCATCAGGTGCAGGAAACACACAATGGAGTAGATGCTGGATGAATCACCAACCAGACTTTCTGACTCTTCATTTGCTTCTCTACTTTGTCATTCTTAATTCTCTCTTCGATTAAACGTCCAAAGTCTCATAAGTGATGCTTCCCACAGGTAACCTGTTCATCACACAGTTTATAAAATGCCGGAGAGTTTAATTAAATAAAATGTTATCAACGGTGCAAAGCCTTAGAGGTCTTGAACCCAGCCAGAGAGCATTAACATGTTGATTTTTTTTTTTTTTTTTAACAAATGACCTTGTCCTCAGCCAGAATTATAAAACCAGCTCATTTTAAAACATTTAAACAGGGTTTTGTGGGTATGTATTGATCTATCTGAAATCTAAAGAGGACCGGACAAGGCCAGATTCTTATTGTTCACCTTAGCTTCATTTGAGGAGAAACAGGCCCTTTCAGCAGCTCTGTGGTTTAATCTTTCTTTAGTGTTTTCATGTGTGATGATCATAGACTGATGGACATGACACAAAGAGCTCAAGGCTTTCAGCTGCATGGACCGAAGGAATCCATGATGGTCCTTCAGCTCCATTATCAAAGCCAATAATAGCATCGTCAAACGTACATTAGAGGAGAGTAGATGGGTTTTACATGAAGGAAGATACATTTTTCTTTTTAGAACCAGGGTCTAGTTTTGTTTTGTTTGGCCATTATTACTTTGGGTCGTGATTTTTTTTTTTATCATGGATGAAGCATCAGAATTTGTAACACAGAATGTGGATCAAAATCATCTGAAAGAAACCCTGACTAGATGTTTCTGACCTGGAGAAGGAGCAAGAAGGATTTTATTAATTCATCCAGTGTTTCTCTAGCCCTACGTTTAAATGTCCATCAAATCCATGTGCAGTCTGTGCAGGTTGGGTCTATCAAAGTGTGTCGGACAGTGTGCATGAACAGCTCTCGACTTGAATAAGATGTGACAGCGAGTTGAACTTTCTGATGGATCTCAGCGATGAAAAAGAAACCTCAGATCTCAGACCAGCTCCTGCTGTTGTACCAATGTGAAACTAAAGGTCTTTGAGTTAAAAATCAGACATTTTGGCAGTTTCTCAGTGACAGCTTTCAGAAGGACCATCTATCTAAAGGTCTACATTTACATACCATATAAACATAACTACAGGGCACTTCTCTACTTTATGAGGCTGTAATTCTGAATTTTCCACAATATATTCTGGATGAAACTATGTAATTTTTTTTACCAGGAGAAATAAATGTCCTTGAGAGAAAATCTCCACTTGAACCAGAGTAAATATTAATTCATTATGCTTGCCTGGAGACACACTTCACATTTCTGCATGTTTAAACTGACTCACCATGCACTGATTAAAAGACCGTCCAGGTTATGCTGAAAATTAATTGGACATCATTTTAATTCAAAAAGTAGCTGTTCAGAATTTTTAAACAGTGTCTCTATTTTTCATACGCAATTAGCACCAAATTATAAATCGGTAAAATAAATACACTATAAACACGGTGCCATGTCATAATTCCGATTTCTCATTATTCCAACATCCCAATAGTCCGAAAATTACTCATTATTCCGCAATCTCAATGTTTCGACATCCCGTTGGTTCGACCATATAAAACCCATTGTTCCGACGTCCCATTGTTCCAAAATCTCAATGTTTCAAACCCTAACCCTAACCATCAATATCTGATACAAGTGAAAACCTGTGCCCATACATGTTGTACATCAGACAACATTATTGTCCCCAACCATCACCTAACCCTAACCATTACCCACATCCCCTAACCCGCCGGGGGCTGGTCAGCGTCATTTGCGCACAACTTGCACCAGAATTAATAGCAGGAGGTGATGGTGTTTCATATGACGCCTATTATAATCACATATTGCAACAACGAGACGTCGGAACAATAGGTTGAATATGGTTGGAAGAATGGGATGTTGAAAACATTTAGATTTCGGAACAATGGGTAATTTTCAGAATAATGGGATGTCGGGATTATGGGCGGACCCCATAACCACTAGGACTGTATAGAGAAAATATTATAGACTGAACAAAGTTTTCTTTTATAGTGAAGCTCAGAGTGGGCTGCTCTCCTGACATCATCTTGGCAGTGCATGACTCCGCTTTACTTCCTGCTAATTCAAATATGGGCAAAAAGGCGGGGAAAGTGTGAAATGAGGACTCCATGGGGACTGATTTACCATTGGAGCCGGCCTCAAGTGGCCACTCAAGGAGCTGCAGGCTTTGGCACTTCAGTCTGTTGCTTTTATTCAACACTTCATTACATTTTAGTATCAGACACTGCCAATGACTCAGACACTATAACACCATGGGACATTATATAGTGACACCATAGAGCCCTATAAAAGACACTGTAGATGGTGCAGGGCTGTATACACTAATCTTATATCAGTATAAAAATTGTATTTGACACTATAGGACACGATAAAGATACTAAATCCAAGGCGAGGTGGTGTTTTCCAAATTCTGTTGGGTCAGCGTTCAGTTTTAAATCTCAAAAAATGTGCCCGACTGCAGTTTTCCCTATTTTAGGTGAGTAAATCAGGGTTTGTAGAGTCATGGGTTGTATCAGTGTCACAACATTATGAGTATGAATGGTCCATTGCAGCAAATTTGAGTCAGGATATAGTGTACACTGTACAGGACTTTATAATCCACAGCTGCTGAGTAAACTTAACATTTCTGTCCAGTAATTCACCTTGTGGAATAATATAAAATAAATAAGTAAATAAATAAAACATCCACAGCAGACAGTGGACAGAGGACGGAGAGGACGGGCTGATTCTGGTAAACACTGTCTGAACCTCTGTGCAGTGAGACGAAAGGAGAAAAATGGAGGCTGCTGCCGAAGATAATGTCTCTCTGTCTTTCTCCCCCTCTCTCTCTCTTTCAATCTGTGCATGCACTGAATAATTTAAAGCTTTACAGTAGAGCCAGTGATAAAGTCAACCAAACGACAGAAGCTCTGACTGAGACACAGGGAGACGATGGTGGAAACATCACTGCTGGATATTTGACTCTCTGTGATAAGCAGGACATGCCGCTCTCCTCGTCTGCTCAAAGACGACCATTTCCCAGATTACTGGTCTAGATAATGCTCTAATGTTACCTGATTACATCTCAATAGTACGTTGTCATTGTGAGGACTCTGACGCTTGTTTGTTTTTGTGCTGCTACAAGTATAAAAATAAACAGCAAACACGACACACACACCTCTAATGCCTGTTATGGTCTGTATATCTTAATACAGTTCAAAGCCCATAGGGCAAATAATAATAGTTTAGTGGGAGAAGTTTGAAAACATTGAATATAACATTATCTTGTCATGGAATCTAAAAATATTTTCCATGAGTTGTTTTCAGGTTATGTGTATGGATACGACTCATGGACATGAGTCTGAGTAACGCCTCGACGGAGCCTCTTCAGATTTGGCACAAACATTCAGGACGCAAGGATGAACTGATTAGATTTTGGTGGTCAAAGGTCAAATATCTCAGAAACACTGGAGGGAATTTCCTCAGATTTGGTAAAAACTGTATAACTATAGAATGCCTTTTTTTTTTTTTTTTTTAATGAGGGTAATTACTGTTGTTTACTCGGAAAATGAAAAGAAATGTGTTTAATTAAGGCAGGCAGGGGATGTAAAAAGGTCACGGTTTCACAGTCAAGTCACAAAATCATCAAAAATTTGAAGGCAAACATGATTAAATGAGCTTAATGTGGCTTAATAGAGCACGCAGGAAAAACATAGGCTAATTGTGATGGTTATGGATGATTCTCTTTCAGTCCGACAGATTTTCATAACACTACAAGGAAATACTCCCATAATGTTGGACTTTTTGCAGGAAGAATTTTGTTAATCTAGTTGAATATTTAGCTTTAATTTCAGTTTTATTCTCAAAATGCCAACACAGAGGGACTTCTCCTAAAATGTGATTTTGTCATGCACATAAAAAAACACACATTCCTTTTGCTCATTAATAAAGAAACCAGTTCTTCTTTAACATGAATTCACTGCAAAAGGTGTAGGTATGCATGCCATGCACCGTATGTGAGAGATGGAGAGGAAGCTCTTGAAGTGGAAGTGAGGAGGAAGTGGAGACTGACAGGGAGACAGAGATTAGCAGTGATAGCAGGCTAATGTGTGTTTGACCTCCTGAGTGGCTGTACGCAGCAGATAAGCTAAAGACTTGATTGTCTGTGGACCTCGGCAGACACTCGCTGTAATTAGTTCATCTATCTGAACATGTAAAGACAGAAGTTACACAAACCACTTCTCTCTGCTCCAGTGACCCCTGGGAGTCCAGACTCTTGACCTCTGACCCCTGCAGACTAAGCCTCTGGGGTCTCAGAGATACATGCAATCTGCCGTGCATAAACAAAAAAAAGTATTGTTGTCAATTATTATGGTAAAACAGAGCGGCTCAACCAGAGACTGGGACAAAACTTAGCTCAGGAGACAAGCAGGGAAACACTATCAACAGTCTTAAAGCTTGTGTTTGAAACTCGGGAAGACAGAGTCACAACTAATCAGGGTTCCCACCTCCAGAATCTGGCAGGAGCTGTATTGAGTTTGGCAGCGTGACACAGCCCAGCGCACCAGGAAACCAACAGCAGAGAAACACACCTGTCCAAGAGCAACACAGTGGGAGCTCATGGTTCCTTTATTCATCGCAAACACATCACAACTGCAGCAAAACAAACTCCTCCGTGGGCTGCTTCACAAGGAAGGAATAATAAGCTGTAATGTTTATTAATGCTGGGCAAAACTATAATCAATGGAATCACTCTCCGAGGAACAAAAATATCCATAACAAACTGACCCCTGACCTCCTGCCTGTGGAGCATCTGGTCAAAGGCAAGGCAGATGTTTCTTTTCTTTGATAATCTATTATTCCAGTGTTTATATTGACAATAACTACATTTCTGACTCTGCATTAGTTCCATTTATGCATTTATTTATGCATTTTCTTATACGGATACACGGCGTAGCTAGGCAGCTAACAATAGCAACATTTGGCAGGGAAAATGTGAAATATCAGAAAACAGTGATTTAGTTACAGTTCGCCTGGTAACTAATAAAAAAAAAACAGACACCTAACATTATGTAGCCCTCAAGGTATTACGACATTCACACACATCTGAGTAAAGCTGGAGCTCTTAAGCAGCTAACAAGCCTTTCCATCTTCAGGGCAGCCATTTGTCCAAAAAAATATAAAAATAAATATATATTACATAATCTGTTACAGCTAAGTCCTGCATTCAAAATCTTTATTCAAGTTTAAAAGTTTTTGCATCAAGAACCAATAAATACTGCACTAGTGGAGCTACTTTCTATGAATGAATGAATGGAAACAAACACACACAGACAGACAAACACTCACACACACCACAAACCTACTACTGTGGTGGTAAATTGTTACAAAAGGCAGATTTCTTCTTTTTTGTGACTCTAATTTTGAAACAAGGAAGCCGTTAAGCTTTAGTGCTAAAATAATATTCAGCCAGGCAAGCAGGTAGTGGGTTAGAAAATATGACTCCTGTCTCATGGGGCATGCTTTCTCCTGGAACAGGATGATGTATGTGTGTGTGTGTGTGTGTGTGTGTGAGAGAGAGAGACAGGGAGTAGGAGAGGGGAAGATGTTTGTGCATGTAGTTTTGTATTTTTAGATCAGTGTGTGTTTGGCAGAAACTCTGGAGGCCAAGTGTAGTGTGCTCACACAGCTCAGATTGATGAGATACGCTGCTAAATCACTCAAAACAAAAGCAGTCCTCGCTTAACATTTTCAATATCATGGTTTATAATGAACCAAATAAATGTTTCTGAATTTAAAATCACTCTAAAAGTGCTTGGAAATCTCTAGTCTAGACCTAATGTTTCGCACATATCAGAGAGAGTAAGAGTTTATCTTACCTTTGCAGAGGAAGGCCTTTATTCAGCAGCTTTCAGCAGTTGGTTGTTTCTGTAGGAGAAGAAAGCCACACCGAGGAAAACTGTATCAGCTCGTTAATTTGTCTTTTAGTGCATTAACATGACTCCAGTTGATGAACAGATTCAGAGAAATTAACCCTAAAAAAAAAAGCTGTGCACATTCAGCAGAGTTCTTTTCAAAAGGGGAATTATTTTGAGGTTACACACCTGACCTTGTTGAGTTTATAGCTGTGTGTGTGTATGTCTCAATCATAGTAGACTCAGTCCCAGACAGTTCAGGTACCACATCCATCCTCCACGGAGCCCGGTGTACGTACGTAGGTGTGGCTCACAATCTTTTTACAGTCTATGCTCCCAATGGTAGCCGCTGTAGACCGCGAAGGCTGAGCTGAAAGATTTCCAATGTCCGCCATTGTTACCGCTACGTCGCTAAGTGGGGCTAATGTCGCCTAGCTAGCAACAACCATGACAACGCATAAGGTAATTTTTTTGTTCCACTAAAACTTGAGATTTTAAGGCCCATATGTTTAACGGCTGTATCATTATCAGTTGAACAAAACTTAATAATTAAATGCAAACGTTGCTTTCTGTCTGTGTTGTTTGCAAGGATCTATGGCTGTTTTACGGTGTGCTGGCTGCACAGGGAAGATCCGACCACCTGACCTGTTGCCATGGAGAGGAACGGTGCGTTTGCAGGAACCCCTGAAAAGTGAGACCCTAAAAAGTAAAATTCATCTCCTTTTGAATAATAGATTCATAAATTGCAAATTTTGTCATTTTATTGTTGTTGATGTTTGTTGCTGTTTGTTTGTACTGTGAGGTTCAACAATGTTATTACCGGTAATTGAATATATTTCTTATTTCTTATTCTTTGTAAAGTATGAATATATTACATAGAGTTGCACCTGTCCAACGGTCCTCAAACCCAGCATTCATGACACCTGAATACAGTGTATGATTGGGACACAGCCAATAACAGTGCAGCCGAATTTAACTTTACAATCTGACCAACCATGTTAAAGATCCAGATTACACTTTATGTTAGAGATGGGATCTGTCAACATAAACCATAACTAAAGTTGGCCATACTTTTTTTTTGTTTTTAAATACCTAAGCTAAATTTAGGACAGCAGCCTGATATTTTAAGGAGAAGCTGGTGGAGACCAATTACAGAGCTAAAATAAAGTGAAATATTCATACTTTGGCCCAGAGCATGACTCAAATATGCTCTACGTAGAACAGCTGGATGGGACTAAAGACTACTGAGATGTGGTATGAAGTTCATGTGGCGTGATGTTGTTTTCAAACTTTGTTCAGTATCTGGTTGAAGCTGTGAGTAGATGTGGAAAGCAAGGACTTGTAAAACTGCCTCATCATAAAAAATAGATGAATATAAAAACTAGCCAACAAAATCAGAAAGGTGTAAAAGCATAGTCCAGTAGGTATTTTTGCATGAACTTTTGCTGGATTCACATTTTTTCAATGAACATGAGCCATTTGAGAGCTGCTCTTGTTTTATGCACAGTTGTGATATTTTCCCTCTGTTAGTACAAAGCAGAGTTATGTGTTTGACAGGTAGTTGTGGCCAGTGGTGGCCAGGGAGTCACTCAAATGAGCTGACATGAGTCTTCCGGGAGATAACTATAGAATATGCTATGGGCCAATTCACCACCTTTCTGTTTATTTTCTGCCGTTGAGGAAAGCTGATGGTTGCTGTTTCTCTAAACACTTAGCAGCACTACACACCCTAATGCTGCTGAATAAGATTAGAAACAGCTCACCCGCCTTCCTTCTCCACCTCTGACAAGAAGTGAATAAGCTTGCAAAACTTCAAAATGCCCACACTAATCAGCATTGTGACTTCCTATTTTCTAGCCAGCACAGCCCACTGCTGAGAAAAGGATAATAATCCTCTGTGTTGGCTTTGCTGAAATGTCTTCATCCGGCATCATAAGGGCTCGCTCTGTCAGCAAAGAAAACATAAGCATATGTGGAAATGCAAAGTCTGGATTTACAGACGAGCCAAAAGACCAGTTAAGATGATTTAAATCAGAGGAATGAATATCAAATCTGTCCTTCTGCAGAATTATAATCACAGTGTGGTCCCTTTTAATCAGTTAATTAGCTATTTCTATGTAAGAGGACAAACTTACAGAGCAGATATGCTGTGTATGAGCTCCCTTTCTTCCACTAAATTGATCCCCAATTAGCCATTATTGATTACCTCATTTAGCCTGCGCGTCTTGGTTTGTATGTCAGCTCAGTCAGTGACAAGTCAGCTCTAATTAAAGACCAGGACGGTCTCCTCGGCAGCCATGGAGAAGCCATTTACAGGCAGCGGGAAAAGCCATAGATATTCATGAGATTGTTTTAATTTGTAATAAAGACTTGAATTAGCTCCAGTGTTGGGAATAGGAGCCATTGTGTTGTAGTTATGTGATGGCGGCTCTCTGGACGACTGCACTCTTGCCAGCGGCTGGACAGGGTGCGTCCATCTGTCTTGAATGGCCATTACGATGGAATAATGTGCCACCATGTTTCTCATAATTAAAGTCATCTGGGTGTCCATGCAGGGGTGATTTCAGTCATTATCCAGAAGGTTACACTCCGAGTCATCTGCCCGCCTTGTCCAAAGTAAAGGTGAAAATGAAATGGGATGAAGAAGGTGACACTGAAAACGCCCCCATTAACAAAATCTGATGGACATTTTGTGTATTACGATTTTCTGTGACCATTTTAATTGACCAAATCGTCAATTAATTGACAAAATTACTGGCAGATCAATCAATAATGAAGATAAGAGATGGTCTTTTTTTGTCTTTTGTCTTGTACCAGGGTTACAATGTTCGTTATTGCTTTGCCATTTACCTCGGCCACTCCTCTCCCTATCTTGATTCCTCATCATGTGAAACCTGTAGCAGAGGATGTTAGATGGTGGAGGAGTCAAGATGTCCACAGAGTGAATGTGAAAAAAATGCATCAACTTGACATTAACTTTCTGTGATTTACAGATCTAAATATTGTTTTTGCGTTAAAACAGCTTAATAGCATCATAAAAAAAATCCTCAGGTTCTCGTGGCCTTGAATTGGGAACCAGTTCTTCAACATAGAAAACAATAAAAGCAAAAAACTGCTGATGCTAAGGTTAGCTATGTAGCCAAACTTACAAATAGCCACTTTCAGGATCAAGGAAATGTTAAATAAGGGTTTTCCAAATGACCTTTGACCAAACAAAATACAAGAGAGCCATAAGCAGATTCTACCATTTATTACACATATTACATTCTTAAATAAAAATGCTCCACTTAACAGTTCTTGCATAGATATCTTACAATACCAATTTAGAAAAGAATTATGAAACAGACCAGTAACAAAAATAAATTTTCTTCTTCCTTAATAAAGAACATTACCATACTAACATCATATAATACAAATAATATTTTAAACACTTTGTACAGCAAAAAATTGTAAGAGAACTAAAAAATAAAAGAAAATAAAAAATAAAAGAAATACTCAACAGATGTGACGGTGACGGAGGAGAGGAAGGCGGGTGAGAGTGACGGTTTATGGACTGAAGGTTGATGTGAAAGGTGGTCGGGGATACAGAGCACCTGTGGGACGGGTTGGGCGGGGGGGATGTTGTGATGGTGAAAAACACATCTACCATCGTCTTCACTTTTCTACATGTCCATTCATCCCAGAAAACATACAGTTGTGACTCCTTTAACTGGTGTAGTTGGAGTTGACTATGGACACACACTAGTAGATATAACGGTGCTGAAACACCAGCGAGAGCAAAATGATGGCACTGGATTGGTCACGTTACTTAATATGCAGCATGAGGATTGGCACCGAAATCCATTTCTGTTCGAGTTAGCATTGAGGTTTGTATAATGTAAACGTGTTTTTCTATTCAACCTGGGTCTTATTTTGGTTTTCATTCCTGTCAGTGATGATAACACATCGCTCACCAGGTGCATTCGAGAGATGTGGGAAATGGCGCTCTCTTTACCATCAACCATTAGGGTAAGCAAGATAAACGTCATGTCTAAACGTCAAATTTTACATTTTAACACTAAATTTAATATTTAAATTCAACCAAATTAACTAAAACTTTTGTTTGGCACTTGAACCAAAGAAAAAATATTGACATTTATTGATGTCTTTGCCATTGGTTCCTAGATCTCTGAAAAACACCTTGTGAGTGGCAACATGCTTTCTTAACCATTAAGAAAAGCATTAAAATAAAACCCAGATTGTGAAAAAATATAATCAGTAAGACTTTATGGTATATAAAAAAAACTTGCTTCCCAATGGGGGAGCAGTAATTTATTTCTTGGGTGAGTCATAATACAATTAAAAAATTGAAAAACCGAAAGGTGCAGGTGGACATAAATTGTAGCTTTCAGTAATTTCACTTTGAAATATTTTTCAGACTTGTGGAAATTGTTTGTTTTTCACCAACTGTTCAAGGCTGTAATTTCAGATTTAGTGGAGGATATGAGAAAATTTAATCACATTATAAAACAATGCCAAATTTCCTTTGTACCATAGACAATTAGACTTTTATTTTTGGTACCAATCCTCTTTTTCCCCATGAAATCAATGAGCCAAGCTCTTCAATCAAAAGAACTTAACAAGAGTGAATCTTGTCATTGGAGATGAACTGAGCGTATAAACTGGCAGAGATGGAGGGGGAAAAAAAGCACCAACAAGGATGAGTCGACTGAAGTTAAACAAACTGTACTGACCGAGGACATTAAGCTGGAAAGGTGGAAAAGTTATTGCAGTCTCAGCAAAGAACTGCTTGGAGCTCCCAAGCTGCATAGCTCTTGAGAATACTTTCCCAGTACAGCTGGATATCTGAAGACTATCGGCATGTTGGGCCCCAGAGGGCTCTGACGGTCGTGGGTTTTTTTGGTGGAGAGGGGACGGTTACGTGGGTGAGGTGGAACATACAGACACAAGGAGAGAGAGAGGGGGGTGGGGTAAAGGTCTGTGAATCTCTTATATACTGACACATCAAGCATGGACAAACACAGTAGTTACAGACAGACACTCCGGGATGCGACTGATACCAAGAAAGTTCAACTAAGTCACAGCATGACTGAGTGTGAAGAACAACATATTTCCCCCAGAATCAGATTGATGAAAAAAAGGCATTTCACTGGAAGGGTTGAGTAGATATGTCAGTTTGATCTACGGCGGATGGACCTACAGTAAATGGTTCTTGGTGGCAAAAGTGCATCCTGGACGTGTTAACAAATGTTAAGTGGATATTTGACAGAGTGCTCCAACAGACTATGCTAGCAGTGCGCGCACATGGAGAGTGCAATAGCTAAGTAATGATCATGTAGTGCAATGTTTGCGAGAACTAAAGCAGATCTATAGAAATGTCTGAGACAGTGCTGTCGCCACGTACGGTTAATTTTTCACACAGAGCGGTCTGTATGTAAGATCTCACGCTATTTACAAAAGCTGCCAGAAGTAACAATCCTTCTCCAGGGTGATATGGTGGGAAAGTGTGGAGGAGCTGGAGCCCCCAGTCCCTCGAAATGTCAGAAAAAAGACAGCAAAGAGGACGTCTGAAGGCTGGTTTCACACTGGCTTGCTGGTCTGTTTTCACACTCGTTGCAACATTCAGTTGCAACCGTTCATGCTCTTACGGTCTTATCTATCTTGTGTTGCGAATTTGGTGGTGGTGTGCTTCTCTGTCTGTGGCGTGTTTGCGCAACTCTTTCCTCACCAAAGTGCAACCAGGAAGAGTTGTACCAACACAGAAACGGCACCAGATTAACTCAAGTAACTCAAGCACAGTTTCTTTCTTTCTTTCTTTTTTTTTTGCACCTGAGGTTTGAAAAACTGCTCCCACATTTGGAGAAACCTGCCAGTGTGAAAGCAGCGGTCAGACTTTCCTCTTGCTCTAAACACTCTGACCATCTTGATGTATGGGAATGGTAAACTACTTAGAAGGGCGGTGATGTAACCCCAAGACTCCAGTCTCCACTTTTTCACTCTGAAATATGAGACTTGATAGTGTTATTTGCAGTTTGCTAAGAAGCTAACTTAAACTAAAGCTACTTCACTCCTGCTTAAGCTGCTAGCGCCACTATACTGGGCACCCTATAAAACCATGAGAACATTATTTTACATTGTGAACAATGCGTTCGGCTCCAGCTGACGACCGACAAGAGACTGAGGATGATACGAAGCATGAAGACTCTGGGCGTAATTAAGATTTAATGGGGACGAGAGTCTAAGAATAACAATCCCTCTCCTTCCACCTTCCATCCATCACTAATTTTCTGCGTCTCTGCCTCTCGGCTCGTTCCTCTAACATCTACTACATTCACAGCAGTTAACTTGCAAAAATGTAAATCTTTGGGCAAATTGTGTAAAGTGTGCATTCAGCATTCCCGCAGCTGATAGTGCATGGACAACTGCTGTGGACAGAGAGGGAGAGATGGGGTGAGGATGGAGGGATGGAGGGAAACAGGAATGGCACTTAAACTGGGAAGGAAAGAGGGAGGGTTTGAGGGGAACACAGAGTGGATTAAGTATCTGATGGGGCTCTGCAGATAAATGGTAATTTATTTTATCTGTAATACATGAGATAAAATGCACGGGCTGATTTAAGGATTTGGATTCTCGTGTGGGTAAATGATTTTTTAAATCCTTTTTTTCATCAAAGTTTAATCTCTTTGACAAATATCTCACTGTCTCCTGGCATTTCTCTGTGCTGACGGGATCTCCTGCTTCTCCTGCATCACATCTGTCCACCAGGTACCGACCGGCTCAAAGTCCCTGTTGTTTACTTTTTATTTTTTTGTCCCCAGACCACTCGGTTTCCCTGCGACCCAGAGCTATCTCATTAGCTGAACTGCAGCTACAAGAGCAGGACCTAGGAGGGCTGATGTTAATCAGAGCCATGGGACGGCGGCTATCGTCGGCCTGGAGGAGCCTGAGAGACGACAGGAGACAACAGGGTCAACATGAAGTGAATGAGTGGTGAACTATTGGAGGTGAGTTCAATATCTGTCACATAAGAGGAGAAAAGCTTTGAGCGTTTTCAAATCCATGCGAACGGTGAATGAAATCTTCCAGGACCTGATGTGTTTACAGACTTTTTTGGGGCGAAACTGGTCAGTGTGCTAAAAAAACATCATGGAAATGTTTGGGAAAGATGTCGCATTCCTCAAGGCTCATGATATTCACTGTTTATCGATTTTCCCCTCGAGGAGCAGATCAATTGGAATAATTTTTTTTCCAACTTGAATTTTAAGTCACCGTGCATGCAGAGGTTTGTTTCCAGCTGCGAGAAGACACTGATCCCCTCTTCTCCATAAATTAGGTCCTCTCGGGTCATTAGCAGCTTTGAGGATGCGTCTGGTAAAGTGACAGGACGAATGAGTGGAAAATGCAAATGGGCTGCTGATTTTGTGTCTTTTATGAAGGAAATGATTAAATTACAGTGTTTTGAAGATCTGATTTACATCTGGATATTTATATTTGTATTATTATTCTTATATTATTTCACATTTTATTTTAAATAATCGGAACAAATACTGACAAATCCTGAGATTTGAAGGGGAAGGAAACAAAGACACAGAAAATAATGAGCGATTAGGCTCTTTAAGAAAACAGGGTTTCTATTAATCTGGCAGGGAGGAGTCTGATTTTTTAACGTGCGTCAATATTAAGTGCAAGTTTTGCGTCTCTTTGACTTGAGTCAATCGAGCTCCACGACTTGTATGAATGTATGAACGAATGAAAGGTCAGAACAAACAGCTAACAAACACACTGTAGGCAATTACTTTGATTAAAAGCAAATGCAACCAACCAACATTTCTCCCACACATGTTCAGCAGTTAAAAATCTGTTATCAACCACTTTGCTGAATCACTGCCTCGCTCACAGTATGCCTAATTAATGGGACACATATCCACACACACACACACACACGCACACACACACAGATACACATTCATGCCATCAAAAGCTTCACAAAAGTGCTACGATCCCCATCCCTCTATGATTGTACGTTCCTGTATAGGAGGGCTCCTTCTTCTACATCCCTTTGCATGTCTCAACATTTTGGCGTGACTTTGCATCATCCAAGCTGAAGGAAACAACCATCAATACAGCTTTTGTAACAGAAAAACCAATAACAATGAAATGAAATCAGAAGTGAAACACTGGATTCATCTCAAACGTGGGTTTGCTTTACGTCATATTTAGCAGAAAGAGAAGAGAGTTAGTAAGAGAGAAAGCTGCCGCTGGATACAGAGGCCTCATATGGAGGCGGTCTCCTGCTGATCTCTCCTGACCGGGGAGACTCTGCCCGTGGCTAAAGGGCAGTTCCACGCTGGAGGTTTTTGGTATCGATTGTTCGAAGCTGCACCATAAACCCCCCCTAAAGGGGAATGTTTTCACTGTTTCACCTAATGAAGGCTGGCAAGGCCGACTGACATGATGACTGGGCACGATAGGGATGTGAAATCTCCTGCCAGCTCCAGGAACCCTGCACCCTCACCCAGCCGCACCAGTCAGCAGCAGCGATAATAAGACTGTTTGCATGTGCTACGGGGCATATAGGCGGTGGTGGGCGGATGGACCAGCGGTGTCAGTGTTAGTGTTGATGTTGGCGGCATCAGTGATTGAAAGACGGGTTTCTTTTTTCTTTTTCTTTTTTTTAAACTCCTTTCTGCAACCATTGAGCAAAGGAAGCAGGTGGTGTTGGATATGTGCCTGCACCAGTTTCTGCCTCTCATGTGTTATTTTTGACATTCGGTGGTGATTACAGAGACAAGCCACTGTTTTCATCAGACACTGCTGATAACTATGAAAAGAACCAGTGTTGGGCATGTTACTTTTAAAAAGTAATTAGTTATAGTTACTAGTTACTTTCTCCAAAAAAGTAACTGAGTTAGTAACTGAATTATTACATTATAAAAGTAACGAATTACCAGGAAAATTAACTATTTCTCAAATGCTCCAATATGTTAGATTACTTGGACTTGCCCCCCTAACCTCCCGTTTATCAGATAAACGGCTTTTTTCCGAAAAAAAAAAGTGTATATAACATACACTTTGACCGGTGTATCATTTTGTGACGGGACTTCTTGAGTCAAGTAATAGCGAGTAGGCCTAACAGTGCATTTTATTGTCAGTAAAGGTAATGGCGTTGTAACAGGGGAAACAGTAACATTTTTGATTAATTGTTACGGAAACAGTAGCGCCGCCGTTATTTTATAACACTGTTATTCCCATCGCTGAAAATAACACAGCAGTTAGCCAGCTAGCTTATTAGCCAGGACGATTGGTGGCAAATCACCTACAGGCCTTTGCACGTTTTCTTTGTTTACAAATGAACATGCTAATTCTGAACAAACCCTAAGCAAATTGACTGTTTTTATGTGTAAATTCTCATTGCAATTATTTTTTCTACTGACAGATTTGTATAATGGACAATAAGTTGTCTCTGTCTCCACTACAAACACATTTGTTGTGTTCAATGTAAAGTGAATTAAATCCTTTTTCCTGGAAGCCAACTCATGTTCATGGAAATCATTTGCAGAGTATTTCTAAGTCAGTATTTTTTGGAATAAAACTAAAGTCTGACTACTGTCAGTTAAGATTTGTCAGGTGAAACAAAAACATCTGTTTGTGTTAAGCCTGGACAGAAACACATTGTAATCCTGCATTGTTTAATCACACATTTGCTCGTCTTCTTTGTTGTTTTCACCTGATTTAGCACATTCCTTTGCTTTTTTTTTCTCTTTTGTGCTACAGCTGCCAACTGTTGATTCAGCAGAGCAGCATGAAATGTGCATTGATAATCCTGTTTTTCTTTTAAATCTTTGTTTGGGTCAAGAGAGACGTGGGATTCATCTCGAGGATGTTCAAATTGGCTGTAGCTACACAAGGCGGCGGGATAAACGGGAGGGATGGGGGAGGTGGGGCTTTAGGGATTATCAAGGTTTTTAACATGCGGTAAATTTTGCTAAAAGACCTGCTGCAATTGTTTCACTGCTATTTATCTTAGCTGAGAACAGTGGCTCATACACACAATTGTAACCAACAATGAAACCAGAGTCTCTGAAGTACAACGCTGATTAAATGAGAGGCAGAAACTGTAGCGAGGGATGTGTGGGTGATTGTTGGAACTGAGAACAAGCTGATTTCTCACTTCAAAGGATTTGAAATCGTTTGTTACCTCCAGCTGAGAGCTAAGATACTCTTCTACTAAACAACAGTTGCTAAATTCCTACTGTGAAAAAAGATTTTGGAGCAGAACATATAATTCCAGGAAGAGTGTGCATGTGTGTGTGTGTATGTGTGTGTGTGTGTGTGTTCATGAGCTGGTGTGTGTGTGTGCATTTGCAATAAAGCCTGCCATGCAGTGTTTTGTTTTTCCATCTCTGTTCATTAGTTTAATAATTATTTTCCTAAATCTTATTAGTCTTATCTCGAGAAGAGCCGTGAGCAAAGAAACTGCAGTGTAAGTGTGTGTGTATGTGTGTGTGTTGTGTATGCAATGTGTAGAGCGAGACAGCATTGTTTTTGTATTGTATTTTTTTTTCCCAAGTCTTTTTTTATGATTTTTTTTCTCTTTGTGTTTCTTTTTTTTCCCATATTTTTCGCTGTAGAAAAAAAAAAGCACAGATAACATTGAAAAAAAGTCAGTGCAGTCAATGGATACGAAACAGGCAAAGATTTTTGACCGGGGCCGGTGCGACCGTGTCTGTTCGGTTGTGGTTGGCGTCTTCAGTCCCACGTGAAAAAAACCAAGAAGCAGCTCCTCGGCCTCCTCCTCTCGCCCCGCAGTGCTGCCGGGGAGACGAGATCTCGGAGTCTGTGAAAGCGCTCCAGGATGACTTTCAGAATCAACAGAAGGCAAAGGAAATAAATAAAGATAAAAAAAAATAACAAACAGGTTTTACAGTTTGTTTGTTTTTTTAGCGAATCCTCCGCCTTACTCCGGTAGAGTGCGAGTCCACAGAGGGTCATGCCAGGGTTTTTGTTTTTCAGCTGGAGTGAATCGCAGGGCAGAAAGAGCAGCACAAAAAACTGAAGACGTCTCTGCTCCTCTTCTTTTATTTTAGTCCAAAAAAGAAAAAGAAAAATACAAATCCGTTTTCTGAGAGTTGGTATGATTCTGTTTTTTTTTTCCGTTATTTTTTTTTGTTCATCCTCTGGTTGCTTGCAGACCGAGCAGGAGCAGAGTCAGTGCACATGGGGATTAAAAGACCAACAACGCTCTCCTTCTCATCCCACACATTCTGTTGAAGTCATCTTAGATTTTCAGTTTTTTTTTTTTCTCTAACACAATTCAGTGAGTTTTAAGACATTTTCTCCAAGAGAGAAAAGAACAAAGTATCATTCTTTGTAATAACAAGAAGAAGAATTATTGTCCTCTAAGTAGAAAAAAAGGGAAGAAAGTGTCGCTGCGCATTTCTGTCAGATGGCCTGCGGAGGCGGCAGGCGTCTCGATGAAGGTGAGAGATACAAACACCCACTGAAGGAGAGCCTGAGAGTTGCAGCAGCACCCGCTGACCGAGGTCCCATGGGTGCACCGAAACACCCAGCGTCCGAGCCCTGGGTTCGATTGTCAGCCATGCTAGAAGTCAATCTGTACAGTCTCTCTCCTGCAGATTTGGCATTGTTGTTTTCTTCACATAGATTACTGAAGCTGACTGCGGCAGATGATGGTGTCTTATATTCCGTGTATGAAAAACATTGAAAAAACTCCAAAAAAGAAGAAAAAAAAACAAAGAAAAAAGTTGAGTATTTGATTTCAGAAGCCGGTAAAGCACAAACAACTGTCTATACGGATATTTAAAGTTTGTTCCCACTGAACTATCTCCTCACCCAAAGTGATTTTTATGGTCTAAACACACTGAATACAGAGAAAGAAAAACAGGTGGCGAAATGTTTCATCAAGCGAGTTAAGTATAACGTTGGTTTGGCAGTGTCCAAGCCCCGGGAGCCACGTGAGGGCCGCCGGGGTCACCGGGATGATGCATTCAAAGACAAAAGTGTTTGGACTGTTTACTATTGCGAGTATGTGAGTGTGTAATTATAAAGAAAAACAACATTCTAGCTACTCCTCGTTTTCCTCCAGTCCCCCGTCGTCGGATGGGAGAGCCGTCGGCGCCATGTGATCTTCATGGCCACTGTCTCTCCTTGCAGGCGTCATGGCCGCCGACTGCTTTTTGAACGGGGTGGGGGGGTGAACGAGGTGGGCAGTTGGTAGCTCGGCTGCCCATCCCTCTTTCCTCCTATCTCTCCTCCTCCTTCTTCTCCTCCTCCTCCTCCTCTTCTTCCTCCTCCTCTTGCTTCTTCCCCCTCTCCCACTCCTTTTCTTTTCGCCCCCCCCTCCTCAGATGTGCCTCTTCATGTGCAGGGCCAGGTGGTCCGACCGAGAGAAACACCTGCGGAGAGAAACGCAGAAATACTCATGTTCAGAAACTGTAGTTATTCGTGGAAACTGCACAAGAGAGAACAACAACAAAAAACAACAACTTGACAATGTAAAGATGTGTACAAAGGCCCAATTAATCCCATTTCCTTGGAGATGTGTGGACAGAAAAACCATAATAATTCAGGCTGGCAAGTGTTGCTGATCAGTGCCACACTCCCAGGCCCCCTCAAATCCCCACCGGCTCTATGTATTTCTTGGGAACTGTCCATAATCCCAGGCCCCTTGAACTCCCCATTGGCAATGTGTATTGGCTGGAAATGCTCCACACACTTGCAGCCCTCTACAGTAAACAATGTCTGCATGTATTTGCTTGGGATACTTGTCAGACCCCCACGACCCCCCCACCCTCCCTCCCCATAGCCCTTCATAGCCTCCACAGCCATGAGACACAACGGATACAGTTTTAATATCAGGCATGCTAACTCCAGCTAATGCTAACAACGCTAACTCAATCTTAGTCAAGACGCTCCACTAAGACTTCTGAGGTCCTCCAAGGTCAAACACCAGTCAAACCAGAAGAAGAAGAAGAGGAAGAATACACTTTTGTTGGTTATATCTATGCACTAAAAGGTAAAATGTGTATTAGATCTCTCTCTCATGACTCTCTGTAGCCTACAAACAAGAGAAATACTGAGCCATTTGATGTTATGGTGTGTGTTGGGGAATATACTGTACTACTGATAGCCTACAGGTCCACTTTTAAGATACTATCAATCACCATAATGAGAGGTAGCATCATATTGATATGAAAAAAGGATCCAAATGCTACACGAGGGATCAACCCTCATGAATTTAAGGCATACAGCTGCTTTTTACATCTTATTAAAGATAAAAAAAGAAACAAAAATCTATCATTATTTTCATTTTATCATTATGGTTTAATTTTACTTACATTTTAAAAACTTGTGTTACACAGAAAAAATAATCTATAGGCCTATACATTTGAGCATTGAAGTCTATTTCCATAGCGCCAGAGGCTTCATGCTCTGTGGCTGCTGGATACTGTTGCTAAGATGAGGCGTCAATTGATCAAATTGATTAAATCCAGAATTGATTACCTTCTTCACCTTATGTAGCCTCCATGCCAGCTCACATGTGATTGCATAGCGGCTTGTGCTAATCGCTAGTTACCAGGTCTGACCAACTCATCCAACAAAGTCCTTTTTACTAAGTGGAAGTGACACCCAGGTGGACGTGGAACATGAAATGAATAGAGAAGCTCCTGTGAAGTGTGGCCTACAGTAGCAGAAGAAGCTAATGGTAAGTGTATTATTTAAACATGAAGCCAGACAGAGAGCGGCTGAATAAGACAGGGCTTTTAAAGCTACAGTAAACTTCAGTCATGGTTCTGCTGCGTAAACTAACATAAAGGCCAAACATGGGTCAGTGGAGCCTCAGAGATTTCCTACATGTATCTACAACAGCACATAAATCACAGACAGACCTCCACAGCCTCCTCCAGCTCACACTGCTGGAGAAACTAATTAGATATGTATTGTGAACAGGGACAGTGATGCAGACGGGCTGGCAGCGCCTTCTGACGCTGGGCCATTACACTCAGCAGAGACTGCACCTGCTCTGAGGAGAGACATAAAACCAGGTGATGTAAAGTCTAAGACTCACAATGTTATGTCATGTCTTCACAATGGAGTGTTTTAATTTTATGACGCCATTGTGAAGGTATTAAAGCTCAACACGCACAATAAAATGAATCACGGGTGACACGACTGAAGGCGAGGCAAAACAAAATGTGGGAGAGAATAATATGAGAAATTAAAAATTCAATTTGCCAGAGGCTTTATTCATTATTAATTAGCCAAGGCTATTCTTTGTGTGTTAGTGTGAAAGCGCGCGCGCGCGTGTGTAGTAAGACTGGCTGCAGTGCTATCCAGATACAAGCAGACAGAGCTGAAGTATAATGGAAAGTTTTTCCTGCTGCAGTAGAATCGGCTTCGACTGTGATTCACTCTCTTCAGGGCACATCAGGTGTTCACAGCCTGAGCTGCACAGTTCACCTGCTGAGATCACATCACATCTTTTATTTCTGCTTGAGTTTAAATTCTAATTATACCGTCGTTACACCTGTTTTGTTTCACAGTTTTATTGCTGTTTTGTTGTTTGTTTTTATCTCTTTGTGAAGCTCTTTGTAACCTTGTTAAGAACCGTGCCACATCAAGATTGTTATCATTAATGTTGATCTATGGGGAAACTAGTAAATAATTCAGCTGGAAATGTTCACAAATTTGATATTGATAATTGATACTGATGATCAATCGGTTGTTGTTTACCTCTTTATCATTTACAGTGGACAAACCCAGCACTGATACTAGCTCCTTTTGTCATAGATATGTTGGACATTGGACAATTCAATGCAAATATTCGCTTGGTGATATGATTTCCAGTTGTGTTTAATTACTTTCTGAATATGTTCAATGCATTTTAACCTAATCGCAATGTAATCAAAATCACAATATGGACAAGCGCAATATCCAAATCTGTGGAGCTGCTTTTTTTTTTTCCCCTGATAAAAGGTAAAATGTGTCAAAACATATTTTCAAGACTAAAGGGACATGTTTGTTTGGTACAAGACCCAAGAAGAATCAAATTTTTCAATTTTCAATTGTCAATTTAGGGTTAGGGTTTAAGATGAAAATGGAGCAAAATTGATCATGTACACTGAAATCACAATCACAATATCTGTCCATATAATCACAATTTGATGTGATTTGCATATTGTGCAGGCATAATTTCAACAACACTGTGATTCACGGTTCAATTGTTACACTACACTTCAATACTGTTTCATGTCTGGACTGAGGAAATATGGCGACTGTGTTGAGTTCAAGTGTAAACCTGCTGCTTCCCGCTGGGTGCTATTAAATCCCTCTGATTATTTCTGAAGTCTCTCTTCACTTAATCACCTCTCCTCCCGCCTCAGATCTATCTGTTTGTTGAGATGTTAATGTGAATCTGTTATTCTCTGTTTTCGGGGCCCTGACTGTGTGTGCACCATCGTCCCTGAAAACAGGTCTTTTCAAATGCACTCATGGATAATGATCGGTCTTCACAAACATCAGCAGCTCGGGCACTTGAAAATAAAAAAAACGAGGCCCTGTGTCATTTTGAAAGTGGGTGTAACCGATGGCACAACGCTGCTGCTGCCGCTGCTGTTAACATGCAACTTCCTCATTAAAATGTCTGTCTCCTGTTTCTAAGGCTTTGGCGATGAGTTGGAAACTTAAATGTGTGGACGGGATCCCTCTCTCCCCTCCTCCTCCTCCTCCTCCTCCTCCTCTTCCTCCCTCCCACTGATGTGTTCATTCACTCAGGTCTTCACATGTCGACAGGGTGTGAGCGTACAGTTGAACTTTGCTCTCTGTTGTCTGTACTCCAGTGTTTCCCCTCAGCCTCTTTAGCTGGCCATGTGGTACCTACTGTGCACCTTCGCCAATCTGTGTGTGTGTGTGTGTGTGTGTGTGTGTGTGTGTGTGTGTGTGTGTGTGTGTGTGTGTGTGTGTGTGTGTGTGTGTGTGTGTGTGAGAGTGTGTGTGTGTGTCGCTGGACAGATGGCCATGCCAGTTACTGTGTCACTGTTGGGGGGCGGAGCAGCCAGACCAGCTGGTATCACCCCTCCCTCCTTTCCTCCGACTCTCCAACCTCCCCCTCACATACACTCCTCCTCCTTCCTCTCCTCCTCTTTACTCTCCCTTCTCCTCCTCACTTCTTTTTTTGTCCTCCTCCTCCTCCTCCTCCTCCTCATCACTCTCCTCCCTCCAGCTCCATGGAAACATCAGGGGGTCCCCGCTTGATTAGGCAGGATTAATGACAGACTGACGTGTGTGTGTGTGTGTGTGTGTCTGTGTGCGCATGTGTCTCTGTGTGTGTGTGTGTTTCCCCCTGGAGAAATAGTGTCAGATTGAACAGTCTATCTAATGTTAACCTCTCCATGGTTGCCACTTTTTGCCTTTCTCATGTTAATATTTGTTGAGCTCCACCCACCACAGCTGTGTAAGTGTGTGTGCATGTGTGTACTACTGTAAAAACCTGGCTATGTTAAACACATTTCCCTCCCTGAACCTTGTGATTTTAAGCATCAAGACAAATGTGTTCTTCTTGGCTCAGGTTGAAAACTTGGCCGAATGATAAAGGAAAGATGTTAGAAAACAGATTTACAACAGAAACAAAAGACTTTTCTTCTTCTTCTTCGGCGTCAGATTGTGTAACGTCTTTTAAAACTATGAGCTACATGGTTGATCCACAGCAGATGAACAACAACTTATGTAGCCTGACCCAAACACAGGTTGTTGAACAGTGCACTGACATCAACAAGGTGGGTAAGACAACTGGCTCTGAATACTACATTACCCATCAGCCTCAGCGGATGAGACCAAACCAGAGCTGTGGTCATTTCATTGTTGCAATCAGGATCTCAGGAGCTCATGATGTCGATGTGTGCAGCTTTATGACACATTGTTTAAAGGGACAACGAGGAGTTTTGGAAAGCGAAGTGTTTTCACACTACATTTACCATGAGCCTCCGCGCGCACGGTGAAATTCTTGGACCGGCGCAAGACGGACATCTTGCCAAGAATGTTTTCATTCATCAACAATGAAAGTCAGAGGTTCAAAGACGATCAGATACCATCGTAGTTCCGACCCGCCGGGCAGCGTCCGCGAAACCGAAAGTAAGGAAACGCTGGTCGGCTCACCCAGCACTTCCACCATTAATTAAAATAACAAAATAACGATAGAGACAAAAGGATATATTCATTGAAAATGGAGCCATTAACAAGTGTGGGTAGCGTAGATTCATCCACATTAACGTGAGACTTTTTTTATAACCAAATAGAAACTCCTTGTTGTCCCTTTAAGTTCCAGTGATGTCATAATGATTGGCAGCTGGGGAGGGATGTGTGGGCGGAGCATCTACCGGAAAATAATCGTTATGGATGCTCATCTAGAAACGTGTATGTGAGGAATAGAAGTTCATTTCTGGGGCGATGAACTGAGCCTGTGAGGTATGAACTTGTACCACGCTGCTCATGGGAGATGTAGTTTACGTTTCCATGTACGGTTCCTTTGATTTTGCAGTCAAAGACGACTCTCTCATCCTTTGCAGTGATGATTCAATCAGGACATTTTCATGCCATGAAGAGCTCCAACTGTCAGCGCACAGACACGTCTACACAGAAAATGAACAGGACTTGTTACCTCAGAAGCCCTGGACATCCAAAAATAACTTCTCCCACTTTCTATGCAGACTTTGAAGTAGACAGAGCCTCAAATGTGACACAGCTTGAGTCTGTGTTGTGTATCCAAGTGTACAGTCCTCACGTCTGGACGTCTAAATGTTCATGTGAGTCAATATGACTTTGCATCTAAATGTTTTTTTTTCTGCTCTGTGTGCATGTGTGTGTTGTGTCTTTACATGCTGTATCTGTGTGTGTGTATGTGTGTGTGTGTGTGTGTGTGTGTGTGTGTCTGTGTGTGTGTGCCAGAAAGGAGCTAATACAGTCCCAGCTCTCAGCCAGGATTAGAAGCTTCCAGCAGGTTTCTGGAGGGTTTAATGTCTAAAACCCAAACTAGAGGGAACCCACAACAGCCAATTACACTGTCTCCAGGGCAAAAGTGTGTGTGTGTGTGTGTATGTGTGCCTGCACTACCTTTCCAAACCACACACACACACATACACACTCAGTGTATGTTAAAGTGGAGCTGGCATCTGGTGCCACTCAATTAGCTGCGACCAGTCTGCCAATAGCCAGAATCCATTTAACTGGCAGCACAGGGGCATGAGTAAGCACGCACACCCACACACACACACTTGCACAGCACACACACACACACACAGTCTCCACCTTGAGGACCAAACACCAAGTACAGACGATGTGACTCTGGACAGCCTCACAAAGACGTTACTGGCCTTTGTCCACGGGTAGATTTAGTCTGATTGCTGTTTGAAAAAAAACTCCCCCCTCCCCCTCAACTGCGTCAGATGTGAGTCGACGAAAACAAAACCAAACAACACAACAGCAAAAACAGCAACTAAAAAAAGCTTTGACGCAGGATCGATGAGTAAAATCTGCCACCACTGACCAGATAATGCAATTTAAAAACAAATAATCATCCAGGCCGCTTCTGCGTCCCTGTGGCTGCCACACAATGTGAATCCATTAGGAACTGACTTAATTTAAAGATAACAACTTTCCTTATCATTAAACTGACTACCTACGCTTAAAGCCACAGTCTTGAACCTCTATCATGCCGACAGATAAGAACTCACCTCTTGTGAACGTGCTGCTGAGGGAGGAGAGTGTTTTTACGGAAAATGCTCACGTCCCACCCTGAACTTCACACAACGACCTATTTGCAGAATTACGTCTTTAAAGTGTTTATTTTAAAGGGGATTTGATTTGACTCTGCATAATAAAAAGGGGTTGTGAAATGTGCTGTCGATGATTATGCTGTCTGTGAATGCCACGTGAGACGCATGTAGAGCGGAGCTGAATGAAAAATGTTGCTTTTATTTATCATTTGTCAGCGACTCCCTGCTGTTTCGGATGCTTTTACCAAGCAACGTACAGAGATTATGCAAAGAAAACCCATTTATAAGCTTGTCTGTTTCTTACCACATATCAGCTTTATCATTTTTGACTTTCTGTGCGTTCACGGCGGGGGAGCTCTGTGATGTATTTAGCCCGGTCTGTTAGCGGGAGGGAACTGTTAGCCTGTAGCTCTGTCAAAGTTTGTTGTTTTTATTCTACATTGTGAATGCTTTCAACTCCGACAGGCAATTACAGAGCTAGCAACGTTGAAGAACAACACAAACAGGACAACTGTGGGGCGCTTTTTGACTTTTTCAGTTGAGGCAAACAGACTACACTCCTGCTCCTAGTCTTTGCTAAGCTACACTAAACACAACCTAAACTTATTTTCTTTTCTTTAAAGGGATAGTTTAACATTTTGGCAAATTGGCCCATTGCCATAATCCCTCTTAGGTGTAGGTTTGTTACCTTTAATCGTCAGTGCAAATTATTTTTAGAACGGCAGAGCAGAGCCACGAGCTGCTCAGAGCTACGCTACGGAGGCTCATGGGATTTCTTGGTTTCCCTCATCAAATACACAATCCATCAACTCCAAAGCGCTCTCGTGGACAAGTTGTGAGCTGCACATTCACCACACTATGAGATAATAACAGAACGCTACGAGACAGAGTTGTTTTCAAAGTAAATTCATGCAAAACCGCTGATGCGCGTCTCTGCATTTGCCTCTAAAACAACTCTCTCTTGTAACGTTCTGTTATTATCTCATAGTGTGGTGAATGTGCAGGTCACAACTTGTCAACCAGAGCGTTTTGGAGTTGTTGGATTGTGTATTTGATGAGTTTGATGAGGGAAACCAAGAAATCCCATGAGCCTCCGTAGCGTAGCTCTGAGCAGCTCGCGGCTCTGCTCTGCCGTTCAAAAAATAGCTTGCACCGACAATTAAAGGTAACGAACCTACTGCTAAGACTATAGGGATTATGGCAATGGGTCAATTCGCCAAAATGTTGAACTATCCCTTTAACTGCTGAAATCTCCCCTTCTCTTTCACATCACATGGAAAGACGTACATTTCACAGATTACAAAAGTATATGAAGTAAAATGAATACTTATCTGTCTCTATTTTATAAATCTATTAATGAATATCTCTATGTTTTGGACTGCTGTGACCACCGTCTTCTGGGCTACTATTCAGAAAAATAAAAGCTTTATTTAAACACAAAACACTGACTTGTCATAGTAGAAAAAAGCACAGGTGTTACTAATACCATTAACGATGGCTTCGTTAGTCAGCCGGTCTGCGTGCACAACACCAGGTGCCAATAAATGGATTCAGCTGTCATTAATTTCACCATTTACACCTGTGCTACTGTCGACAAAACCTGCCACACACATGTGGTGCACTGGCCGAGCTGAGAGGTCATCATCAGTGTTGTGCAAATATAAAAGTATACTGTATGTTTGTCATTGTGTGTTTACCTGTCGCAGTGGTTGCACTTGAATGGCTTCGCTCCGGTGTGTTTGCGGTAGTGTCGTGTCAACTCGTCACTGCGGGCAAAACGCCACTCGCAGCCCTCCCATGAGCACTTGTACGGCTTCTCACCTGAGAGAGAGAGAAAGAAAGAGGAGGAGAGAGAGAAAGAGACGGTGTCAGATTTTATTACAATTTCTACATCTAATTTCACACGTCTAAACTACAGCTGTTAATGCTAATGTAGGTAACCGCCCCTGGCTTTCTCCAAACCTCAAACACACGCACACACACACACACACACACACACACGGAGCCCAGGGGCCAGACAGGCAGACCAGTTTTAACACAACAGCCATTTCAATGAGCCAATACACTCAATTAGCTGTAAATGAAGTCTTTCAGCACGGCAGCGTGTTAATTCATAATCCTAAATTCACCCTGAAATGAATCTCGTTTTGCTCCCTCTCGTTCCCCCCCACCCATTACTGCCCACACACACACACTCACACACACACTGACGCACACACGCACACACACATACATACACACCCTGAGGTGGTGGGATCTGAAATGTAAATGAAGTTTCATCCCCCAGTTCACCAGATGGGAGAAGAGATGGTCTATTGTTCTCAGCCTGTAGTTATCTCTCTGTGATAGAAAGCCTTCCAGCTGTGTGCATGTGTGTGTGTGGGTGCTTGTCTTTTGGTTTAGGTGTGTGTGTGTGTGTGTGTGTGTGTGTGTTTGTAATGTTCAGGGGCAGACTGTCTTCACATGATGTCTGACTGTGTATGAGTGTGTTTGTGTGCTGTGTGAGGGTCAGCAGATAAAGCTGGTCCCAATCTGGCCTCACACACCACCCCATCAATTAGCACTGCGACCAATAACGAGACATTTCTCTTTTATTAAGCTTCTTTGAAACTGAATTGTGGCCAAAAGAATGTAAACAAAAACATGAATTCATCTGTTATCGACTAGAAAACATCCTCATGGTGCCACAGAAACTCATTCTTGGCTTCACAAAGCTTCTTAATAGGCTGAAGTATGGCTGCTTGAATTAAGGCTAATTAAGTTATCTGATCTAAAACGGAGAAATAAAACACTAATAAGCCACTTCTGGACTGTATCCCACTGCAATTAGACTTTGTTTTGCACACACTTCTATACTTTTGTTTCTCTGTTGTGGTTCAGAAACTTGAGGTGTTAAACTGGCGTTTGGTTGTGTTACTGCATGAACCAGTAAGAAGACGAATCAAGGTCCAAAAAATGCAGTTTAGAAACTCATAAGAGACAAAATGTTACAACTCTGTAGAAGTTGTTATAGCTCTGAACATCCTATCCTTTATTTCTGCAACAAACTCAAGGACACTAACAGAAACAGTAATGTTGTTGATTATGCTACAATTCAAATACCTGGTCCCTCTCAGGATGTCTCTACCATGACGACATCTTTGTTTTAAAAAACATATTTTTGCTACGTTTTCTTGAATTTTTGAGCACTGAAAAGAAAATGCAGTGAGACCTTTGGAAACAGAAACGATGTACGGTCACTGCCTTCACTTAAAGTGGTGAAAGCAACATGGATAATGAATTACAGGTGCTACTGACCTTGTCATCTTTTATAACAACTTTTGTTTCATTAAATTGTGCATTTTAACACTGCAGCTTCTTCCTGTTTACAGCGGTGTACACACGCCCAATGAATATGATTGCTATTGTGTGTATTTATGTTGTGTGTGTATGTTGATCACTTATAATCAATACTGTCCAGACAAGCTTAAACACTTTTCTGAATTATATGACTGTGTATAAAGGAAGAAAAAAAACTCTGATGTTCTCAGACAACAACTTTGCAAAACTCAACATTTGGTGTCTGTTTTTTTCTTTTTTCAAGGAAATAAACATGTCTGTGGCACTTCACAAGGTTGGAGGAGCACAGCCACCATCAGGTAATGATACAGCACCTAAGTTAAGTTAGCGAGGACGTGCAACAAGAATGTGGCTGCATCAAGTGAGATTCAACTGAATATTTTAGCTTTTTCTTGCAAATTGGTGAGTTTTTTCCACTAATTTACGGCTTTATAGTCCAAGTCTTTTTCTCATTAACTCAAATACACTGTTGTAGTATGAGCTCATTTACTAAATTAAAATGAAAACATACTAGTGTGGATGCTGCCCCTGCTCCATAACCTTGCAGTAGGAAGTCCCTCTTCTTCTCCCTCTCACAGTCATATAACTGGACAACGTGGTCTTGTGTTGTGGCAAAAGTTGTTCATTTAAATCTCCTTAATTTCCATATGAATTTCACAACACTGATGGAGAGGAAGCACTTTAAAACACTGCACACACTGTGTCATAAAAAAACTGTCCAGATCTAATTGCAGACCCCTAGTGTGCACCACTCAGAGTGTTATATGTGTGTGTGTGTGTGTGTGTGTGTGTGTGAGAACTGAGGGGTGGCAACTATAATTGGGGTCTTAATGACTCTTAATGGGGAGTAATACAGCAGCTTACAGTCAGTTAGCCAGATGTCCCAGCAGCCCCTCCACTCCCATCACAGCACACACCAATCTTTGTAAGGAGATCAACACAAACACACACACACACACACACACACACACACACACACACACACACACACACACACACACACACACACACACACACACACACACACACACACACACACACACACATACACACACACTGGTCCAAAGAGGGAGGAATGTAAAAACTGAAGTATTTCACAATGTGGTGTAAACACATTAGGATGCAATAGAAATGCATGTGTTCACAAGTACGTCACTTATTATGGGGCTTTTTGAATTTGCACATTCAGTAACTCAAGGTCATCTCCTCTGAGTTTTGTTGCTATGGTGAAATGGTGATAAAGGGAAAAAAAACAGATAATTATATCATTATATTCACATTTAACTTGTCAGTGATTTAAATGCTCTGGTGTTGCGTTCACTGACAGCTGTCGACGTCTAACTGATCAAAACATCATTACACATGGACGTCATATTTTATTTTTATCCGAGCCACAAAAATGGCAAAAATGTAAAATTGTTACAGCTGTGCGTCACCTCTGGAAACTGACAGATTTCTGCAACTGAGGAAGAGGCTAATTGTTTTTTAACGTCTGCCACTGCAACTGAAATGACTGAAACGATGTTGATGAGACAGTTACATCATTTCTTTTGAAGAGAAACGATTACCCACAATCTATTTTTTAATTCCAGTGTCTTCTTTTCTTTTCTTTTTTTTTAAAAAACATTCTACTGCACCAGAACGACAAAATTATTTTTCAAACTTTTAAGATCAATGCCCAAAACGTCAGTGCCGACATGTCTACAGATTCCACGTCCTATTTTAATTTCATTATCTTTCTCCCTTTCTTCACCCAAGCCGTATACCGCGGGGAAACATTTCTTCATCACATACCTGCTAAACATGAGATTGGGTTTCTGAACTTTAATTTAATCACTGTGACAGAATGAGCCAACCAGCGGAGAGTAGCTACACCTTCACAGGTGCAGAGCAGCAAGGTGATGCAATGACAAGTAAAAGATGATGTGCTACAGGAACATCCAACTGTGAATGATGTCCTATTCCCCTGTTAAACCCCCAACCCCCCCGTTACAAGTTTCCACATCTCTTTGAACGGCGTCATCTTTCATCCACAACTCACACACAGAGTATGTCTGCCGGGTGACGCAGTTGTTCTCGGACTAAATGAATTCAAGATCACGAGCCTCGATTTGCATATTCAAATTCTCCAAAGGCAAATCTCGTGCAGTTGGTTTCTGATTTCCACAACAGGGATTTGGGTTTTGTTTCCATCTCGCCATTGTTGTTGTGCAGTTTTGGAAAGAGGCCACATCGTCTTAGACCAGCCGTGCTTCACTTCCTGATCTGCTGGACCATCGGGGACAGAGGACAGAGAGTCTCACCTCTCTCCTCTACTGCAGCTTCTGTATTTCGTCGCACTTTTGCCAATAGGGTTGTTCTCACCTACTTCATTTTTGGATTTTACACATCAAAGTCTGTTTACAGGTCTCGGGGAGCACTATTGCATAAGTGAAGAAATTTGTAATTTGTATTAAGCCCCCTTTTTTGGCAGCCCTAAAGTTGGTTGAGGACAAGCTCTACACGTTTGAAAATTAAAATAGTCACATGAATGTTTTTTCTTTTGCAGGTTTTATGAATTTTGATGAATATTTTGCAACCTGTGAGCTCACTACACCTGTAGTCTGCTCCGCGTCTGTGCTTGAGGCAAGATTACATTACTGGAATAACACACATAAAGCCCTGAGAGAGCTGTTGGTGCTTGAGTTGCATTATGGGTAATATATGTACGACGTATGGTGCCAGATTTAGACAAAACACAACATGTAAACATGCAAAAACAAACATCAGTGCAAGACATTAGCAGGCCATTAAAGCTGAATTGCTTGTTGGAGACGCATTGTGGGGGTTTTGTATATAAAGATCCATATGGATGCAGTGTAAAAGCACGATGACTTTTCAGTGTTTAAGTCAAAGTCAGTCAATTTATATATACAAATATATATCATCACTTCACAACAGAAGTTATCTGGAGGCACTTTCCAAACAGAGACGTTTTCTTCATAACAGAGGAGCTGAAGTTCCTGCTTTAGTGACTGTGGTTCAGTCTTGTGTCTCTCTCTTTGGAGGTGGAGGACGACGAGAGGCTCAGTGGAAAATCCTGAGGTGGGGGTGCGGGTGGGGGTGGTTGACTTTAGAACAAACTGGAGAGACATAATCTACCAGCATGTGTCAGATCCCCCAGGAAGAGCTGGAGGAACTTGCTGGTGATGAAGTGTTCGAGCAGCTCCACCGCGGTAACAAACCGCCATATTGTCACGGTGAGCATTACATCAATGACACCTCCTCCTTTTCCTCTTAAAGAGCTGGGTGATAGCTACAGCCTAAAAATAAAACCTCCCATTCTGTCACACCACATCCAATCTATAGATTTAATCTATATATTTCACCCTTATTCAGCTAAGTTGAAGGCTCAGTCGCTCGTATCTGCGGTCGATTGTCTTCAACATGTTGATGAACTCAGATTTTTAAATTGTACAAAACAAACAGGTGTGAAAACACTACACTGCATCTGTAATGTCTTTCCATCGGGACACTGTAGGAAAGATGTTCACTGCTTATTAGCAGCAGTTTACAGCTGCCACTGTCTTCTGCCTCTGTTTGAGATGCTGAATAAATGAGTCGTACTGCTGCGTCCAGTCGCCGCAGACTTCACAGTGGACAGTGGTTTACTCCAAATTAGACGCTAAAATATAATACAGACTGCTTCCAGGCAACTGAGGAGATGGTGTCCTTGTTTGGGGGGGATGATCCCCTCGTTGTTATTAAATGATCATTACTGCTACCATGTCAATGTTGCACCTGTTTTTGAAGAGAAACTACACACACAGAAGCTCAGGGATGTGGTGGTGGTGGTGACTCTGTCGGATAATAACGCAAGTGAAAACTGATTTTCATTTTTAAACACTGTCCAAAAACATAAATTCAAATTTTAATCATCAAAACTGATTTATTGCCCAAGTTTATATCTTAGTTTTCCATCCTTTTCCTTATAATAAGCAAACATTTTGGGATAAAGACGTCTGAGCATGCTCATGAATGACAGTGTGACATTAAAGCAGAAGTAAGCGATCCGGTCGTTTTGGCTAATGCTGCGTTCCAGGCAGGCTTTTGAAACCGTAAATTACAGCTTCAAGTCACAACTTACGACTTTGTAGCGTTCCAGGCATCCCACTCGTGTTTTTCCGACCTGTTTTACCGGTGAAAGTCACTATAACGGCCACTCGTAACTTCCGACCCGTGAACTCGTACCAGATCGAACTGGTACCACTTCACAGGTCGGAAAAACACGAGTTACGGGTTGCCTTGAACACACCATAACAGTCCTCGTCCCTGCGTTGCCACATTCATGGCGCCCCTTGGCTGCACACACAGCCCTGCATGCCGTTCTCTCTCCTCATTGGATAAAAACTGTAGGATACGATAAATGTTTTCTCCTCGGCTCAGAACAGAGCAGAGTGACTGACAGACCCGTGTTTCGGTCCAAACTCTCTATGTAAGTGATTGCTGTCGGAAGAAATAACTATTTAAGACTTATATTAACACAACTATATCACTTACTTCTGCTTTAATATAGACTGTTAATACTGGTCAGCTAATGGTCAAGTTAAATATTTAGTTGTTACTATGTGTTTCAGATGTTTCTAATTAACCTCAGCTATTGTGCTGTATTTAAAGGAGATAACCCAAGCTTGGAGCCCAAGTCGCTCCCTAGTTTCTATATTTCAGATGTGTAAGAGCAAGTTCTCTCTTTCTGTGAAGACCCACAATCCTCTGGTGCACCCGTGGAAGGTGTGAGAGTGTGTGATTGTGTGACAGATTACTTCTAGGTCGGCGAGGAAGCCGTGTTGAATCTTCAAGGGTCGTATCCTCCTCCTCACTCAGGACTGAATACAGGACCAATATTTTCAACATACAATAGCAAACCACTTGGCAGCTTATCCTCTAGGCCTGTTGGAGAAATGCTACACTCTCAACCTGTGTGTGAGTGTGTGTGTGTGAGTGTGTGTGTGATATGGGGTATGAGTGGGGGCCGCAGGTGCCAGACAGGCGGCCGTTTCACACCCGTCTTCTGTAATTGGCCAGAGCACCCCATCTTCCTTCAATAGGAGCCCCCCCCCAACCCACCCATGCCTCCTCACCCCCCACCCCTCTACAGACACACAAACACACACACACACACACACACATGCAGGCACAGTGTTAGTGGAATGAAGCAAGGCCAGCTCGGGCCTGACGCCACAGCAACCATGACGCCAGCCAATTATAGCACGGCAAGGCAAGGATGCGTGATAAAGTCACCTAGCAACTGAGAGAAAGAGAGAGACGGGGGGGAGGAGGAGTGGAGTGGTGAGTGAGGGGTGGCGGGTGAGGGAGAAAAGGAGAGAAAGAGAGAGAGACGAGAGAGAGAGAGAGAGAGAGAGAGAGAGAGAGAGAGAGAGAGAGAGAGAGAGAGAGAGAGAGAGAGAGAGAGATTAACAGGCATGGACAATCCACCAGCCACCAACCAATTATGGAAGAGTGTGATGCAGTTGCTTGGCAACTGAATGAGCGAGAGGGAGAGAGAGAGAGAGTGCAGGTTGGATTCGGTGGGTGTAGAGTACAGAGGTATGAGTGTGTGTGTGTGTGTGTGTGTGTGTGTGTGTGTGTGTGTGTGTGTGTGTGTGTGTGTGTGGGTCTGGGGTTACAGCAGGTTTTTCTCCTGAATCCACATGGAGCCGTGGTTCCTGGGGGTCGGGGGGCCGAGGTCTCAGAAAGTCGGACTCGAGCTGAAGTGACCTCAGTTTTTTTTAAAAAATTTTTTACTTCATATCCCATCATGTGATTCTACTTCATGCAACACTGTGCACTGTGTGTAAACTTCAGCTTCAGCAGCTACATAAACCACCACCACCACAGTGAACTCAGTGTGAATCTGTCTTCATTATTCCAACATGACATTATGACTGTGAGGTTCTGCAGTGCAGCGTTTTCACTCACATGTTCAACCTAATCTACATTTCCACTCGCTGACAAGTAACGCTGACAAAAATTAATGCAGACTCATTAGCAGCCTGCTAATTGATTTTCAAGTCCACACAGAAATGAATAGAAACCAATGGCTGCCTGGAGCAATAGAAGAAGAAGAAAAAAACATACATATTAAAATCTACAATCTGTGTAGACACATTAACCATACATGACTTTGCTAAGAAATTGTTAATTATCAAAAAACGTGGGTTATACAGAATGTAATGGTAGAATAAATAATGGATGAAATAAAGCTGATCCCTTTATGAATCAGTCATGACTTCTCAAAGGTACAACTATTTGTTTGTTGTGTGATTTTGTCCTGAAAACTAGAAAAAAAAACAGTACAAAATGCAAGTTTTTATAATAATAATAATACATATTTATTATAGGCACCTTTCAGGACACTCAAGGTCACTGTTCTGTATGTGTTATACAACGATTTCATGACAACAGGTGTAAACCAGTCAGATTTGGACATCTAACGAGGTCTAAAGAGTTGAAATGTGTCTGGTTGAGTTCTATAATAGTTGAATATATACTAATATAGTAGTAGAATATGATCTTATACAGTACATTGTGATATATTGACAATTAAAGAAAAAGTTGCCTGCGAACTGAGATGATGAATCCTCAGATAACGTCATTAAATGCAGCTAATAGTTTTGAAAGACAACACTTATCTTCTCTGCTATCTGCAGCCAACTATGTAGTTCGGTATATTCTTCGGGACTCACAATGAGAATACAGTTATTGGCCCGTGAACTGTTTTCAGACAGATCCGTCCAGATCCAAAAGAGTGAGAAAAAAAAACAAACAACTAACACCCAGAGAAGCAAAAAAAACCCTGGCTCTGATTCAGAGCAGCTCTGCCTGGGGACTTTAGAGATTTACTGAATTAATTTATACATCTATTATTACAACTCATCCCTAATTGAACATTTTCATATGAGAGAATAAACCTGACTTCACACAATCAAAGCTGCAGCACAGACACACACACACAAGAGAAAATTGTCTTGGATGTGAACGGAGGAACACGATTACCGACATAATGTGGAGTCGCGGCACATGTGCGGCGCGCTCCTGACAGACCTCCTCTCTAATGGCCTCGGGTGTGCACTATATGTGACAGTAAAGTGTATTGATGCTGTGCAGGCTTTCTGCCGCTGCTCCTCCCTGTGTCTTGGCTACGTTAATCCCTCCCTACATGTATGTTCAATGATTTATGGTCATAATAACCCAAAAAGAGGATTAAGCTAATTAAACCACAGTACTGTGCTTGTAATGAACACATCGGGAGGGAATACGCCGCCCCCACACTTGTACCACACACTCTCTCTCTCCCCCTCACACACACATACTATATGCAGAGTGTAGAAGCTGCAGTGTCTTCGGGGCGTCTTCTTTTTTCTCTGTGAATGATTCTGCTTTTAAAAACCTCAATGCTGGTTCAGATGACTCGACTGTAGAAGATTAAAAAGATACTGCAGCTAGCCGTCATGCTACCAGAAAGCTAGCAGCGCCTTTCCCCCCCTATTCGGATTAGCTATAATAAAGCTAAAGCCATGAGGTCCTCGGGCTGCGGTAGGTGCTGCTGCCCTGGAAGTGAACGCCACACCTAAAGCCATGCAATGGTCACTGGGATCATATAAGCCTGTAACACGCTGGATTAATGATGCCAAGGTTGCCAGTACTAATACAGCGAGAGGTCTCCAGGCTATGTACAGTAATCCATGGTGAACCACCAAGGAAAAACTGCTAACAGTGTGAGGACGACAACCAGAGGCCATGAAGCACTCCAGATAGCGTAAATGATGCTGTGGTTAAGGCTGGGGTTGAATAATGCTAGCTTCAGGTGGTACAAGTCGGCACAGGCCCCATGCTGCAGATAAGTGATGGATTCGGCTGCAGTCACTGGTGGCTCAAAGATGCTCAATCCAGAAAATATTTGGACTTGGAAACAGTTGAGAGGATTTTGAGGAGAGTACAAATCTGTGCCACACTGGTCCCTGTCAGTTTAAAGGCAAGTGTTGTAGCTCAGAGAGGCTCCAGGATGAATAATCGTTAACTGCTTTCAGACAATTCATGAAGTCTCTATTTGACGGTTTTTGATGATTTTTGCTGAAAGGGATAGTTCAACATTTTTGTAAATTGGCCCATTGCCATAATCCCTATAGTCATAGCAGTAGGTTCATTACCTCTAATTGTCGGTGCAAGCAATTTTTAGAACGGCGGAGCAGCGCTGTGAGCCACGCTATGAGATAATAACAGAACGTTATGAGACAGAGTTGTTTTCGAGGCAAATACAGAGACTGCTTGCTGAAAAACTGCCCCCGATGGGAACATGCATCAGCTGTTTTGCATGAATTTACCTCTAAAACAACTCTGTCTCGAATTATCTCATAGCGTGGTTGTGCGGGTCACAACTTGTCCACCAGAGCGTTTTGGAGTTGTTGGATTGTGTATTTGATGAGTTTGATGAGGGAAACCAAGAAATCCCATTAGCCTACTGCCAAAATATTGAACTATCCCTTTAAAGCTGAATGTCTTTGGTTAAAATAACAAAGGTCTCAGCTCTGCTTTGGTTTACTGGTGAAATCTGCTAAAAAGTCAGAACACATTTTATTCTTTAACTGTGTGTGAAACGAGAAAATTACAAACTGGTTTGACCTGAGACTTGACGCACATCAAAGATCTGCTTCGGCTTGGTTGACTGTTTCTTATTGACTGATGTCGTTCAAAGCTGTTTCAGTTCAAATAGATCATGCATTTATCATCCACATCTTCACACAACTGTCTCCTTCAACAACACAAAGTCCATCGCACACATGCTAACACTGCAGAAAACACACCCGGCTCCTGGCCACCAGACACATTACCCCTGGTGTGTGTGCTCTGTCTGGGGGTCAGTGGCAGGGCAGCTGTAGTTAGCAGCTAAAGCCACATGTCAGAGCCGGTCGGACACGGATGAATTCGCAAAGTCATTTGCTACTATTCCTATCAATCAACAGGCAATTATTGAGGCAGGGCCTTTTGGCACTCAGCTGGTATCAAGGCTAATGAGGAAATTAATAAATCTAGAGGATCATCTGTGAAGCAGAAGAAGAAGGAGGGAGGTCCTAATCTTGAAAAAAAAAAAAAAAAAAACCCAAAACAGATAATAGAAATATTAAATGTTTTCTTTACAGATTTCCACTGAGGCTCGGCTCAATCAATACAAGGTGAGTGTTATACATGAGCTGAGTCTTAATCAAAGCTTTAAATTTATGCACATTATAGAAATGACGACATCCTGCTGGTAATTGTACTAAGATATTGAGTCAATGTTTGCTCTAAACCCCCGAACATCGGGTTTGAGCAATCTACTTAAAGGGTAATATATTATCATTAACTCTAGCCATACAGCCTAAGTATTGTAGAGTATATACTGTGCAGAGTGGGAAGGTTGAAGAGTTGAATAAATGTGAAATAGAGTCATATTTTTCAATATCTAGTCAGACATCAGACACTCTGTCTCTTCCCTGCTGATGCTCTTGTCAGGTCTGTCTTTTCTCTTCTGGCATCAGCAGTTAAAACAAGAGGTCATGTGACCAACTTGGCCGACCAACGACATTACAGAATTTTGGCCATAAAACAATTCGGTTGCCATATCTGTATCTGTGGTCCTGCTGTCGTCTTCTAAAACCGTGGGACGTTGGGTCCGTTTCATTGCCGGTTAAACCCAGATGACAGATGGCTGCGCTGTCGTGTTTCACACTTGATTGCAGCTCATCAATCACAGACTGATTTGAAAGATCTACAGGTTTTTCCTGCACATCCATACATGAGCCATAAACGAGGTATGATGATCAGTAAAACGGGCGTAAGGACTTGATCTCATGTGGCAAATTTGACTTAACCCTATGTCGCCATTTGTATCAAATTTGACACATGAAAATACATGAGGTTTTGAGTGCTCTACATCCTCACTGTGATTTTTTCCCCCATGAAAAACCTAATCTATACAATCAGATACATGCAATGATCAGACAATCCACCAGAGTGCAGTTATTTATGCACCAGCAGGCCTTCACTTGGGACATCCAATATGGCCGCTGTCAATCAGTGACCCAAATGCATTTTCTTTTGCCAATTTTGAAAAAGTTAAGGTAAGACAAACTTAAAAATTGTTACTGAAACTTCAATAGGAATAGTTACTGCATTGATGGAAAGTGAAACTACTTAATATTTTGTAACTTATTTTATAGTAGAACCGTGTTGAAAATGTGTGTATCAAAATAGATACAGCAGGTACAAGGTAATTTTCTATGCAAACCTGATATGCAAATGTTTTTTATTTTTTGGGGGGAATTATATTTTTTTCATTATATTTTTTGTCAGAAGGTCCAATAAAGGGTCCAATTTCAAAATTGTTGAATTTTCTGACAATTATTTCATGGTTCAGTCTTTACAGGGCTAAAGAGCCTCAGGTAGGCCTACTACAGTGTACAGTGTTCTCTCAATGTAAGGTTGGCATTGTAACCTCACGATCACTGTTTGATTCCCAATCCAAGGTGCTGGAGAACAGTTGTAGGTTAAGATGTTGGTGTTGTATCGGGTGCGTTGCGGTCTTACCTGTGTGGGTCCTCTGATGTGCCTTCAGATGGGAGCTCTTGGTGTAAACCTTCCTGCAGCCGTTAAACTGGCACCGGTGGACTCTCTTCTTGTTCTCTGGTACGTCTCCCCCCAGGCTTCCTCCTCCTCCCTGCTCGCCGTCGCTGAGGCCCCCTCCTCGGCTCGGCGGCGACGGTAACGCCCGCGCTGCCACCAGCTTAGCGGCCCCCAACCCGACCTTCTTTGCCACAAATTTGAGCGTTAAGGTGCCGTCTGCCGTCGCAGTGAGTGTTTGTGTGGGTTTGATGAGGTGGCGGCCGAGCTCCGGTGATGACGGCGGTGTTAGGGACGTAACGGCGGCGCTGAGCTGTGCGGCGCTCACTCCTCCGAGGACTGCTTGCTCCTTGGTCGTGAGGGTCTCGGTCCCTGCTTCCGCCGCTGGGGTCTTGCTGTGGTTGGGCACCTGGAGGATCTTGGCCTGGACCTTGGGGAGGGTTACGAGTAGCGGCGGCGGGCTGGGCTGGTCCGGCAGGCTGGGAAGAAGAGGGTCCATCAGGTCCTCGTCGCTGTCGCCACCCTGCATGAACGCCGGTGTCAGGAGGCAATCCAGCTCCTCGTCGAAGAGCTCCGAGAGCCGCTTGGGCTCCGTCTGTAGATACCGCTCCAACTCTAGACATGTCTGCAAGACAAGGACACACACAGACCGCAAGTATTAAACAAACATACTTAACATCTGTGCAAAGTTTGTTTAGTCTAAAGAAGTCGCACTTGTCATTTCATTCATGCACCAGCACCAGAAACCAGACCAGACGAATAACACCCAGTCACACTCTCTTCACACGCTGATGTCTATGTGTTTACTATGTTTAATGACTAATTTTTGCTGTTCAGATTTATCAATTCCTTCCTCAAAGAGCAAATCGGACTACAGTCTATATTTAGAAATAAATGGTGACTTCCTTGACATGTCTAAAAAACCAAACAAAGGTGTTAGTTTAAAGGGACAACAAGGAGGTTTTTTTGGGTTATAAAAGAGTCTCATATTAATGTGGATGAATCCACGTTACCCATACTTGATAAATATATTGTTTTGTCTTTATAGTTATTTTGATATTATTATTTAGTGGTCAGCTCGTCCAGCATTTCCTACTTTCGGTTTCACGATTGCAGCCCGGCGGGTCATGGGAATAACGCTGCTGACTCGCTGTTTATGGTCGGAACTACGACGGTATCTGATCGTCTTCGAACCTCTGACTTTCATTCTTGATGAATGAAAACATTTTTGGCAAATACTTTCGCTTTTGTCCGTCTTGCGCCGGTCCAAGAATTTCACCGTGTGCACGGAGGCTCATGGGAAATGTAGTGTGAAAACACTTCACTTTCCAAAACTCCTCGTAGTCCCTTTAAGTCCTTTCTCGAGAACAAGTCTTGTTTGTTTGTTTGGTCCAATACAACCTCCTTGACCGCTCCAAAACATGACTCATGGACTGCAGCTTGGTAAATGTTTGGGAAAGACCTTGGTCGTGGTTTAAAGAAGCCAGTGTTGACTATTCTTTGGGACTGGGAACAGTCAACACTGGTTTCTTTAAACAACAATCTCCCATGTCGAAGTCAAGCACCTTGTTCACACAACCATGCAGCCTTTAGAGGCTTTGTGGCAGTCCTGCGACTTTCACCTTTGGGACTGAGCGAGGAGGACAGTCATTATTTGCCCGAGTGAAAGAAGGAGGTTGTTAAGGGAAAAAAGGCCCATGAGGTTAATTCTTTAAGTGAGGAGAGACTTGGCTCTTAACGACTCCTTGTGACATCGGTTACGTTCAGCGATTTTTCCTCAGACTGAGGACTTTTGAGAGAGAGAGAACCTGTTTACTTGGTCTATTTAAATTCAAACATCCGCAGCAGGCTTTATATTTCTCTGCAGCTGTTGACCATGTCACCTGGCACACGGCAGTCCTGAGAGAGGAGGGATTTAGTCTGTGATTGATTGCTGCTGCCTGGCCGAGCTCTCCGGAGCCCTGAACTGTGGAAGCCTTGCCTGTTCCCCACTGCTCACCCAAATCAACCAGCCATGGCAGTTTATATCGCAAGACAGAGGGAAAAGGGGAAGGAGAGCAGAGATGACAGAGGGAAAGAAGTCAGACGAAGAAATCAAGGAGACGGAAGAGACACAGAGAAAAATAAGCAAGTATTTCTTCTTTGAAGTGTTGATTCAACCTTTATCCAGAGATAACAGAGACATCTGGGCGTTTTTTCTTTTTTTTTCTTTCTTTTTTTTTTACCCCTGACAAGAACATGTTCCAGATTTTGGCAGCGGTACAGCATCACCACAGTTGTTGGTCGACCGTGCTGTCAGTTCCCAGGTCAAAGGCACCTGCCACATTTTACCTCCAGGGAGTTGAGCCAGAAACCGCTCGGGTCACTAACTAACTAACCTACTTCTCCAGCCTCAGAGTTTCCTCTCTCTCTTTCCCAAACTTTTCTTTTTAGGGGGTCTCTGGTAATTTCTGCCTCTGCCGTCTCACTCACTTAAAGCTACCTACAGCACTTTCTAAAGGTCTACATGGGATTGTTTCACTGATCCTGCTCCCGCTTTGATCTCTCCCACCTGCAACACCGGTTTTTATCGAAATTCTGTCTGCCTGCCCCGTCCCACGGAGAAAATAAGACACATGTAGCCGCTTGTAGACCGTCATAATCTACAAAAGATAAAAGGAAAAGGTTCCCACAGCTGCTCGATATAAAAATATAAACTACAAACAAGCCTGCCTGAATGCTCTTAAAAGTTTGGTCTCTTGTTGTGCACATGGTTTTACACAGCAAACAGATGCAAACCAGATGTTTGAACATCATATCTCTGTAAGTCATCATGTACAGACTGTCACTGTTAATAAACATAAACAGTCCATTGATCCAGTGCTGTTTTACATTCATCACTAATGATTACATGTTTTCTTTTATGGAGTTTGAAGTTTGATGATTAGACTCATGAATATCTTTTCTAAATTCTGCTCCTGTTTCCATGGAAATATTGCCGTCAGGTTGTTCAGGATGTTCAATGTGTGATTGTTCTTTATTTTAAAACATGTATGAATGCTTCGAGTGCTTCAAATCCAACTTTGCAATGGTTTTTGCCCACAGTAATCAAACTGCAATCAGTTATAAGCTGCCTCAATGTATCCTTTACACTAAAATAAGAGCTTTCAGTCCAGTTGCATGGGAAAATATCAACAAGAGGGTTCGACATCCCTGAATCACAGCACAGAGCAGCTCCTGGTGCAGCTTCTCAAACCAGAGTGAGATCTGTTCAAACAGTACTGTAACTCTCTGGAAGAAATGATCTTAAAATCAGGCAAAAAAACCTCAAAGCATCAACTCAAACAAAGAAACAAGTCATGACGCCTGTGTTTGTGTACGTGTTGTTGTCCACAGCTCCGTCTCCGTCCTCTCAGCTACCTGGCTCCTGCTCTGTCCTCCAGCATACAGGGCCTCCACTGTATCTACTTGGAAAAATGAACTTCCTCCCTTGTTTGGCAGCTGGAGCTTCTCATCCTGATCCTTTGGCTCTTTCCACCTCTGTCATCGGAGCAAATTACAGCCACTACACTACACTCAAGTTTTTTCTTTTCTTTTTTCTTCCTTAGCTGCAGCTGGTTGAGTCCGTCCATTCAGACAACGCCAGCGCTGCGGCTTTAACTCGGCTCAGTCTCAGCGACGAGACGGACCAGACCGACACATTTTAGTCTGAATATATCTGTGGAGGGGTGATAAGCTGAACTTCCCTCTCTCCCTCTTTTTTCCTTCCTTGCTCCCCTTTAAAAGAATGCTCCTTATTTTTCCTAAGGATGCTCATTTGCATGTGAATATAAATCAAAGATATTTCTCCGGGGGGTTACGACGCTTCGTAAGGAAACTGGGGAAACGATAAGCAAGTGTGTAAAGCGACAAAGACGACGCCCAGTTAACAGCGTCTTTTGTAAAGCTGATCCCAGCGCTGTGAGGGAAACCTTCTGGTTCGCCCCCTTTGTCCAGATTGGTGCAGTGATTTGTTGTTAGCATTTGTATCCCTCTCGGTAATTGCTGCGTGTAATACAATATCTAGTTAGGTATGCTAAAGGGGGCTATTACATCTCTTTTTAAATTAGATCAGTCACTGCTAATGCATCTGGAAACCAGTGCTGCAGATTATACAGCAGACTTCGGGTTATCTGGGAAGGAACTTCAGGAAGCCAAAAGCTTTATTTCAAGACAACAGAGCTGCGTGGTTTGAATAGCAGAGTGAGGAGAACATTATTCAGTGATTATTCAAGGGCAACTTCATCTTTTTGAAAACATATTTCAATAGAAAAGAGAAAGTAGGTGGAAAGTTTGGATTTTCTCTTTGAATGGTAGCATAAACAGTAAAGTATATGTTTCTCTCTATGTGGTATTAGTACATTATGGTATGAAATAATTTCAGTTCAGTTTCAGTTTCAGTAATCTGAAACTTGGAAATGTTTTACCATGTCCAAGAGGGATCACAAGCCCAATGTAATTTGATAGAAATAAGAGTTAATACAGTTTAAGTATCAAATTATCCAATCTTACTGTGAAAGGATGACGTTACAGGTTGAACCAGGAAATAAATCCCCATCATCTAATGGTCATTACGTTTGCTTAAAGGTTTTTACAATTGATCCCATTAAACAGTTTAGATCAGATGATGTTGTGGTTATGGAAAAACTAGTTTCTGATTGGTTAGCAAATGTCGACTGTTGCGAGATATAAAATTCAATGTAAATTCAATAATAGCATCAATGGTTGTGCATGAAGTCACATATGTATAGATTTGAAAATACACACTTTTTTTTTAAAATCACGTGACTTGGATACAGTTGGAAATAAGTTTTCTCACAAAAAAAGTAAATTTGAAATTGGGTAAATATTACGATAGTAGAATAAACATTATGGTTCTAGGTAGAATTACCAATATTGTTCTAGGTAATTTTGTTTATGTTATTTTTTTCAATACAACAATTATAAGGATGGATTTGTTTTTGTCTTGTCTTGGCTTGGCTTTGTTCATGTTACTGGAAATTATGCTTTTATTCTGAAGGACTGGGGCTGTTGCTGCCTGCAAGACACAAGCAAAAAAAAAAAAAGCAAAAAAAAAATTCTTTAGATACGAGGAAAAAATTTCCATGAAAATGAGATAATTTCTCTTCATCCTTTCCACTGCTTTGTAGAATAATATCTTACTACTGCAGTGTGTGTTATATTCATATTCATCCTCCTCAGACACAGCAGCATGAATATCACATCTCTTTGATACAGTAAATACAGTCTCCATTAGCGATGTCTTAAGGCGCACTGTATCCTGCTCTTTTTTTTTTTTTTTTTCCCTCGGACTGGAAATCAAAAATAGAAAAGGTCTGTGTGTCTCCTGGCGGGGCCCGGACTGGTGCTGAGGATTGTGGGAGGTGGGCGGGGAGGAGGACAGAGGGTTAGAGAGAGCCCAAGGCTGTTGAAGAGGAGCGAGCGGCAATCAAACCCACGGCCGGCAAGTGAACGCACCATCTCTGACATCACACGACCTTCTCCTCGTCTGCTTCTCCTACACACAATGAATATCAGGTAACAATGACATGTAGGGCCTGCAGCATGTGTGTGTGTGTGTGTGTGTCTGTGTGTGTGTTTGGCATGTGTACTGTACGAGTGTGTGTGTGTGTGTGCGTGTCAGTGGCTGCTGGCTAACATCTCAGACTGATAGCATGTGTAAAGCTCACCTCCTGTCCCCCTGCTCAGTCCCACACCATATGGAGAAAGGTCACATCGGATAACACACACACACATACACACACCCCAACACACACACACACACACACAGTGGAGAGACCAGTAACCCTCCTGTTCATTTTTCCCAGAGAAAATGTCCTGTGACCGACTAACTGGAGCATTTCAACACTCGGTTGGACATGAATCCTTCTGGCTGAAGAAAAATCTGCCTCGCTGACAAAAAGTCAAAGGTACAAAAAAAACAAAAAAACAAACACACACACAAAAAAAACAATCTTAAAATATTTCTAGGACAGAGGTCAAACAGAGTTGGCTGCTGCTGTGAGAAACAGCTTTAGATTCAGGCTGAGCTTCTGTTTACATTCATTCATACTTTTAGATTCCAGGTGAAATAAATGACAGAGTGACGCTGCATCTCGTTGTGTTTGTGAAGAACTGAGTGGTGAGTCTTCATGTATTATTCCTGCTGGTTTACCACAGTGAAGCCAAATATATCCATATACATCACTTTCTAATTCAAAAACATGCTAACAGTGAATAGATGTATGTATATCGATCGACTCTGTGTTGTGTCATATTAGATGTAATTAGTGGTGATCATGGCTGATATTAATCAGTTAACGTGCTATAGTTATCCCAAAGCTTATTTTCCAACCAATCCTCTGAAAGCCACATGTTACATTAGTCTGAACTCCAGTTTCACACTTTGGTGGTTCAGGTAATTTCAGATAAGATGTAAAAAAACATGACATGAATAAAGTGAACTGTTTCGTTCCAGTTTGCCGGAGCTCTGGTTTCATCTTCTCTCCATAACAGTGGCTACTTAACAAAACAAACACATTTCAATGGAGATCTTGAAATCTGATGCTGAAAATTGATCGGTGGGTGTGTGTGTGTGGGGTAGGTGGGGTGGGGGGTTGGTTCTGGGAAACTGAGCTTCAAATTTTAACATTAAGTGACAGAGAAAAAACACAGTGAACCAGCTCTGTCACTTACAGCAGATCAGGGGACTGTGTGGTTGCTACTCTTTAATCTGTGCAAGAACATGACGATTGACGACATGTGAACTGTACAATACGAAGGAAAATTGACCCTGAATAAATTCACATATTAATGTTTATCAAAAATATTAGAGGTCAAGGTCAAACAAGGTCAATAAATGATGTCAGATTTACCTGTGGTCGACCTTGTTACACTTGATTGAAGCTCTAAATATCTACTATAACTGTATATTTTTAATCCTCTGTGTTGGACATGATGACTCATGGACCTTAATCAAATTTTGCATAAACCTTTATCAGTTCTCAAGGATGAACCATTTAGATATTTGTGGTTAAATGTCATAGGTCAAGGTCACAATGATCTTACAAATACAGGTTTGGCCTTTTCAATGCAACATATCTCAACATATTATGACTTTCTTTGACAGGAGCGTTCACTTGGACTTCAGGATGAACCGTTTACATTGTGGTGGTCAAAGGTCAGCAATGACAGTGACCTCACAAAATGTCAGTAAGTCCTGTCAGCACCAAATTTCAGTCACGTCTTCAGGGCATTTATTCATATTTGGGAAAAAAGGACTATCTGATTAGACTTCAGTGGTGAAAGGTCAGAAAATCAATGTCAAGGTGACCCCCACAAAATGCAAAAAAAAGTGTTTTGGTGAAGTAATAACAACCATGAGGTGACTCTAGTTTTTATCCAGTTTGTATTTCATGTTTACACACAGAGATAACTCAGTGAACGTGTGTGTTTTCTCCCCTCTACGTTTTGAGTGTTTGATTTAATATCTCGTCTAAAATAGCTGCCTGTGACGTGCAGGACCAGCGAGTGTGCGTGTGTGTGTGTTCTCAGCCCGCTGAGGTCCATTAATAATGAATGCGGAGAGCAGAGGGCTCTGGATGGAAGCGCTAAGAGCTTTTGACAGACAAAGGATCATTGAGGACAAAGCTATGCAAACAGATTCAAGTGGCTGCAGCAGCGAGGTGCTCCTGTTGTGTTTACACGCGCAGGGCTAGGTGACTGTTACTAACATTTCCATTAGGACAACAGTGAGATTAAGCCATTTACATGCTTTTGTTAAGTGACACTTCCTGTAATGATCTGCTTCACACGTGCTTATTGCCACATCAACAACCCGCTGATTATTTGACACATCAACAGCTTCTGCTGTCAAGAACTGAAGCAGTCGAGTCAAACATGAACTGACCAATCAGACTCCTCGATAATAACAAACCCCGCCTCACTTTTATGAGCTTTATTAACAATTAAAACCGGGTTTAAACAGTCTGAGGTTTGCTTATGCGACTTCATGACGCAGAATGGTTCTGTTTTTATCTCATTTTAATATGAAACTCTTAATATTTCCACAATTATCGCAATGTTTTTCCAATAAAAAATCATATGCAAAATCCCACTTACCACAGTGAACAGCATCACTACACTAACACGTACTAACAGCAGTGAAATTGCTCCTCATAGAAAGAGATAAACTCAATATTTCACCATGAAACGCTCATCTACTCACATTCATGACATCCAAAAGCACTGAAGTCTCATTAAAGCTCCTCACACTGCGGCACAAAGGTTTTTATAAATAGAGAGATCTTTTCTGACAATATTAGCTTACCCCACTGTGGTGTCAAACACTTTTAAAAATAAGTCTTTGATCGTGCTGTTTTTAGCCTCCATATGAGCTCCTCGTGCCGCTCTGAGGATGGAGACATCTGTACAACATCAGTCAGACAGATGAAGCAGCTGCACAGCTCAGTCACTGCGTGGATTCAGTGATGTAAATGTGAACGTCAGGTACGAGAGGAAGACGGGACTGTGTTCAAGAAATAACGAGGGAAACATCTGGGTCAGTCTTGATCTTTGTTTTTTGTTTTTTTTAAAAGCCGACCTGAACTTCCACAGATCATGAACTGAGACGACTCGTCAGACTGCCATAGTTCTCAATGCAGTTAAAGCCAACAAAGCCACCTACTCGTCCAAATCGGCATTCATGCACAAACACAGTGTGGGTTAGAAGGTGATGTTTGCTTAATTTGTTCTTGATTTGTTCTCTCTTGCTTAACACCAATAAAAAAAGGCCTACTGTCTTATGCACAGTTTAAAGCTCTGCAGGAGAGATCTTGGTTTCTTAAATCTAGAAATAGTTACAAAACACCTGATTCTCTCTGTACATGTTTTATTCAGTCCACATGTGAGGAAACAGCAGCCTGTGACAGACACAGACAATTTTAGCAGAAGAAAAAAGAGTCATTGACTTTATAATAAAACCTCCTGATTTGCGTTCACACTTGTCAATCTTATGTCATGTTTGATCTGAGTTTATTTTGATATTTTTCATGCTGGTTTTCAGTGCAAGTTAAGCTACTTCATATCTACAAGAGTATACAACAACTTTGAGACACAAACCGCATGATTCCTGCACAGAGAAGGTAAAAACGATCACGAAGACCAAAAACCACCGGCTTCTCCTCACATGACTTTCATCTTAAATCCAGCTGTTCTCCAGCTGTTTCCATGCAAACCGTCCTCCCTGACGACAACTGATGCTCCTGTATGGGGAGACACTTCCCCCTGCGATGATCTCATCTCTCCTTTTAGTTTGTTCATCCAGCCTATCTGTATCTGTATGTGTGTGCATCAGAGTGTGTTTATTTTCACTCCACATTATACAGCTTTTGGCTTCAAATTATGTTTTTCTCTTCACTTTTTCCCCCTCCATACAAATAGGTCCTAATTAAAGTGCTTTGGCTTCCATAAACTGCTCTTTGAAGCTCTACCTCTTGATGGATTTCGCTCTCTCCACACAGCGAGCTCTGATGGCTAATTAGCCACTCAAAAGAAAAGGCAAAAAGAGGCTCTTTATTCAGCTAATTTGCTGATGCGGCTGTGTACACACTGCACGCATGTGTGTGTGTGTGTGTGTGTGTTTGTAAGAGTGAGAAGAGCATAATGACTTTTAACTGATGTGTGTGAATATATAATGGCTCATGCTCGAGAGTGTGTACAATATCAAACGGGTGCCACTGGCGGCGAGCTGCTTCCTTTATGTCTGAGCGAGCATCAGTGCTGCAGAGCCTGTGTGTGTGTGTGAGTGTGTGTGCTTTGTTAGAGACTGAAGAGAGGTTTGTGTGAAGATATCTGTGAAAATGCTGAAGCTGTTTGAGTTACTGCACCAGCTACAATATGAAGACACACACAGACTTACAACTGCACATCCTGCAATCTGATCCAAATCACAACTACGGCTACAACACTTGAAATCTGAGCTCATTTTAAAAACATGGAGATCACAGACTTGAGGGCGGTTTCAACCAGTTCTTAATATTATATTCATCTGGACACAAATACACACACACACACACACACACACACACACACACACACACACATTATGATATGACCAGACCACAGGACCACACACCTGCTGTTGGTACAGTAGTGACGGTTTCACAGTGGAGATTCTCACAGGAACTAACATGATCAAAAGTTACATCCAACACCCACGTGTTTCCCTCGTTGGCCCTATTCATTATGGTCTACGGTCGATCCCGCATGAGACATTATAAAGTCACTGATGTTGTTGCCATTTTTCCTCTGACTGGTTTTCTTCCTTTATTTTCCATTTGGCTCAGTTAGCTGCCTGCCATGTTTATGGGCTTTAAAAGGTCACAACATCTGGTTAGTGGTGACACTTCCTGGCCTCCTCGCTCTCATTGGCTACTGTGGATATTTCAATCAGAGGCAGATCAATCTTTAATCATAAATATCAAACATGTCCAATGCAAATTAAGCCCCAAAATTGGGCAAATAATTTCCTGCTCATCTACAGTACACTATGTGGCATCAAACTCTACTGTGCAAAAAGCCCAAGAATCCAAGGTTCTTGGTTCTTGGAGGACTCTGGAGCACATCTGGAGATTTTCTTCTTTTATATGACATCTTACAGTGCTATTGCGATTGGAGCATGTCCAGTCCAGATTTCATCATCATGTATGGTGCTGTAGTTTGAAATATCTGAGTGAGTACGGCTCAGGATTCTGGGGGATTTAGTGCAGCTCTCACCATGTGCTCATGTTTAAATGTAAAAAGTCATGAGACGTGTTTCTGCCTCTTTGTTGTATCGTTGTTTCATCATTTCATGATGAACTTCTGATGAAGAATTCAAAAATGCTTGAAGTCAAATTACAACACAATCTGTTGCGAGGAAAAGTTAGAAGAGCCACATTATTGTCTAGAATATCAAAGTAGGCTGTGACTTTAGGATTTCTCCACACTGCTACTTATAGCCAAATCCATGAAAATATACATACAAAACAATATAGGACCTATATTCCAGATACAGGACATGAACTCTCCTCCATGCAGCCTCAGCTCATGGGCAGCTGCCAGTTTGGAGACACCAGTTTCCTGCACTGGTTCTCAGGGTCTCTGCTTCAAACACCAGTGAAACCTCCCTGAACAGTACGAACAGCTAAATAGATCACAGAAGCTACTGAATAAATAATATAAAGAGTTGATAATTTAAGTATCCTAAAAGCAACGTTACAAGAACTGGAGCTGAGTTAGTGATGGATCGACTCCACTAAAACCAGCGGATGATGGGTTCGTCCCAGAGAACCAGAACCTGCACGGAGTCAATGGAAGTGGTGGACGGAGCTCATCATAACCAAACAGCTCAGTGTCTGAACCGTTCGGCTTTGATGCACCAGTGTTTTTATCTGTGATGGGATTGTACTGCACGACCATTCATGTGCAAAGAAAATCCCCTGAGCCGCACTGGCTTTAGAGAGGAACATGTAAATGATAAAAACCCGGATAATCTGAACATCTTGTCACTCGCTGACTTCAAATTGAACTCGTGGGGTTGAACTTTAGACACAGGAAGTGGGGAGACACACCGAAAACCTTGTTTGGGTTTTCAAATCAATGGAGTGAAGAAATATTATTACTTTTACCTTAAACACAAATAGCCCAAAACCTGTATCATGATCAGCAATTAAGTGTTTTCTTTTATTTTGAAAACTTGTCTTTTTGCTGCCTAACCCCAGTGGTTCACATTATTGTCATTGTGTTGACTTTTTTCATCATTTTTGTTATCAATACAGTTATTGAACAATTTGTCTTTTTTATCAAATCTTAATTTTTATGTTTCCTCCCAAATAATAATAATGAAACAAGTATAGTAATAAAAAAAAAAAACATTTCATCGACACACAGCTTGTAAAAGAGGCTATTTCCTCAAATGAATACCCACACAGCTTTGACCAAACACACACACACACACACACACACACACTCCACTGAGTAATAATCCAGCCCAAAATACACACAAAGACACACACATACACGCTGGGAGCAACACACTGTCACTTTTGTATGAAGCTCGATAAAGCAGCTGACACAACACAATGCTGCAGCAGCGACACTG